>NW_003302555.1:3414662-3906936 GCF_000004255.2 Arabidopsis lyrata subsp. lyrata | reverse complement strand
TAACAAGGTAAAAATATATTCTTTGTATCTTATATGAAAAAGGTATGCATTTTCCACATAAAAGCCAACACTAATTCCATTTAAAAGCCCACAGTGATTTCATAGAGTACTGAAATTTATAAACGCACAGAAAATCATATGCAGGATTTTCGAATGAAGGTACTTGACAAACTAATATACAATGCTAAACTTACAAGTACATGCCAAGACTATAAAATCTACAGCTCACTTAAATTCTAAATGCTTAATTGAAAAGAACAATAAACACCAAGACACCCTATCATGACCATCTGCATGAAATATCGTTATGTCCTTGAGTGATCCTTTATATGAACACCAAATCTAGAGGTGCAAGTGAAGTGGAAGAAATACATACCATTCCTGCCATAAAGCCTAGAATGATGAACAACCTACATATACGGAAACGAAAGATTAAATTTTAACATCATGGGTAGCTTCAAAATGACTTTAACAGGTTTGAAGTTGTCCAACAATGGAGATCACAGTTGGGTTGTACAGACTCATACCTGAGAATCGGAAAGACCCTTTGTTGGGTCTACCCCAAAGAAATCAAGGACCTGAACAAACAACAACAGAATCCAATCAACACCTAACAGAGAGCTCAAAGACAAGAAATTCACTTTCCATCACAGAAAAACAGTTCCCAAGAAAATCATCACCAGCTAGCTAACATTATAAGCGATCGCAGCCATATCTTAGAGATTTCAAATCAGAAAAGAAGAGTCAAAAGAGAAGATAATAGAAGTGAAATGCAAAGCACCTCAGAGACAGATCTGGCATAGGCGTCTTCCATGTTGGAGAAACCTAGGGTGTCTGATTTTGGGGGAGAAATTCCCAAAACGTCGATTGGGTCGCCGACGAAAAAGAGGTGAAATGGAAAAGACTAGAGAAGATGACAACTTGTAACGCCACCAGCAGCTTCCATGAGCTTCTCCGTCCGATCGCTGGAAGTGAAAGTCAAGTGCTGCTGCTGAGAAACACTTTTAGATGAATTAGCGGGTAGGCTTCCCTCACGTGAGGCCCATTAAGTTAAGTATCATCAAAATTGAAATTAAATTAAAATGTTTAGAGAAAAACAAAAAAGAGGGTAATTAGTAACTACTACGATCCAAAGTGATGATGTAGGAAACATGCCTACACATGAAATGGTGTTACCAAGTCATATGGTATTATGGTTATTCAAGAGCCTAAATATGGGTTTAAACCTTAAATACGCCTTTAACCACTAATATCATTTTTTCTTATCTAAACTATGTGACTTGGAGCTTCCAAACCAGATATTTTTTTCTCCAAGGACACAACCTCGTCAAAATCTATTGACGAAATGAAAACACCACCAGCCACCACAATTAAGATTATAAGAAACGTGAGGGAATCCAACTTGAGCCTCGTTTCATATCAAAACATATGATTATATATCTCATCTACACGCAATCGAGACTCCACTCAAACCTCTCATTGTTAACTCAACCAGGACACTTGAAGCATTGCTGATTTGATACATCAAACAATTTAAACAATAGTTCAAAATCTATTTGAACCATCAGTAAGTATATGCAACTTAGCAAAACGGAGGCAAATTCACTTGTCTATACTTTGTTTCTAGACTAAACGATTTCTTATTTCTTATACTTTTATAGGTAAAGCGGACTGTTATGGCTTTAAGAAATAAACGATGAGATTAGAGATAAAGATATTATTTGCGATCATAATTAGGATACTAGGAATCTTGAGCATCATTGCAAATAAAAGAGTATGGACCACTTCCACTTCTTGTGGGCCATTGTAAGTTTTAGTTAAAAAGAGGGTCCACATAAGTAGTCCGCGCGAGCGTGGTCGCAGTCGCAGGATCTTCTCACTTTAATTGGTTTCACTCTAATCAAAGTTAACATAATTTAGTTAAAATGGAGTATAATAAGGAAACTGTGTCTTTAATTTAACCTACTCCATTAAGGTTTCTTAATCATTCCTTTGCTCACTTTTTACGTGTGTCATTGTTCTTTTACAGCACATGAAACAGAAATTAGATTATTGTACTATTCTGTATATACATTGGTTAGTTGGTAAACTATACAACTGTACACATTTAAGATTTGATGCTTGTAACTTTAAGGTCTAGTGTGATATTACTTATTTTTATTTACAAAATTTACTACTACAAAATTTACTTTTACGTTTACGCCTCTAATGAATGTGTACATATATGTGTGTTGTATCCGTTTAGTGAAACAGTAATCTAGTCTGGTCCCATATAATTATCAAGGGAGTAATGTAGAAAGAGGAGTTGTGTGCAAGTTTCACTTATCATAATTTGGTTGGATCTTAAATCTTCTGCTTGTTTGCAATGATGAGAAGCATTTCCAAGTTGAATAAACAAGTCATATTTCCTAACCTAACTACATTTGTAAGTACATCCCTTATTACAAGTTTATATATATTCGTAAGTATACTTTTTATATATTCTTGTGGAAAAAATCAGAAATGATCTCCAACGAATTTCAAATAAAGGATATTTAATCAGAAAATAGTATTCTACTCAAAACTTTAATCACTCGACTTATTTATTTTGAGATCAGAACAAAAATCGTATAATACTGACCAAAGTATTAGTTTTTAAGTTTATCTTATAATTGCATAAAACACATTACACATGTATTTTTTTTTTATAAACTTTATCGGCTAATCCGGTCAACCTCGGTAGGAACGCACCGAGGTGCTACAGAGTGGACTTCTTCGCGGTTCAACGGTTCAACGGACACCATGAGCTCCGAGCGGACTCGGGTCGAACGGGCCATGAGATCCAGTTGGGCCACCACACTGCCTGATCCGAGTTTGGAGTGCCTTCCGAGTTCCGACTAATGCCAGGGGGTAGTCAGGCCGTCTGCATTTCTGGCTACCAGGTAAACCAATTGGGCCAAAGCTCAATTGACAGATTTCCCAAACAAATGTGTTTTTGTTTCCAGGAAGAATCGAACTCAGGTTTGGGAGTTTCACCCTTTCGCAAAACTTCCTCTACCACTAGACCACAGATGTTTGGGCACATTACACATGTATGTTAGTATGTATACACGAGAGGCCTCATATCTGGTGGTGATTACAGCTAGTTAACAACCAAGATTGTGGGGTTTGACCAAATAATTAAAAGGTTTGACCAAATGGTTTATTGGTTTGTTAGGTTAGAGGGTATTTATCCCATGCTTAAGAACTACGAAACTCTAGTTTCTGCAAGTCTTATTAACAGCTGTAACTTGACTCGGAGTTTTATATATAATCATATATATATATATATATATATATTTTTTTTTTTTTAATTTTCTAATATGAACTATATAAGATTCCCTTTTATTCCTTATGTTTCCTCCTACTATGTATTTTTTTTTGTACTAATCTAGGATTATTTTGTTTGTTTTTTTGGTAATCATCTAGGATTATTTTGTTGACAATAAAAAAAGAGATTTATACGAAAATTAAATAATCATTCCCTAAATAACTATATGTATTATTTCTACCCCATCTTCGACTTTTCTGAGTACAAAAAGATTAATAAGTTTTATGTAAGTTGATTTACCACCACCAACTATATATACGACTGAGATATTGTTCGTTTTAATTTAAAATAAATTTTTGTTTAACATTGCTTTTGTGAGAAGTCAGATCGAACATGTTCATGCCTAAATAAGAAACAAAGTCAAAGTGAAAACAGTTGCTTGTTTCATTATTGGGTTTCCACATCCATATTATTTGACAAAATTGTATGATCTGAATTATAACAATCACGATACATGATGAAATTTGGTTTGGTCTTTCAAATATCGAGTTTTCACGTATTCCCAACTTTAAAGACGTGTGTTCTATAAGTTATATGCATTAAAATTTATTAGTCGAAGAGGGTTTAAGGCAACGGTCGTCGTTTAACTATCAATTTTTATGATTTCAAGTTGTATATTTATCTATTGAGAGTATGAGTATTCTAAAAAGGTAAAATCTTCCAAATAAAAATAAAATAAAATAAAAGAAGACAAGTAAATAAGTATTTAGAAACTGTTAAAGTCTGGCCAGTAACTTTGCTTGTTTTCGGAAAATGACACCACAACCAAATAGTATCACCTAGATTTTAGGATCCTCATAAACTTTACGCACAGTAAAACTACAACGGCATTTTGAATAAATCATTTTTTTTTTCTGAAATGATTTATTCTCAAGTTGCAATATTAGTATAATTTACAACAAAAAAAAAAAACAATAATTCCCTCGTGCCATATTATATTAGGAAATTTGAACAACCTTTTTTTTTGTTGAACTACCTTTAATTCTGAGAAATTAAGAAAGTGTGATGTGATCACAACGTTATTAGAATGAGTTTAACAACAACAAAAATTTGATTAGAATCATACTAAACTATCCATTTTTTATTGTAAAGAAAGGAAAACAGTAAAAAGAAAGAATAAAAATATGTTGCTTGGATCCAACGGCGTAGAAATGAGATCTAAACGTAGTAGTTTAATCACACGGCTGTTACAAAAGCTGAACGTAAAATTATTCCAAAAGAGGGTTAGTTGGCACTCAGAACAAAAATATGAGTGTGTCACAGCAAAGAGTCTTCTGTAAGAATATATAGTTGGCAATTTGTGTCAGTAAAAAATTATATTATCTACATATATACACATAATCATATACATATATACATGCATGTATGTGTACTTGTATGATATAATATTCTAAAGCACATGTCAGAGTAGAAGCTAGAAAGCAAAGCTTGGGCATGAAGAGAAGAACCTCTTGCTTGTACATTGAGACTTTGAGATTATAAGAAACAAATAATGACACTCCATTTTAATATTGTTTGAGAAATTGACTGAAAATTAAACAAGGTAAATTTCCATTTTTACCATATAAAATGCAAAATTTACCTAACCTTGATATTCTTTTTTGAAAACTTTAACTACTTATTGAACTCATCATATAGATATTACAGAAAAAATGGTGAAGTAAAAACCCAAAGGGAAAATTAGTGTAATTAAAAAAGGTGTAAAAGTTAAGACATGTATTTTAATCAAAAGAAAAAAAAGTTAGAGAGTTAGATTAGGTTGTGTAATAATGAAAAAGAAAAGAGCAAATAAAGCAGTTGGCAGTAGTTGTTCTGTCTTTGTTTTTAATAATCATATTATTATGTCTCCTCTATTAGATCATACACAATGGTATAATTTTTGGTTGGGTATGAGTAAGATAAAAAAAAAAAAAAATAGAAAAGTTGTGTAAAAGTTGTATGTTGGGTGTAAGTTTACACTTGGGTGTGAGTATTAAAATAAAAAAAAATACTACACTCTCTCTATCTCTCTCTATCCCCCTCTCTCTTTTTTTTCTATCTCTTTAATTATAATAATAAAAAATTATTCACACTCAAACTCACACATGTGCTATTGTGTATGTTTAACTTCAACATAGTCTCATTATCAGCTTTATTTGTTCTCTTTCTCTAGGTCTTTTATTGCCCATTAAATACAAGTATTATTATTTATTACTGTATCCTTTGATTCTATAAAGTTGGGAACTTGATGCTTGCTTTGTTGTTTGTTCAAGTAACCCAACTTGTGTGAATCTCTCTGTTTTTTTTCCTCATTTTTATTTATTCCTTTAAAAATTCTACATTCACCCCAATTCAAGCAAAAACAGCATTTGATACTCTTTGAATTGAGTGTACTATCTCTTCCCTTATTTATCTGATTTAGGTTTAACAGTGATGAGGTAAATTCCCACCGAAGAATTTGATTCTTCTTTTGTACTCTCTCTTTCGAAAGCAACCACAATCTTGGAGTATCTCTAATAGGGCTTGTCTCCATTTCCTTAATTCCCAAAATTCTTGCTTCTCTGTCTCAATTCCTCTGATCTCTCAAGCTTTTACATTTGAAAGGCCTAATCTTTTTTTTGTTTTTGTTTTTTGGTTTCTGTCCCTCTTGAAGCTGAAGAGATTGGTTTATGAGATAGTGACTTTGCTCTCTCACTCTCTTAAAAGCGAATCTACTTTTCCTTTTTTTTTTTTTTTGCTTTCTTTTCCTTTTTATTTCTCTTGTGAGCTGTAACTTAGCTAAATCCATTGCTTGTTACCACTTTATGCTCTGAAAGTTCTCAGCTTTCTTTGTCTATGATAAGTCTATTTGTTCTCTTTAATTATTTTCTTCGCTTGACTTGAGTATGAATAAGCATTTATCCTAGGCTTCTTTCTCTCTCTCCCCCTCTTTCCTAAAAGAACCTGTGACTTGCTTCTGCTACATTAGATTTGATGCTCTGTTGATTTGTTTTTCCTTTCTCTTTCCTCTTTCTCCACTGTATAAAATCTGCAAACTAGTTTACTTCAGCTGTTCCTTGTCTAAGTCTTGCAAAGTAGCAGGTTTTGAAATTGGAAAACATTTTTCTTTCGAGGGTGTTGTTGAAGCAGAGGAATGGGTGGTGAGAGTAATGAAGGAGAGATGGGTTTTAAGCATGGAGATGATGAGAGTGGTGGGATCCCAAGAGTTGGAATTACATCAATGCCCTTGTATGCAAAGGCAGATCCTTTCTTCTCTTCTGCAGATTGGGATCCAGTTGTCAATGCTGCTGGTGGCTTCTCAAGCTCTCATTACCATCCTTCAATGGCGATGGATAATCCAGGGATGAGTTGCTTCTCTCATTACCAACCCGGTTCTGGTTCCGGTTTTGCAGCAGACATGCCTGCTAGTCTTCTTCCGTATGGTGATTGTGGAGGTGGTCAAATTGGTCATTTTCTTGGTTCAGACAAGAAAGGGGAAAGATTGATCAGAGCTGGAGAATCATCTCATGAGGATCATCATCAGGTTTCAGATGATGCTGTTCTTGGTGCTTCCCCAATTGGGAAAAGAAGGCTACCTGAAGCCGAATCACAATGGAACAAGGTATAAACTTAATAGAATTAGATTTTGGTAGAGTTACTTGCAAGGAATAATTAGAAAAGACTAAAGCTTTTGATGGTTTAGGGTATGGTTTAGGGCTGAAACAAGTGAGTGTTGTTAAATTGGCAGAAAGCTGTGGAGGAATTTCAAGAAGACCCTCAAAGGGGAAGTGACCAGAGCCAGAAGAAACACAAGAATGATCAGAGTAAAGAGACGGTGAACAAGGAGAGCTCACAAAGTGAAGAAGCACCGAAAGAAAACTACATTCATATGAGGGCAAGAAGAGGCCAAGCCACTAATAGTCACAGTCTTGCAGAGAGGGTAAGGACTCTTCTACAGATATATCGATTATGAGAATCTGCTCTTTGTTTTCTGCCAATTTTGGTGCTGAGAAGTTTGCTGTTTCGTTTGCTGTTTGAAGGTTAGAAGAGAAAAGATCAGTGAAAGGATGAGATTGCTTCAAGAACTTGTTCCTGGATGCAACAAGGTATTTGGACTTTGAGGTTACTTTTAGTTGCTAAACTTCCTTCGATTTATAATAAGATTTTACTGAAAGTTTTCATTGTTGATTATTTGCTCAACTAGATCACCGGGAAAGCGGTTATGCTCGATGAAATCATCAACTATGTTCAGTCATTGCAACAGCAAGTTGAGGTAAGAATATCCCTGTAACGCGAGATTCTTGAAATGCTTAAGTTAGTTTGGTCATGGTATGGTGTGAAATAGGTTTTCATTCTTGAAAACTGCTTTTATTTTCTTCAGTTTTTGTCTATGAAACTTGCGACGGTGAATCCAGAAATCAACATTGATATAGACAGGATTCTTGCCAAAGATGTAAGAGCTCAAAATCCCACAAACTTCACACTGAAATAATTGTTTGCACTTTGCAAGGTATGAATAAGTGCTAAACTTGCCATTTTCTCCTTTTAGCTTCTGCAATCAAGAGACAGAAACACTCCTACACTCGGGCTGAATCCTTTTAGCGGTTTTCAAGGGACCATACCGAACCTTTCTACCACCACAAATCCACAATACAACCCATTACCTCAGGTAAGCAATAGCTTGGAAGAAGCAACATATCATGTTCAATGTTTTGGCATTACTGTAAATAGTCTTACACATCTCTTTCTTATCTCATCTTGCAGACAACACTAGAGAGTGAACTACAAAACCTTTACCAGATGGGGTTCGTCTCAAATCCAACGACTATGTCCAGTTTCTCACCTAATGGTAACTAAAGCTACACAAACTTGCTTCTCTCATATCTCTGTTGTTTCCTTTAAATTGTCTTTAAAACATCTTCTTTTTTATCTTAGGTCGATTGAAACCTGAGCTCTAATACTTAAAGGACACGGAAAATTTGCAGGGAGTTTGTATAGAAGATGGCTTTGGTTCTAAGTATCATATGCGTTCGTTCTTCCATATTATTTTTTCTAAGCAGAAGGATTTGGATTCTCAGTTGTTGTTTTTGCTTTTCCCCAACGAAGAATGCATTTATCAAATATGGAAATCAGAGAAATATAGTTTTATCCAAAATCTACAAACATATTGGCAAAAAAAGCCTAACTGGATTCCAAAACTAACAAAACATGGTTGATTGGTGAAGCTTTCTCCTAATTATAGTGCGGATTATTCACCAGCACCAAAACAAGGAATGAACCAACGAGCCTCTCCAATCAAGATGCCGCGGTGTCGAATAGGTTCAATATCCTGCTTAGGAATCTCATACGCAGTGATCTTGTGCGTAGGAATCTCATAGGCAGCAACTTCCCGAATAGATGAATAAGAAGTGTGACAGAAATATATGGAATTTTTCTTGATACCAGATACGCCTTTGGTTGGTAAAGTGACGCTCAAATCCCAAACCAACGACTCCTCGTCCTCGAAAGAATGCACTCTCTCCCAGTACGCAGCATCGTCGCCCCACCCTAGCACCGGAAACGACTCCTTCGTCTCTCTTTTGCTACTCATCTTGTAGATTTGGAACGGGATTCTTTTGTGAGTGACTGTCACCCATTGGATCATCACAACATCTCCAAACGTGGTTAGTCTCATTCCCGTCCTACGATTAGGAAACTCGGTAACAAACGGTCGATGGGAGAATGGATGATTGTCGATTTGTCTAGGCAAGTCTCCAAGAGAAAAGTCCAAAATTCTGATGCTACCATTGTAAGTATGTATGTAAAGCTTCTCGTCTTTGTAGGCCATATCCAAACACCCGATTAGCTTCCCACAAGTGCTTGCCGGAATCTCAAACCACTCTTGCTCTCTTTTCCTGCAATAATATATGTAGGGACCCGGATGACATGCCTCTTTGTACGACCACACAACTAAGTAGTCTTTGGTTTTTTCGTCTACCCACAGAACCGAATTCCCCACTACTACACTGTTTATTCTGAAATCGTCGAAGAGTAGGTGGAAAATATAGTTACCGGGTCTCTCGAACTTTGTGCCGCTGTTTGAATATTCAAGAGGTGGGAGACGAATGAGCTCTGGCGTGAAGGGATTAATGATGTAGAAATTTATTTCCTTGTCAAAGACCAAGACCCAACTCCCACAAGTCGCCACGCCACGACACTCGGCAAAGCGACCTAGGTTTTGTGTTCTGTAAAACTTTTCTTCTTCCGAATTAAACATGAGCCAGTGCGTGTCTTCGTAGAGAATCAGCCACGGAGTATGGTTTTTTCTAGGTGAGGATGATTTGGAAGCAAAGTACCACGACGAACAAACGGTCTTAGCTCGAGCAAAATCTGTAAAGCTCAAGTGCTTGAAAACCAATGATAAGATGTCTGTGACAAGTTCCGACCAATTCGGAGTATCACCATCTGTGACCATCGCTCGACTCGATTTCGTATGCATCGGTTGCGTTATAATACATACACAAGTATGTTTTTGTTAGCATGAGTGACTTTTTTTTCTTGGAGTAAAAAGGAAAATCTTACAAGGAAATAAAATACCGATTGGACAAATTTGAGTAGATAAGACCACCCTTAACGGGGGATCCAAATGAATGTCCAAGGTCCAAAGGATCCAAAAAATAAATCCAAAATGAATTAAAACAATGGATCTTGGTCTAATTTTAGATTTTTAACAAAGTTTTGGATCTGCTTACGTGTCGCTATTTGGTTGGTGAATATTTTTGTATTAGACAGAATTATTTTTTTTTTGTCCCGTGTTTATTTTATTTTTCGTTTAATCGTCTCTCTCTTTGACGAAATCGGAAGCAGCGGAGGAGAAGTAGTAGCTCCGACTCTTCGATCCGTCGTGATCATCATCTCCACCGACGCGGGCCACGATCGGCGAGTTGGGTTCAGCAAATCGGCGCCTCTGGTTGTTCAAATCCGCGAATTTTCATGAGCAATCGGAGAGTTTCTTTCATCAAATCGGCGTGTTTCCTTCACCAATCTCGATCTCAGGGTACGAACCTCTTTCCCATGCTTTGAAATCTTGTTTATTTGAGGCTATAGAAATTAGGGTTCTCTGATTTTTGAAAATTTAGGGTTCTTTGTGTTTCGGTTTTGAAATTGATCATGCTCTCTTTATTGGATTGACTTTTGATTAGTATTGTCTCTCAGTATCTTTTATGGTTCCCCAATGCTTAATTCATGTATGCGTTGTAGAATGGATAAATCCGAATGTGTTTGTCTAATGTTCCCAGCTGATTTTTCAAAATTGATGTGATGTACTGATGCAATTGATAGTACTTCTCAGATTTTCAGTGATTTTTCCATGTGTAATCGACTCTGTTAGAAGAGTTGTTTTTGTTTGTTTAAGCTTACTGTTTTGCATTAGCTTTCAGATTTTAAGAATTGCATTGTTGTATCACATATTGTTCTTGTCATGAATTATTGTTCTTGTTCATGTGTCATGCATCTGTGATTCAAAGATATAAGACCAATGTAAGTGAAGAGGTATCTTCGACAACGTCAATTACAAAGAGCAATGAACTTGCATATGGAAATATGTTTAGATTTGAAGTTTCTTAGTAAAACCAGCTCATTGCAGCGTGAGGAATTCTCATTTCTTTGGCCCTCATTTTGCAGCGTGAGGAAAACTCTATACTTTGGTTACCGATCAAGGCTATCAAATGGAGCAAGACTTGGTTTGGGAAAGATTTAACCAGGTATTTGCGAAATATGTATTAGTTGTCCTTGTAAAGAGGAGATGAATATTGCTATATTCAAAGTCTCTTGATTGCTATGGTTTGGTTTTAAAACTTTCAGATTAATGTTGGGCTGTGTTGCAAGTGTTGAGATGCAAGTGTTTTTGTTTCCTTTTCAGGTATAGTATGTAATGAAGAGGAGAAGACCACGTTTGCAAGTTTATTTCAATTTTTTTTTTCAGTGTATGATTTATAACACAAACAACTTATACACATTTTATGAAAATTTGAAATTTTTGGATCTTCACTTTTTGGATCCACCATTGGACTGTGAAAATAAATAATACTCAAAGTGTCTAAATTTTTTATTTTTCATTATTAATATTATGAATCTTGTTTGGATCCCAATTTTTGGATCCCACCAATAATCTTGCTCTTAAGGTAAATAATAGGAGCAATAAAAAAAATTATTTCCTTTTTGTGATTTTTCACCAGCGCGATCGGGGAACAACTGAAATCTCTCCGGCCTTAACCATTTTCTCCGGCGAAATCCCTAATTTTGAATTCTGATTCCGTCTGCAGATATCCTGCTAGGCAAATTTCGCCCCGAGAGACGAAGATTCAGAACTCGAAGATAGTGAGAAATTATAAGCGAAAGAAGGAGAGCAGATATCGAAAGTGCGGGTTTTTTTTTAAAAGGCTCGAGGAACAATGAGACAAGGACCATGTTCTGAAGAAGATTGCTTTAGCTTGTTGAAGCAGTTCGAGCATGTTCTTGAAGCTGACCCTCTTATGTGAGTCTCATGGTCTTATTAATTGGTTTGAGTTTGAATTGAATTTGGTTTCTTCCTCTTCTCTTACCATTATCCTCACTCCTAAGTTAATGCTTTCTCTTACTTTGTTTTGTCACTCTGAATTCAGTGATGAAGTAGGGTTTATTCACCCCTCACAGTTCAACCTGCTGGATGAAGAAGCAGGTTCCGCCAATGTGTATCAAAATGAACTCCAGCCTAACAATGGAACCTCAAGAAAATTCTGGAATCAAGATCACAAATTGGGAATATCAACTGATATTCTTGTTCAATTATGTAAAGATGCCAAACATGTGTTTCTGCTTGCGTTTGAGGAGTACAAACGCCATGGAAACGCTTGTAATGAGTCTCAAATTGAGAATTTCTCTTGTTCCCCCGGTACTCCCGAGAGTGAAGTTATGAAGCATAGCCAAGCTGTTTTGCTGATAAGTTCAGACTTTGGAACTGCATGGAATGCTAGGTACTCATATAAGTAATAATTGATTTAATATGTTTCCTAGTGTTTAACCTCGTCTTGTATGTGTGTTCTGGAGATAGGAAGTTGATATTATCAAAAAAGGATCAACTTTCGGCATTCATGGAAGAGCTTCGTCTCTCTGGGCTCATTCTTTCAAATTCTCATAAGAGTGAGTCAACATGGAGCCATAGGTCGGTCTTTATGATTCATTGTATTCATTAGAATCAATGTTTCCGGTCACTGTTATGCTTTAGTAATGCAAACCCATTTTCTGATCTTAGCCTGAATAGTTCCTACTTGTTCTTGTCCATTTACTTTCCTCGTAATATTTGGTTTTTATTTCAACAGAAGGTGGATAATTAAGATGATTTCTCAGAGATTTTCTACACCACAAGAGATTATAACCAAAGAATCTGAGTTAGTGGAATCAATAGGCGAGGTTTAGTTCCAGTTTTGATGCTTTAATTAATGAAAGTTCATCATATATCTAATGAAATTAATATTGGTTTCTCCTAGTCTTCACAAGTTGGCTATCATGTATATATTGAATGGTCGGTCACTCTTACCATTCCTACTTATATGACACAACCACTTGCTTTGTTCCTAAAAGAAACTCTAGCTCCTAATCAAAATACATGCCTTTTGCAGAGATCAAAGATGAACTATCGTGCATGGTATCACCGTTGCTGGTTGGTTTCCTACATGGCAATTGAGCAGGTAAATCATTTTCTACATTTCTTCAGATATCATTCCTGATCTTTTGACCATATGGTCTGAACTTGTAACCTTTTTGTATGGTCAGATATGCTTAACTTTGCAACGTTTCTCTGACTTCATTAATTTGGTTCCTTTTGTTAGCTGAACTTGTGAAAGTTTCATATTGTCTAAGATACACCATAAGTTTTCTCTTATATGTGATTCCGATTACATAGATATATGTTGTCTATTCTAGGTGATACAAGAGTTGAACAAATCTAAAAGGTGGGCCAGGCTTCATGTAGCCGATAGTTCTTGCTTCCATTATCGTAGAGTAAGAACCGTATATTCAGTTTATATGATTGTTAAAAATCTAGAGTATACATCAATCTAACTTACTCCAAGTTATGTTAGGTCTTGGAAGTAAAAAGTACAACTATCATTCTCCATTCTGATGAAGTGTTCCATGCAGCTCAACTGTTTTGTTTTCATTAATGTCCAGCGGCTGATGCTCAAGATTTTGGAGTCACTTTATGTGAAAGGAGGCAATGCTTATGATAAATCCGAGGCACGTAAAATCTGGAAGGTACGCTTTGTCTACCTTGCTAACCCATCCCTGTTATGGTACCGTTATTTTTTCCCAGAGTAATCTTATTTTTACATTTGTGCTGAAAATGAGGATGTCTCCTAAAACTTATCTACGATTATATTACAGGAAGAGCTGGATTGGAACAAAGAATTGGTAGAACGTTACGTGGGACGAGAGGTATGATTATCTTTGATTTTCAAAAATTAATTAGTGTAGAGATGGCCAGGGTATGAAGATCTAGCACCTATCATACATCTGTTATTAAAAAAACAACCAAGTTGGATTTTGTCAACGCATAATTTCTCTCGCGCTAAGCTATCATCGCGACAGTGGTTTGGATGACAAAGATAGTTTTGTAAACAGTTTTTTTGTCGTGCTACGATGGAGATGATCAAATTAGTGACTTACTTGAGTTGTTACACTTTTTCTTTCAGGCCCTATGGCTTCACCGGCGGTTCCTGTCTCTTAATTGGATAATGTATTTCGCTTGCAATGATTCAGATGTTTCACCTGAACCCGGAGAGAGTACCATTATGAATGAAGAAATTGCCATCTTCATTGATAATGAGATCCGTCTTGTAGAATTTTCTATGACTGTTCCGGATACCAAATTTGAAGATTTTCAAGCTCAAGCATTGCATGCTGCTGTCTACATGCTATGGCTGACAAAGGTAACAGTGGTCTCTTCTTGTCAAAATAAAGTCATCAAAAAAATAGATTGGGAGTTTTCCGTATAGCAGAATGATGGAAATATGGTGGACTTTGATTTTCGGATATGCATTCGTTTATGAGCAGAAAATGCCAGAATTGTGGAGAATGGTTGAGGAGAAGCTTGGAACAGAGAAAGTGAAGTGTGTAATGAGCACAATTGCTCAAGAGAGACCCTCACTTTTGCATCATTTGGTGAATGTTTGAAGATTCTTTTGAGATTTCAAAATGCAATATCTTCTTACACTTTTACGTTAATAGGTGGAAGACTGCATTCTCCATAAATTGTTGTCAAACCATGTCTCAGAATCTCTGTTTGACATTTTTCCTTTGCCGACATAGCTTTAATAAGTTGATTAATGAAGAAGTGTTGTTACACACGAGTCTTTGTAGCTCAATCATATATCAGCAAACCGGTAATATGCATACCGCATAAAAATAAAGCAGTAGTATAATAAAGAGAATCCAGTTATTATTATATAGTCAAATGGGAACCCATAATTAAATAGGACCGGTCCTTGTTATGGGGTCTCACACTCTCACCACGCGGATAATAGATATGGGACCTTTTTTAATTTTCCCGGGCAAAAACTGTTTTTAACTGTCGAAGTCGATGTCCACGTGTGATAATCGTATGGATTTATTAAAATCGAACGGTCATCAATTCGCCGACAAGGTAGTCACTATCACAGGCTAATAAGACCTTTGCCAACGAGATACTAGTTTGGGCCATTCTCGTTTTGACACGTCACATGATCTGGCGATTTCCACATTACACAGATAACGTGGAATTTTTCGTTTAATGATTTTTCAGTTATCTTTCCGTCTAAATAATTATCCTCACTAAAATTAATATATGTATACCTAATAATACTACATCATTATCTTTCTTTAAATTTGTTGGATTTTTTTTTTTTTTTTTTGCATATTGCAAAGTTTTGAAGGCGAGCGAATTCTCCGGGGGATTCGGGTTAAAAGGTAGAAATTATTAGGGTTTTTGATTCTTCGGGTTTTCTCATACTTTCGATTCCTTTCAAGTCAAAGCAAAGCATTGCCTTTTCGTCCATGTAAGTCAGAATTGTTACAAATTATTGTTTGTTTTTTCTTTAGTTGGTAAATTTTGGTGGAATTATGTACGATTTCGTTGTTTGTTGATTCTCCTCAATCTCCTTTTCGATTTTGATCGAATCTTATGATCTGGGCTTTGGTTTCGCTCGCTCTCTTGTTTCGATTGTTGTAATGAGTTTTCTTTGATTCCCCTGTTCATGGTGTTCTGGGTTTTCATAGTTTTTTTTTTTTTTTAAAGGTTCTATGGAATAGTGTGTCATTTTAGTTACGATGTGGTTACATTGTCTTCTCATCCGCTAGATCAGCTATTACCACATGCATGCTTCATGGCCATATCTCTTATCCTAGATACTTTTGCTTTTCCTTGCAGATCTTCTGACGGCCTAAGCTCTTGCTCTGTTGTTGTTACTCAGCCATCTACCTGCGCTTGATCAGCTATTATGTTCTTCTCTGTCTTCTTTATTTAATAAGGCAGGGTTTGAACTAAAATTGAGATTGTGAGATGGATGTCTCATCACTTTTAACGTCTGCTGGGATTAATATAGGGACATGCGTAGTGCTTGTATCGCTTTATTCCATTCTACGAAAGCAGCCAGCCAATTATTGTGTTTACTTTGGTCGATTGCTTTCCGACGGAAGAGTTAAACGTCATGATCCTCGTTGGTATGAGAGGTTTGCTCCCTCTCCAAGTTGGCTCGTGAAAGCTTGGGAAACTACTGAGGACGAGATGTTGGCTTCTGCTGGTCTGGATGCTGTGGTTTTCATCAGGATGGTCATTTGCAGGTTAATGATACTTCACCTTAAACATGCTTCTCGCCTTTACTCTAATTGAATAGGCAAGCATGGTGATTTTCTGCTGTTTCTATGTTCCAGCGCTAGTATTATTTCTATGTGGTATCTGCTTATCTTTCGTTCTTCACAACTCTCACAGTTGGTTTTGTCGTGTTTTTTTTTTTAACTCTGCAGCATTCGTATTTTCTCAATCGTGGCAGTCGTTTGCATTGCCTTTGTGCTACCTGTTAACTATTATGGACAAAAGACTGCGCACAAGGAGGTCCATCTGGAGTCGTTGGTAATATTCACAATTGAGAACCTCAATCAACGCTCACGATGGTAAAGTGGCGGCATATCATATTAATATTGTCAGATAATATGCGTAGCCTGTATTTCTACTTAATTTTGTTTCTCTGTACAGAAGATTAAATGGTGCCATTTCACACTAGTCTTCTTAAATAGATAGATTGCCAGTATTTTGCACAATGAAGTGCTGATCCTTGTTTTACTCTTTTTATTTCAAGGCTCTGGGTTCATTGTCTCGCATTGTACATCATATCCTCTGCAGCATGTGCTCTTCTTTACTTTGTGAGGATCTTATACATTGGTTCATTTCACGCTTACTGTTTCTCTTTATTCCATCATTTCCTCATCGTTTTGGTCTCTCTCTCACTCTGTTAATACATGTTTCACCAATGTAAATGTAGGAATATAAGAACATAGCCAAAAGGAGGCTTGCCCATATTACTGGATCTGCCTCAAAGCAAAGTCATTTTACTGTTCTTATTCGTGCTATTCCTCAGTCTCCTGACCAGTCCTACAGCGAGACAGTGAGCAAATACTTCACAAATTACTATGCACCAAGCTATGTGTCGCACCTAATGGTCTACCGTGATGGCTTCATTCACAGACTGATGGTATGTGTTTCGATTTATTCTTGCAACATGCTGACTTGATTATTGTCTTTTTGTTATGTTTTCTGTCGGATTAGGAATAAAGTTTTCAGTTAACACCTCTGCGTGGTTGACCTTAGCAGAATAGGAATCTGGATGCTCTATGTTCCGGAATGTGCTTTAACATTTTTCACACTTGTCTCTTTTTCTTTACAAAATGTTCACCATAACACTTCCCCTGTGTTCTGTCATAAATACTTCTTCATTTGTCAAGGGCATCAAAGATTGATGATATAACAGAACAGTAACTTGTTGTAAAGATGTGACTAATACTTGATAGTCCTGTATTAGTTAAAGATATAGGAAGTTCTAGGAATTATATTTTGATGCACATTTCTTGGAGTACTAATTTTGTTTTTGGCTCATTTGTAACGCTTTATTTGTAGTTCATGTTATCTGATATTGAGGTTCTTTTGATATTACATCAGTTTCTTGCTGGTTATCTGATCAGCATTTTGAATGGAAAGAAATTTGGTAAACAACATGTGGATGGTGTGTGCTCATGATAACATATAGTTGAAGTGCAGTGGTCTATTTTGGAGCACAATTGAGTTAATTAGATTCTAATATTAATTGTGTCAATTTTCTATTTCAGAATGAGACGGATAGGATGTGTCAGGCTATAAAACATGTTTCTCCTGATTTAAGTTGTAATCCGAGTTTGAAGTCATGTGCCCTTTGTGGACCTGCAGCCACAAATTCTTTTCAAATCCTCTCGAACGAGACAGACAGTGTCAAAGGACAGCTTGGTGAGTTGACTTTGACTACGACAGAGGAAGTAAGGCATTCTTTTCACTTTGATAGGTGAACTTACATGATATAGGCATAGCGTGTGGTTTCTACCTGTTGCATGTCTTCGCAGTTTTACAGCTGAACCTGGAGAATTGACTCCTTTTTTCCTTTACTGAGACACAAATTGAGCTTTAGAGGTAACATTGAGACTTAGGGGAACCCAAAAAATTACATTGAGACGTTATGGACCTTGAAGAAGTGATACAAAGAGTTTTTTGTTAAAACTTTTAGAAGCTAGATCTAAAAGAAATATATCTCCATTCATGACTGCATTTGTAAACATTGCTTAATGAATTATGATATATAGTTTGATAATCTCGACATGTTTTCTGGTTTTCCCAATTTGCGTGACAACTTTGAAGTATCAGTGCTTGAAATATGTATACAAGGCTTACACTTTTCTGCTCATTTGCAGGAACGTCCCGTTGCTTTTGTGTTTTTCAAGAGTCGTTATGATGCTCTTGTTGTTTCAGAGGTTCTTCAAACACCAAATCCTATGTTATGGGTGGCAGACTTGGCGCCAGAGCCTCATGATGTTCACTGGAGGAATCTCAGAATACCTTATCGGCAACTTTGGATGCGAAGAATAGCAACCCTTGTTGGTGCAGTTGCCTTCATGTTTGTGTTTCTTTTCCCTGTTGCCTTTGTTCAAGGGCTGACTCAGCTACAAACGCTATCCAAGAATTTTCCTTTTCTAAGAGACCTCTTGCACAAGTGAGTATCCAGCATTTCCTTACCCGTGTACTCAGTAATAGAGGGTTCTTGTTCGTATTCTTCTTAAAATGACATAGAGTTGGCACCAAAGAGTAGGTGTAGCTACGTTGCTTTTAGAGAATATCAAGATGCGTATAGTCGGAGCTGCTAAGCAGTTGATATATTTATGCTAGATTTTTCTAGATTTAAAAGCGCAGAAAAAACTGAGAGCAATTAAAGTCTGTGTAATTGATTTGTTTTTATTACCTTTCAATTTAATTATCCCTTTGAAAAACATTGCAGGGGGTTTATGAAGCAGGTCATCACAGGGTACTTACCAAGTGTGATTTTGGTTCTATTCTTTTATGCCGTTCCGCCATTGATGATGTACTTTTCAACCTTGGAGGGATGTGTTTCTCGGAGTCTAAGAAAGAAAAGTGCATGTATCAAAATTTTATACTTTACCATCTGGAATGTGTTCTTCGTCAATATTCTATCAGGCTCTGTTATCAGGCAGTTGAGCGTCTTGTCTAGTGTGAGGGACATACCTGCACAACTTGCGAAAGTAGTTCCAGCACAGGTAATTTTCAGGGTTCCTTTTACACTTGTGACTATATTCATTTTTGTTGTTTTCTATAATGTTAACGGTATGAAAATATTCATTGACTACATGCAGGTTGGCTTCTTCATGACCTATTGTTTCACATCTGGTTGGGCCGGTTTGGCATGTGAAATCATGCAACCTGTAGGTCTTATCTGGAATCTGATAGCAAAAGTTATTGTCAAGAACAAGGAGGACTCATATGAAACACTTAGGTTTCCGTACCATACAGAAATTCCTCGACTACTTTTGTTCGGGCTCCTAGGTTTCACAAATTCAGTCATAGCGCCCCTAATACTGCCGTTTCTGCTGATCTACTTTTTCTTCGCATATCTTATATACAAAAATCAGGTACGCAAACGATGCATATCTGCTCTGATCTCTTTTACATAGACCTTATTTTGTAGTTGCCAATAAACACTTCAAGAAATTGTTACATAGGCACCTATATCCATGGTCATTGACTGCTAAATAGCTGTTATGCACTAACTCTTAGTGATTTTGGACTTTTCACAATTTGATATGAAACCTGATTCAGAAGCATAACGGAGTTGCATTTTATTTTCTTGAAAGTTTTGTAACAAAATTCCAAGAACTCTGTACTGAAATATCGTCTAGACCTTGCAGTATGTTACCATCTGTTCTCATGGTCTATCTGGAGCTTTACCTTATAACTTTGAGAACTGCGTAAGCTGCTGTCTGACTGTTCCTGCATTCTTCGCCTTTGAGTTGTCATTTTCTTCGAGTGCTTGCTTCTGGAAATATGATTAATGCATATGTGCTAATAGTAATGCCATGGGTAGACAAGTCTATGGGTTTAAACTTTAAAGTACAATCACTTGGATTTGACTAAGTTTTTTTTTTTTTTTTTTTTTTTGCAGATAATCAACGTCTATATTACAAAATATGAAAGCGGTGGACAATATTGGCCTGTTTTTCACAACACGACAATCTTTTCACTGATCTTGTCGCAAATTATAGCGCTAGGCTTTTTCGGTTTAAAGCTATCAACGGTTGCTTCAGGTTTCACCATCCCGTTAATTTTCCTCACTCTTCTATTTAGTGAGTATTGCCGGCAAAGATTTGCACCCATATTCAAGAAATATCCAGCCGAGGTATATTATATTACACATCTTTTCATAACCTTGATTTGCATCTCCCAGGAGATATTGACGTGTGAGTTTCTTTCAGATTCTTATCGCTATGGACAGAGCAGATGAGATGACAGGAAAGATGGAAGAGATACATAACAACTTGAAAGCTGCATACTCTCAGATACCAACGTGTTCTGAGGAATCGAGCAAAGCTGGTTGCACTTCTCCTTGCTCAGATCAGGAGTTACCAGATTCTGAACAGTTGAAACCTGAGAAAGAGAATCATAAAGCTGATTACATATGGGCGTTCCAGAGAAGTAAATCTGGTCATGATCTTGAGGTGAAATCCTGTCCCAGTGCTTCACCAAATCGTTATTCCCCAGCGTTTGCTGAGATCTACAAACGAACATAGATACTTGAGTTACAATGTATATTTGACTCTGCAGATGATTAAGTGTTTGCAGTTGAGTTACAATTTTAGTAGTTGAAGCCCTTATGGGTGATGAAAGTAAGAAGTGGGGAAAACCATTGAAACGTATATACAGTTTTGCCTCCTAAAATGAAATGTAAATTTGAAGTTACTGCAGGAGGAAAATGAAACTTTGCTTGGAACACTTTTCTACAAGTACAATAGACGATCTTTTTTAATCATAGTTTTGTGAAAGACATTTGATTTTTACGAAATAGAAATGAGCAAAATAGCTTCTGTTTCTATCTCATATATATGTTTACAGTGTTCTCCATTGTTGTGTATACACAGCTTAAAATGCAGACTAATCTCCAATGTGGCAAAATATTGAAGATTGTTTTTTCAGTTGATATTTGTGACCCATCCCTTGTTATCTTCAATCAATCCTGTCTGGATACCGACAAGGACTGAACGCAGTTTCTGGCAGACAGATTCATCCCGGGTTTTATACTCTACTCTGAATGTTTCAGAAAGATTACATCAGTCCAAATCTTTGCTCAAGGCTTGAGTAAAAACTTGATTCAGGCATTGAGTTTTTACCTTTTGTCCTGATATGTTATAGTGCCCACAGGAGCAACTACTACGGCAGTTCCGGTGCAAAAAACTTCATCTGCATCCATTACTTCATCCACATGAACTGCCTTCTCTACTACCTGATCAAACTCAGGTGTGAATCTTAGCTGAGTTTAGTATTTAGAGTGAATCAATTTTATTTGTGTTACCTGATACCCTTGATCACTTGCGATCTCCATCACACTTTTCCGCGTAATTCCTTCAAGAATTGTTCCATTAGTTGCAGGAGTTGAGATTGTCCGACCCTGAATCAATGCTATAATTAGGATGCAACAAATAGAATTTACTGGAGACACCACAATATATCTACCTTGACAACAAAGACGTTGCAAGAAGAAGCCTCCTCTAAATACTTCTTCTTGACAGAGTCGAGATAAAGAACGTCTGAAAACCCCTGACTCTTGGCTCTGCTCAGTGCTTTCAAAACCTACACACACATGGTTTCTCAAAACTCTTTTGCCTCT
Source organism: Arabidopsis lyrata subsp. lyrata (assembly GCF_000004255.2). Lineage (NCBI taxonomy): Eukaryota > Viridiplantae > Streptophyta > Magnoliopsida > Brassicales > Brassicaceae > Arabidopsis > Arabidopsis lyrata. Next base: position 3,885,165 of record NW_003302555.1, on the reverse strand, counting down.
GGTCTTTAAAAAACTAAGTTGGCTTCAACACTTACGGGTGCATAATTTGTGATGCTCTTGACACCTCCAGCTCCACCAGGAGCTGCTCGGACATATTCTTCCTCAACATAGAGGTTAAGAGCAGCCATCCCTTCCTACAAACCAGTGAACAAAACATTTGCTAACCGTTCCATTGCCAAAAAGCTTGGACATGGAAGAGAAATATATATACCTTGAAGTAGTTACCAACTGGAGATGCATAGACAATGAATGTATATTCAGGTGCAGGACCTAAACCAAGAATTGGACCACTTCCCATCAACAAAGGCCTAATGTACAAAGTCCCTTTTCCTGAAGGAGGAACCTGACCAAACACATCATCAGTCATCAGATTCCAAAACAAACCTCTTCAGAAGAAATATGCATCACAAGAAAGCGTTTTACCCAACGCTTGTTTGCAAGAGCGGTTTGTTTAATTGCATTAACAAACTGATCAACCGAAGGAGAAGGCATGAGCATCCGTTCAGCGCCAAGCTTCATCCGCAGAGCGTTGTGATCAGGGCGAAACAAAAGAAGCTTCCCATTTTCTTTCCTGTATGCTTTTGTACCTTCGTATATCGCCTGCAAAGAATCCCAAAACCTCCATTGATCAGCCAACTCAGAGAAAAATCAAGAAACATTTGGGGGTTACCAGATCCTTGCCTGTCCATAGTTTAAGACTCCAGCAGAAGGACTTAGCTGAATATTCCCATAGGGACTAAGTTCTCCTTGAGTGAATTCGCCGACTTTTGAGCATTTCATGACATACATGTAATCAGCTGGAGTTAGACCAAACCCGAGATTATCCCAATCCAAATCCACATATTCATCATCTCCATTTCTATGTAATACAAAACAAGAAGTTTGAAACAGAGCTTTTCAATGATAAAATGCAAAATATCAATGAGTTGGATCATGATCAAAAACTTACTGATAAAGAGGTGTCTTACGCTCTTCTCGCAAGGCCGAGGCAGCTTGTGCGTTGTACTTGGCGAAAGTTTGTAGCTATTTCATCAAAAAAAAAAAAACAGAACATAAAACATGTTTTTTTTTTCGTAGGAAGAACATAAAACATGTTTGTATCTGAGATCCGAGTTATGTCTCTAATTAAGTATTGATCCTTAGATTGTAAGAATCCAGTTTATACCGTACGAATATGTAAATGAAGAGGTAGAACCAGAGTTTTGCGTAGAGATGAGATTGCTTTGATCATCTTCTTCACAAATTGCAGAGCCTCGGTTTTGATTCTCTTGATTTCAATAACAATAATAAAAAAAAAAAAAAACAACAAAAGAAAGAAATAAAGAAACAATTTTGTTGAATGATATAGCGAAAAAGAAGGTGGAAGAAAACACAAAGAAGAGTGTCAACTGTCAAATTAAGTATGCAACACGTAAGTGATTGGCTTATGTGAAGTGTGTGTCTGCTTTTATCATGGCAGAGTTCTTATCTTCTTTTTATCTTTTAGTGGTAAGAGTTCTTATCTTGTTTTTGTGTTATTTTGCTTCGTCACTTGTGTCTATCTGCCCTGATCAGACAGATCTAGACGTGTCTCTATGGAACAAGAATTTTAACGAAATCAACGGACTAATTTTCTTTTTTTCGTTCTTGTGGGGTGAAGAAAATTTGTGCTGTATCTTCAAACGGAAATTTCTATTTTTGAAACTGTAAAATATTGTAAGTTGGTATAAATATCAATTTAGCAATGTTTCTTCGGCAAGCAATTACCTAAAGTATACAAATAAATACTTGACGGAAAAAAAAAATACTTATTTTGGTAATTTTCCATGAGATGTGAAATAGTAAACAAGAGATGTGAAATAGTAAACAAGAGATGTGAAAGCCACGTTGGACCAAGAGGTCTTTGTCGGATAAACAATTTTTCTTTCCATGTCAATCTTTTAGACAATATCGTTGTCTTTTCAACGTCTTCGTCCATAACTACCCAAATGGGAGATAAACTCATAACCACGTTGTGGAGATTGATAGCCACGTCAGTCTGAGAGCTTTTTTATCCGATAACAACGTTTTTGCTACGATACTTACTAATGAATAATGATGTCCCTTTCCAATATCGTCGTATCACTAGTGTCATCGACTATTAGTACTCACTCCTTCGTTTTCTTATAAATATCTTTTTCTATTTAAAGATACCAAATAAATCTTTTAAATTCAAATTATAAATCAACGAACCTCATTTCTTTGAAAATTCTTAAATCGTATTTTGTCGTGTCTTATCAAAGAATCTTAGATAGTCTTGTGTGTGGAATCTTCGACATCTACAAAAGAAAGTTTCGACAAAATTGTTTTTCTTTTTCTTAAAGCGAATATACCGCCGTAGAGTTTGGCCAAATAGAATCTGAGAAGGCTGATTCTTTGATTACTACGAGAACTCTGATTTTTTAGTTAACTGGGACTTGTATTGTGTTAACTAATAGCAATAGAATCTTTGAATAAAGAAAGTTAATAACATAGCACCATACTCAGGTGACCAGAGTAATCCCTTTGAAGCACCACAAAAGCTACTACAAATTCAACTATTACGTTAAGTGGTATGATCCAAAGTTTTTAAGTACAGTTAAAAAAGAATAATGAAAAAATCACCATAAAATTTGGTAAAACCTTGTAATTTGTAACCTATATATCTTATTATATACTTAAAATTTTTAACATTAATTTTAGTTAAAAATAAGAAAATTTTACTTAAAAACATTATTTGTAAAAAACTTTAAAACTTAAATAAGAGTTAAATTTACAATACGTGAAAACATGTTGAACTTGTAACACCACAAGACTTACTGACCAAAATGACAGGATGCTAAGTCCGATTAGTTTTCGATGTATTGTAAATATAACACTTAAGTTTTGAAAACAATTTGGTAATTAAAAAAAGTTTAGTTAAAAATAAGAAAATTTTACTTGAAACATTATTTGTAAAAAACTTAAATAAGTTTTAAATTTACAATACATGAAAACATGTTGAACTTGTGACACCACAAGACTTACGGACCAAAAGGATGGGATGCTAAGTCCGGTTAGTTTTCGACGTATTGTAAATATAACACTTAAGTTTTGAAAACAATTTGGTAATTAAAAAAATTTAGTTAAAAATAAAAACATTTTACTTAAAACATTATATGTTAAGAAAAATCTTAAAAATTTAAATTAGTGTTAAATTTACAATACGTAGAAAACATGTTGAACTTATGACACTACAAGACTTACGGACCAAAGGACCGGATGCTAAGTCCGATTAGTTTTCGACGTATTGTAAATATAACATTTGAGCTTTGAAAACAATTTGGTAATCAAAAAAATTAGTTAAAAATAAAAATATTTACTTAAAACATTATTTGTAAAAACAAAATCTTAAAATTTTAAATAAGTGTTAAATTTATAATACGTCGAAAAACATGTTGAACTTATGACACCACAAGACTTACGGACCAAAGGACGGGATGCTAAGTCCGGTTAGTTTTCGACGTATTTTAAATTTAATACTTAAGTTTTGAAAACAATTTGTTAATTAAAAGAAATTAGTGAAAACATTATTTGAAAAACCTTTAAAATTAGTTTTAAATCTGAAAAAGAAAAAGTGAAAACCGTTTTATTTAGAAAAAAGCAATAATTAAAAAACAAATCAAAATCTTCTATAAAAAGGAAATTAAGATATGTACCTGTTGCTCTGTGATATCGTTGAAACGGAGATTAGTCTATCATCCTCGGGCGACGCCTGTCCCTGCCATGGAAACACCAAAGCTGCTATTGGCTCGTCTCTTTTCACTTCCCCTCTCTTTGTTAACCTCTTTCCTGTCTCGCATCCTTCGCCGTCGTTGACAGAATCCATCGGTGGTCCGTGTGAAATTATGGTAGACCGTACCTGAAACCGATCTAGATTTGACTGAAGATGATGGAAATCAATTAGTTGTTTATTGCAGAGATCATCATCGTAGTCCGTAGAGCCTCTCTGTAAGGGATTCAGAGAGCTTAACTCGAGAAGACAGCTGCATTATTATGCAGACGAGAGAATGAAAGATGACGAATTCTTTTGTTTAGGTTTCGAAGAAGAAGAAGATAGAATGAAAGAATTTTGATTTCTTAAGGAAGAAGAGAGAATGAGTGATGTTGGAGAATAGAGTTCAAGTATGTATTTATAAGCAAAGGTTCTCCAAATTAAAAAAAAAAAAAAAAAGGAAATTTCGATTGCTTCCTTCTTACGTTAAGTGTAGTTGTTTCCTTTTTTTTCCCCGACTAGAAAGCATCGTTAGGGCTTCTAACCTTCAATCCGATTACATAATTTTGGGCCCTTTGGTTCTTTTGGGCTTATTTAGTATTTTAGTTATTGGCTTTTGGGCCGTGCTGTGGCAAATTGTCACAAAGACAAACCATTAGATTGCAAATCCTGAACTTGAAGGTCTTTAGTTTTGCTTTTGTCTCTATGGAAGAGTGAAACAAATGTTAAATACTAATATGATATGTTGATATCATCACAAATTTATGTCACAAGTTTAACTTACAAGGTTACCAAAACTATTTCAAAAGCTTTCGACAGGTGATCAAAAGAGTGCAACATTTTATCTATATGAAAACAGCTTAGGCAATCTGCAAAACCCAATTCTTTGTGTCTTGGATAGACCCAGTTTGTATTCCGAGAAGAATAGATCGAAGTTGCTGAGTAACAATCCCATCTCCAACTTTGTACTCAGTCCTGCAGATTATTTATCAACATATAAATGCATAAGTCCAAGCATATAGATATATGTTGTGTTCTGATACATGTATCCAGAGAGGAAGAAGAGACCTTGTGTTCTGATAAGTGATGCTTCCAACAGAAGCAACTCCAGCAGCAGTTCCAGTGCAGAAAACTTCTTCTGCTTCCTTCAGTTCTTCTACCGGAACCCTTCGCTCTTCCACCTGTCCATTACACACTTCTTAAAACTTCCATGCATCAAGTATTTATATATGCATATTTGATTCCTGTAATTTTAGGTGGAAGTCACTCCACTCCTACCCAACTACATAGATTTGATGTAGAAAGTATCTTTTGAAATCAAATTTGAAGTTTAGATATGTAAAAGGTATATAATGCAAACTGAAACCATCGCTCTCTTTTGTCTTGAGAAAGGAAACAGAGTATTGCTCTGTTTTTTGACTCAAGATTGGAAACAATGCTAGAAGAAAACAGATGTGGAATAACTACTAACCTTGTAACCAAGATCAAGGGCGATTTCGATGACGCTCTTACGTGTGATACCCCCGAGAATCGTCCCGCTCGTAACTGGAGTCACTATTATATTCCCCTGAAAGACTCAATAAACTTCAATTAGTATACAACACCATCATTAGAAGAAGAAAACAACATTCCACTTTTGTCCTAAATAGAGTTTGTTTAACCTTCACAAGGAATATATTAGCAGCAGAGACTTCTTCTATGTTCTTCCCAGTCTCTGCATCAAGATACAAAACATCCGAAAAACCTCTTGATTTTGCTCTTCTCATCACTTCAAGCACCTTTCACAGTTTATCACCAAAACAACACTTACTTTGGAACGAAACACCTTGCTTAGTACTTGAAACCATGTAGGATGAGTGTTTGAACTTACTGGACCGTAATTGGAAATTGCCTTTACACCACCAGTTCCTCCAAGATAGGCGCGTGGAATCACCTTCTCCACGTACAGGTTCAACGCCGCTGTGCCTTCCTATACAAGCAATCAAATTCAATACCAAAACTCTTTGTTACAAAGAAAGAAATAATCTATTTTTAAGGCTATTATGACCTTGAAGTAGTTTTGAACAGGAGAGCCAAACACAAGAAACGTGTACTCTGGTGCTGCAGCCACACCCAAGCTTGCTCCGGTTCCAAACAACAACGGTCTGAGATACAACGATCCTTTGCCCGGAGGAGGAACCTAATGAAAAAAAAGCCTGACCATTTAAGGAAAGTGAACCAAAGATCATTTTCTAGGAGCAAAAGACATCGACAATGTTGTACCCAACGCCTGTTTGCAAGAACGGTCTGCTTAACACCTTCAATAAACTGATGAACAGAAGGAGAATGCATACACATTCTCTCAGCTCCTATCTTCATACGCATCGCGTTTAGCTCTGGGCGGAAGAGAAGAATCCTACCATCTTCTCCTCTGTACGCTTTCATCCCCTCTATTAGTCCCTGCAAAATCCACCAGAAAAGTAATTTTATACCATTGATATAATGAATTTGTGTGACTGTGGATGAGATTTGAAGCTTTGCCTGGCCATAGTTGAGAATCCCAGCAGCAGGGTTGAGCTCGATGTTGCCGTAACGGCTAAGGTAACCCTGTTCGAAGTTACCGTCTCTGCAACTTCTGGTGGCGAACATGTAATCTGTCCGTACAAGACTGAATCCAAGCTTGTCCCAATCCACATCAGCATACTCTTCATCCTCTCTGCACCCCAAGGAAAAACAATTTGCATTTGAATTTCAAAATAATATAATTTCTTATATTTTTTAACATATACATAAATATTTATACATACATATATACAATACAATAATAAATTGCAAACACATACTCTAATAAAATAACCTTAGATGGAAAAAAGAAAGAAATGCAAGTAATATTTTTACTGAACTTTATCAAAAAAAAAAAAAAAAAACTAATAACATAATACACTTTTTTTACAAGATTTGTTTACCCCATTGAAGGTTGAAGGGTTTAAGTTAACCATGAAGGAGCACAGGCTTGAGGTGCATTGTGCAACCACCACAATAAGAGCTTCCGTCACACAATATTTATCTAACAATATAGTACAATTTTAGCTTCTTCTTTTTTTTTTTTTTTTACTTCCTCTTTTCCCTCATTTTGTTTTCTTACATTTTTCTTGTAAATTTGAGTGTTGACAATGAATAAGAAGGGACACATGTTGTATCTAATTGGAGGGTAATGTTACCGTTCTGCCCCAGAGACATGTTCTTCTACAACAGAAGCTGCTGCTTTGGTCCCATGCATACGGAATCCCCAGATCTGTATTATTTACAAACAAAAGCAAATTAAATGTCTTTTATTTTTATTAATACAAATTATTTAAGTTGTAGTTGTTTTTTCTTGGTGTATAGAAAAAAAAAAGGAACAGTATAATGGTCTACTGGAAGAAAGTACGAGCCTTAGAGAGATAAGATGAAGTTGTTGAAGATTGAGATAAGCAGCGTAGAGCCATATATGAAGAATGTTGTACGAGCTTTGTGTGTGCACCAAAGTGAAACTCTAAAATATAGTTCTCTTTTTGAGAGGTAGAGAAGATGATTTAATGAGGTCGTGCTAACTCTGAAGAAAATATTTGAGAAATTACAAAGAGGGAGAGAGAGAGAGAGATAGATAGAGGTTGAAATATATAGAGAGGGGAAGGGAAGATAGAGGCATTTACTTTTTTCGGTATTTAGATTAAGTATATATTGATGTGTTTCTAATTGTTTGATTCATTTTATTTTTAGTTCAAATCCATTTGAGCGAGTTTTTATAGTAAAGATTGTTAACCTATATGAAAAACTCACTAAGCATAAAGCGAAAGAAAAACAGAAACAAAATAAAAATAAAAATTGTTGTGGACTCTTTGCTTTGTTTTAGATGGCATTCAATTTCAATGTTTTGCCCTGATAGTGGAAACTTAAAAGTATGGTACAGTTACGTATGGTCACTATTCACATAAAATATCAACGAAAAAACTAAATGCATACCAACTTTATTTCTTCAAGTTCATCATCATTAAATGACCCCGTCTCGTTTCAATTTAGGATACTACTAAATGCTTTAAAACCCAACCTATTTCCATGTATGTATGTATGGGTGGTTGTGGAAAACACCAAGTTGAATATATATATATCTACATAATATCTGCCAACTAAATTAAGGATATGGTAGATGCAGTGAAGTTGGACAAGTACGTATGAGATTGTAGGTGGTGTGGATCATTCGTGATTGCTCTTATTAGTATGATTGACTTAACTAACGGATCATCTTCTTCTATCCACTGCCTGTGATAACTTTCAGATTTCTCCTAAAAAGCTGGTATGCATTTACATGAGAGGATCATTTACCATGATTTTTTTTTCTTTAGAAATGAGTATATATTTTTATGAATTCAAATATAATATATATATATACTTTTCTGTTAAATTACGTGTCGACCTTATAATAAAAGTTAAGAACCTTTAAACCTTTCGAAGAAAATAGGATAAATTGATTATAAGGATATAAAAGTTTAAACTTATAAATTTACAAACTACAACATGTAAATTACTCTCTCCGTTCTTTTATAAGTGATGTTTTAAGTTTCTAATTTTGTCGTTAAATAGATGATGTTTTCAGTTTTTAATGCAAAATTAATTGTTTTTTATTGGTTTTGACGATTTATATTCTATAGGTTGTTTTTTTATTGGTTGATTAGATAATAAATGATGTTTTAGTTTAGAAATAAACAAAAAAAAAATTAATGATTTTTTAATGTATGTGCATTCTCCTAAAACATAATTTATAAAAGAACGGAGGGAGTATATTTCAGTAAAAAACTTCTACTAATGTGTGAATTGAAGTCTCTATCTTTTTAATTGTACCTTTCAACTAGAATAATCCAAATGAATTCAATATATTTTTCAAACCATTATAGCATCGATCTAATTGGTTTGATAGACTATAGGGTTGAAAAGTATGATCAAAACCGAACCATATATGTCACCGAATTTCTCCAAATCTACACAAATAAGAGTTAAATGTGTTGTCTGAGAAGGGACTGGTCTTAGGGTTTGGAAGTTATTAATGTGTTCTCTTGTGCTGCAAGTAGCTAAAGTAAAGAAGACAGATTATTTCAGTAAAACCATCTTCACAAACAAAGATAAGGGCTTGTATCTTACCAATGTTGTTCTTTGCATATTAGTATAATGAAACGTTAAAGATCTATAATGACATCAATTGGAGAATTGCCTTTGTCAACAACAAAGTTCGTCACATACTTGCTCTCCGATGTGACAACTTCCACTGTGTAACTCCCATGATAACCTCTAAACTCCAATCCTCCTTCATCCTCCATCACTCCGTCCACAAAACTCAACCACTCGCGTTTGATCTCAAGAAACCTCTTCCCAGCTTCATTAACCTCACCATCCGCATTCACCAAATGTGAGTGTTCTCTGCTCATAAACAGCTCCCAGAATCCCCAAAGCATCACTCCTTCAACTGCCGGATGAGCAAACGCTTCCCATAGCATCACCTCGAGATCATCTCCTCTTATATGTTCGTTAGTCGAGGACACATCAAGTTCTGTGAACCAGATTGGTAATCCGAGTGTGCTTAGCTTGTCTAAAGCGGAACGGACGATGTGACCGACGGGACTGGTTATATGTCCTTGAATCCCGATCCCTCCCACGGGTGCACCCTTTTTTTGCAGCTTGTGTACGAGTTTTATGTACTTCTCGGGGGATGACCTCGAGTCAAATCCGTCTTCTATGTGGTATTCATTTAGAAACAGAGTTGCTAACGGGTCTAACTCCTGCGCAGTCTTGAACATGTTTGCTCTTGAATCAGAGCCTAGTCGATCTCGATAAAACGATCCGTGGAGCATTTCATTATTCACATCGTAGTGTCTAAATTTCCCGTTGTAACGGGTAAGAAGATCTGTTACGCGGTTCTCAACCGCTGCTTCCAGCTCGGAACCGCTCAGCTGTTGGACCCACGGTTGAATAGCGGACTCTACCTCCCAGAATATGCAATGGCCTCGGGTTTTTATGTTGTATCTATCACAGAATTCGAGCATCTCGTCTGCATCCCGGTAATTGAAGTTTCCTTGCTCTGGCTCTGTCCAGTACCATTTCAGCTCATTACCAAACACTGCCCAGTCGAAATTGTTAAGAAAGAAATCGACAAAGTCTTCATTATCTATATTGCTCCGACTAATGCATGACCCGAGTGGGAAACTGTTATGTGTCTGTCTGATCTTCACCGTTGCACCAGACAATTCGCTAGGATCTAAACCTGAGAATTTGAGGCTAACATTGCGTTTACGAACCTGCATAACAGAGAAAGAGCATTGGTGTGAAGTTTAATTTTTCGTTCCAAACATGTAACCAGTAATATGCTTCGTATGTTACCACATCAGCTTGTCCTCTGAGATAACTCAATCGTGACTTACGATCAACAGCGAAAATCTGGAGACCTGCAACCATAAGATCAACACCAGGAGACGGGCCCTGGACATGAAGCATAACTTCTTTCGCTTCCTTCTCGATTCTAAATGAACCCACAACTTCATGCCAGTCACCATCATCTACCTCAACTTTTCCTCCATTAACCCAATTACCATCAACACTGAGTGCGATATTTACGTCCTGTGGACTGGTACGTCCTCCTGAGCCAATTTTAACCCAAGCTGAGACCTGGTATGTTAGAAAAAGCTTCACCTTATCAGTTATCATCTGAGCAGGACCCATCCATGTTCCACTTCGGTTTGTCGCAAGCACGTATCTACCAGATAGATATCCATGTGTTGTTCTAAGTGAGTCTCTAGCCAGCGGAGGTAATATCCTAGGAGAGCCGTCTCCAACTTTTAAATGGCAGTTTCCAAGAGGGAACCAACCTTCGATTGTTCCATCGCTTAGGTGGCTATTCGAAACAATGTTCATCCCAAAAGCATGACTCTGTAGAAATATGGAAACAATATATAATTCACTAAACACAAGGAGAGGTAAATGTTAAAAAGCACAAAAGTTTTAATTGTCTAACCTCAATATATGGTCGTCTTGAAGGAGTGTCTTTCTCTGCAGGCTTTACAGCAAAATGGTCGACAAAAACATCAATCCCTGGTGGTGGTCCTTCAATGTAAACAACTGCTCTAGCTGGAGATCCATTCAAGAGGAACTTTCCTTTTAACTGTACCCAATCGTCGTGTGTTGCCTGAACACTTGAAAAAGGGAACAAACTTTCTTCAATTTTTTTTTGTATCAGACAATATATTTGGGGCAAGATTCACACAGTAACACTTGGTAAGAAAAAAAAATCGTCAATTGGAGAGCCTCACCTGGAAATGCCTATATACTCTTCACGTTGGTCAAGGTATTGAACATACAAAGTGGCCTGCACGGTGTGATGGCTATGTGATAGTCGAACAACAGAAGATGCTTCATAAATGAGTTTTCGTTGGACTCTTTCTGTTATATCCTGCTCGATTCCACTCCACTTATGTGTGCGCTCTGTTGCAGAAGCAAAACAGGTTCCAGAATGTGGTAGTATCTTCCCATCAGCTAGAGACTCATGTAACATAAGATTGCATCCTCTTCCAGACCAATGATTGAGGCCATCTGAAAAGCTTGAATTCAGGAAGATGTGATGATCAGATTCAGGAGCTGAGCAGAATTCTCGGCTTCTCTGCATATAAGGCAAGTGACGAAACATATCAAATTGCTGAGAACAGCATCTTAAGATCTTAAGAAGGAAAAGAAAAAAAAAAGATTTAGATCATAGATTGATCATGTCAATGTACTTTCACTCTCTCTATCTAACAGTCCACAATATGTCACAGTTACCTCAAACTGATTATCACTTTCGCAATGGATGGTGACGGACTTTATAAGAAGGTCAATTCCCGGAGGTGGCCCTTCCAAGAAAAATACAACACGGTCAGGTCTTTTTGACACTACAAAAGTGCCTTCCAGAGTTTTCCAAATATCTTTTGAAGCACAAGTTCTGCAGATAAAAACATCATCAATTGTCAACATTTCTGGGTGTTCTTGACTATATATATATATATATATATCGCAAAGAAGTCTTGTGGTTCCATTACTTTCCAATTAGTTGAAATTCCGTTGCTGAACTTTCGTGCTCTAACTTCAAAGTGGCCATGACCTGCGTCGACCCGAAAACAGGTCCCGATACACTAACACTAGCAGAGACTTTATATGAATAGCCAGGAGAAACTCTGTCTGTGATATCTTGCTCCAGTCCTTGCCAGGTGTCACTTCGGTTATTAACAACCGCATATGATTCTAAGTTACAGTCGTTGCTACTAACAACAAATGAATCACAACTGTTGGCATTCCAAGAAAACAACCCATCAGAGAAGTCATGGTTCTTAATGATATTAAAAGCAGGAGGAAAGACACTGGAAGCTTCTTTGTTTTCTTTAGTTTCCTGCAGTGAAATAGTAAGCCACAAAAAGATGTTAGAACACGAGTAATTTAGCTCGCTTGTTTCCTGTAATCTGGATTATACTGTATAGAATCAGATGATCTTGGTGAGCTATATAATTCTTCAATTAACGTGCAATGAAACAAGTTGAACTTCATTCATTTGACTTTACTTCTCTCTATTTCAACCAGAATTAACAATAATGTTTAAACTCGAACGGACATGATAGTTACATCAATCTCAGTCTCCAATAGCCTATCTGTAACTCATCTAAGGGTTAATCTTCTCTAATAATCACCTTGCTCTACCCATATTGTTCGCTTAAAAGCTATGATCCCCAAATTGTTAAGTAACATATGACAAAGTCTGGTCAAGAATGACATGAGGTTTACCTGGAAGTCAGTAGAAGTGGAGGATCTAACAGTTACAGAGCGTATAAGGAGATCTTCCCCAGGAGCTGGACCTTCCAGATACAGAACAACACGGTCAGGTATATTTGATATCGAAAACGTTCCTTCCAGATCAACCCACTTGTCTCTCGAGGCATATGTTCTGCAGGTAAGTTTCAATTCAGCAGCAATCTCTACAAAAATTCAATCAAATTCCAAAGATATAACCATCAGAAGCATACTTTCCGATGAACAGATACTCGGAAGGCGAGTCTTCATGCTCAAGCCTCACAGTAGCAAGAACCTCGGGTGATTCATGGAAAGGACCAGACACACCAACACAAGCTGATACAGTATAGTTAATTCCAGGAGAAACTCGAGTTGTAATGTCTTGTTCAAGGCCTTGCCAAGTTTCTTTCCGATTAGTTACAACGGCATAGCCACAGCTCGAGGATTCAGCAGACATTACCTCTGAGCTAAATGGGTCAGAGGAAACTACAAATGCTTCGCATCCGTTGGGATACCAAGATTCAATCCCAACAGAGAAGTCACCGTTCATTACAATGTTAGGATCCGCCATGAGCGTAGCAGCCTGTACTAAATTCGGATATCATCAAATCAACAACATGAACCACTAGAAGATGAAAAATTCGAAATTGGAAAAAAAAAAAAAAAGTCAATTAAAAATCTCACCTTTGAATGAGAAAGAAGAGAAGAGAGAAGCGAGAATACACAGGAAGGTGATTAGTTGAAGAAAGAGAAGTCCAACAGACATCAATCAGCGACACTTCGGAGAAGAAAGGTCCAAAAATCTCATCGGATTATTATCGTTTTTTTTATTGATTCTTGTCTTGCTTTCGACGTTTTGGTTGCTGATACAAAAGTCAAAGTTGTTGTTTGACTCTTCCAGAAGAAACAAAAGAAAACTCGGATCCAATACTTGAAATTAAATGGGCCGGGCTTGTCTTTTAAAGTTACTACTATTATATAAAAGTAATCAGTTAAAATTATCATCATAATGTCTGAATATGCTTTTTAACTTATGCTAAATCACATACTATTTGGCTCATTTATTCAAGTTAATGACTCAAAAAAACATGTTATAACATGTGTGGGTTCTAGAAAAAGCAAGAGTGGCCAAATCTCAGATGTGTAAGAAAGAAAATGTCAATGGCGTTTCAACGACGACAACAATACTGCGGTGGGGACCTTCCCTAACGACTGAAACTATTCTCTGTTTCTCTCTGACCATTTGAACTTTTGATGTTTCAAGTCTAATCTTCTTCCCAAAGTGGCGACTATGAATTAAACCCTGCTTAAAGTTTCCCTTTTTCGTTTCGTGATCATGGAGGAAGAAGATAGCGTGATAACAAGAAACACAGAACAAGATGGGCGTGTTGGAAGTGATCTTGAAGGATTCGGTGGGTCAAAAAAGAAGATGAAGATAATGAAGACGATGAGAAGCGGGAAGAGTGATGATAAAGAGACGAAGAAGAAGAAAAAGTATTGGATGGGTTGTCTCAGAGCTGAATCTGACGAGAGTGGAAACGTCGATTTGACTGTTGATTTTCCTGGCGAACGCACTGAGCCAACTCACCTAGTCGTCATGGTCAACGGTCTCATCGGCAGGTTCTTAGAGTTTCCTTTGTTATTATGTGCTTGATTTTGTTCTATCTTAAGCTGATTTTAAAATTTTTGTGGGTGCAGTGCTCAGAATTGGAGATTCGCCGCTAAGCAGATGCTAAAGAAGTATCCTCAGGATCTCGTAGTTCACTGTGAGTTCTTCTTTCTCTATAAGTTTTCTCGTAATGGTCTATTGTGAATCTCTGTGGAAGTCTCAAGTGAAACAGATTTATTATTGCAAGGAAGAAAGAATCACACTTTTGAATTTTTGATCACTTTACTGATTTTCGTATCATGAAGATCCAGTTCTACATCTTGTTACCACGTTGGTTATAATAATATTCAGAGAATGGCTAGTGATACTTAATAATCATGTTGCAGGCAGTAAACGCAACCATTCAACACAGACATTTGATGGTGTTGATGTTATGGGAGAAAGATTAGCTGAAGAGGTTTGTGTTTCTTTCTCATGGCTGCTTTTATTTCAGTGTTGTTTCAGTCTCATGTTATACTGTCTTCCTCTTGGCTACATGTTTTCGCAATGCTAGATCCTTTTATGTAGAAGTTGCTATATTTGTCTCTGCTTGATTTTTTCAGCTGAAGTAAGATTTTTTTGTCTCTCTTTTGTTTAGGTTAGGTCGGTGATCAAACGTCACCCAAGTCTCCAGAAGATTTCCTTTGTAGGACATTCTTTAGGTGGCTTGATTGCTAGGTATGCTATTGGGCGTCTTTATGAGAAGAAAACCCGAGAAGAGCTTCTACGTAACAGTGACGACATTGGTGATACATGCCCGATAGAGGAACCGAAAGAGAGAATCGCCGGATTGGAGCCCATGTATTTTATAACTTCTGCAACGCCACACCTTGGTTCAAGAGGACATAAACAGGTGATTTTGAGAACGGTTTTCTTACATATGAATTTTTTGTCAATATGGTTAGAGCAAAGTTGAGATCCTTAATATTCTTATGCATCATTATCTACTATGAAGTAGACTTTGATTTGAGTTTATGTCTCATTCTCCTGTAAGCTTGATACAATTTTTGGAATTTTGCAACATGAAAAGTTACAATTTGGTTAATGTTGTGGCATTTTGACTGCATTAGGTCCCATTGTTTTCTGGATCTTACACTTTGGAGAGATTAGCTACGCGTATGTCGGGGTGTCTTGGTAAAACAGGAAAACATCTTTTTCTGGCTGATAGTGATGGTGGAAAACCTCCATTACTCCTCCGAATGGTTAAAGATTCTAAAGATCTTAAATTCATGTGAGTTCCTTCACTGATTTTTTTTTTTCCTATACATAGCAGATTGGGGCTTTGCATAGTTCAAATGTTTTCAAATGTTACTAATTAGTATGTCTCCTCTGCTTTTGTGAACAGTTCTGCTTTGCAATGCTTCAAACGGCGTATTGCTTACGCGAATACAAGTTTCGACCGTATCCTTTTTTTGTTGGACGTCGTTATACTATTTCTCTACTTCTTCACTGATCTTACAATGCGAATTAAGCTAAAAAAGACTCAGAACTGTTGTGGCTATTACAATTCATTTGAAACCTTGACCTCCCTTGTTCCTAGACCTTGTCGGGTGGAGTACATCGTCTATCCGGCGTCACAATGAGCTTCCTAAGGTTAACCTTTCACTTTCAGTGATTAATATAATACTGTTGTGTGTTATGCTGAATCAGTCTCACATATAACCTTCGCAGCTTCAACGTGGTCCAGTCAACGAGAAGTATCCTCACATTGTGAACGTTGAAGCACCGGATACTGCAAGTAACCATAAGGAAGATCGTTCAAGGACCAGTTCAGACGAGTTCAAGAATTTCGATATGGAAGGTTGGTTCAGTGGAAAACTCAATCTCGGGTTTCTTATCTTGATTTCTAATCATCATATTCATAATACAACAGACTTGTGCAGAGGAGATGATAAGTGAACTAACAAAACTGAGCTGGGAACGAGTTGATGTTAGTTTCAGAGGAACCCTGCAAAGATTTCTCGCTCACAATACCATTCAGGCAAGTGTTCATCATTGTCGTCATCATCATCACCATTGCTATTGTTATTAAAATTCACACTGAAATTTGGAAAACATTGCAGGTGAAAACAAAGATGATCAATTCAGCTGGAGCAGATGTTATACAACACATGATTGACAATTTTGAGCCATAGGTGTGAATAATTATCGGAAGATGGCAAGTTCCTTCACAAGTCCAAAATTCACTAGGAGAAATATATCAGTCATATTATCAAA
Source organism: Arabidopsis lyrata subsp. lyrata (assembly GCF_000004255.2). NCBI lineage: Eukaryota > Viridiplantae > Streptophyta > Magnoliopsida > Brassicales > Brassicaceae > Arabidopsis > Arabidopsis lyrata. The sequence continues at coordinate 3,868,729 of NW_003302555.1, read as the reverse complement.
ATTCTGTCATCTAGTAATGTATGTTACTATACTATTAGTAGGTTTATCTGTTTTGTTAGTTTTTCAGTTACCGGAAAAAAAGAAGGAAAATAGAACTATTTTGGATACAAAATAAATAATAAACGGAATGCAAGAAATAGTTCCCCTGTTTTAGCCAAAAAGAGGCTTTTGTATAATCATAATCTACTACATGCATCAAACTCAAATCTCTGTTTCAAAAGCAATAAACAACACTTAAATAAACCATAAAATCATAATTCAATCTTACCAAGTCTAACGTTCAAGACTCCATCAAAGATGTCAAAAGACTTAGATGATACAATGAATCAACATCTTTAGGGATCGAGCAAAAAACTCAGATGATTCCAACTTTTAGAAAAGCTTAAAAGGCAGAAAGACTTAGTAACAGGGGATCTGGACTAATATCAATAAAATTTGGAGTGTGGTTGTTCAAGGGAATTCCACTCCAAGAGCATCCAGACAATCGATGTGCCTGTTAAAGAAAACACAGTATATAGATCATTCACGCGATGAATGCAACCTAGATCAACTGATTCAATACAAGAATGAGTGATGGCCATTGCCACAAGTTATACCTGCAAAGAAGCCCACAGTTGAGAGATTTGCGATGGTCATTGTTTGGTAAAAGAGGTATTCAGTCAGAAAATGGCCTAAGGCATAGATAAATGATAGGAAGGTAGCCAAATATAATGGTTTGTTTTCGAGGTTGAATGCACAAAGAAAGCAGAGAGTGCAGGTCAAGAGTGTCCATACTCCGAATGTACGTCCATGAACTTCACTCACTGCAAAACAGTTAACAAAAAGAACATTTCAAGTAATGAGGACAGGACCCTTGTGAACCGAGAAGACCATTGCCTGAGAAAACCTAAGTAAGAGACATCAACTATGTGAACTAGTCTTTTCTAGATAGATCTTTTTTGTTCCCGGTTCTCGAGTTGCTAATATGATGCAAAGTTTATTACTACATTGTGTTATCAGAGCTGATAAACTTAACATGTACAAGACCTTACAATCACAAGAAAAGAAAAAAAAAAAAACAATGTCCCATAAAACTCCACTCGTCGCTGCAAGCCGGCAAATTCATGCACCACAAGTTACAGAATTGAAAAAAGAAACATCAAGTTGCTTATGTTTTAAAACAAATACAAATGCAAGATCTTATACACTTCACCTGATCACTAATTTACTTCAACAGTATTTTAAGAAAAAATTTTACAAAGATCCCGCGAAAAAAGGTTATGCATTGGAGTATGTAAACTTTTATCAATCTAACCAAATTCCAGATCCAAATACCCTCCCCTTTCCTGATTTTTAGGACATGGAGGTCCACTTCTTACAAAATTACTTCACCAAGGAACTGTACAACATTTAAGATTGCCTAAATCTATCTTGGATATGTTGCTTCAGTTTGCTATACTTATGGTGTACTAATTCATGAGTGTTGCTTTCAATCCCAACAACCTCAACTTGGCAATTAAAAGAACACATAAAGGAACAAGTAGAAAGAACATCATGAATATGTTCAAAGAATCCTAATCCGGCTTTCCTTGATAAAAAATCTCAAGTTGACTATGTGATTCATAAGCCATTGACTTTCCATATGCAATTCTAGCAAGAATCAAGATCAATTCCAGAGGGAAAAAAAAACTATATTCTAATCCCTCATTATCTTTCTAGATCTCAAAGCTTAGGGATCCCAAATTTGATCCGTATTGGAAGACTCAAGTCACACACAAAAAAATGAAAACCGCACTAATGGTTCCTCTGAAACCTAACATTATCATTTCTTCTTGAAATAACGAAACATGTGTTCTCCATTGCTACTAACTCACTGATAGGAGAAAATAGTCTGAAGTATCTATAGATTCTATTAGCCATTTAAATCGTTGGGAGCTAAAAAGACATGAAAACACTCCTATCGAATCACGGAATCATATTAAGAACAATTCAAAAGGGAGGGGGAGAAGAACACTGAACTGGTGGTCTGAGAGAAGACAGCGAGACGAAGAGCCCAAATGTTGAAGAAACCAAACCAAACAGAAGCTAGTCTCAGTGAACCAACCAACATTAACCAATACCCTAACGCCTTCATCTTCGTCTTTAATTTTGTTCTCAAAACTCCAACAATATTTTTTAAGGAAAACTGGAGTATGAGACTGGCAGTCTGGCACAAATTAGACGTGAGCTCATGTGCGGCGGAAAGATTCCCCGATCAGAACACGTAAGCCACGGAGGGTAATTTCGTAAATTACTCAAACCACTGGGGAAACTGTTTGATGGGGCGACAAGAGTTGGAGTCTCCGCCTGATTCAAGTGGGTTTCTCTATTGAGCTTTCAATTATATTGGGCTTATGTAACATTATGATGGACTTCTACAGTTGCTAGTATATATATTAAAAAATAGTTATATGTTGATCAGGCAAGGACAAGGCATTTCCTTCCTCCTGTATAAATGTCATTTAAAATGAAAAAAAAGCACAGAAAATACAGCTATCATCCACGATCCTCGTTCAGCTGCTTATCTAAACAAGTAATACTTAAATTCAATCTAATTTGTCGTAAACGTGCACGCATATCTCTCGCCCAATCCCCAAAGAAATTCTACTTTTTTTTTATATTTTGTTGACCTTTCTTAATTTAGAAAATTTGCATTCTATAACACAAAAGCTGCATTCTTAGCGAAATGACGATTATTAAAAAAAGATGGACACCATTTTAAAAGAATAGAGTGCGGAGTTTACCTTTGCAGTAGAAGAAAATATGACTATTTGATTTGATTTTTAAATGACGGTTCCTCGAAACTTTAAAACACGTTACTAGTTTCATACTACTACACATATATAGAAAAGTTTTGTGGCTCAAAAAAGTTTTTGTTTCCTTTTTTGATCAAATTTGTGTTTGTAGGTGAATGTAAAAAAGTTAGACCGATAGCTATAATAACCCACGACCAAGACAATTCAAGCATACACTTTACTATAGTGTAAAGTTAGGGAGTTTATCATTCCAAAATTTACACATCAAGAAAAATACATTTGAAATTACGGCAATTATCAATTGAAACTAAAGATAAAATAAAATTTAACAAAAAAACTCAAAATCCGAATAAAATGTTTGAAGGAAAAACCAGAAAACTATGAGACTGACACAAAAACGTGAGTTCCGCATAGAGGCGGAAAGATTCTCCGATCAAGGCACTAGTAAGAGCCTCGAATGTACACGTAAGCAAGAAGGGTAATTTGGTAAAATTAAAAGAAGTGGAGCCCTATGTTTTTGTGTGGTTGGTCACTGATCAGGTTGAGAGAGAAACCAAATAAAAATATTACGTCAACCTCTCTCCGACCTGGCACTTCTTTGCCAGCCTGTTCCCAGCTGTGCTCCATCGTCTTTTTTTCTCTACCCCTCAACTAACTCTATATTTCGGATTTACCCTTTTATTCCTACATATTCTAAAACTCAAAATGAATTTGTTTTCCAAAGTTTTTTTTTTAACTTTCCAAAGTTAACCAAAGAAGATTATTTATTTGCCAAAATAAGCGTCACTCTTTGCAACATTCACATATAGAATGTAACTAAAAATTATTTACTCTATTAATTAACCGGCTATATTAATGAATTAGGGGGTTGAAGAGTACTAAATTAAAAAGGTTTGGTACCAATCTTTAAGTTCTGAAATAATAAAGGCGTATTGGACAATAGTGGAAAATATAGGGAAACGAAGGAGGGAATGCAAAAATGGAAAAAATGTAAATTGTGCTTCCTGGTTTGTCTCCACTTAAAAACCAGAGACATACACAGATAGACCAAGAAGACGACTGCTTCCTCTAATGGTTAGGTCGTGAATACGGCGCCATTAAAACGCTGCGTTTTATCTTCGTCACCTCCTTTTCCTTCGCCTAATTCTCTAAGTCATCGTCTCTAGAACGGTTCCTACAATTAATGTCGAACTCTTCCTAAACCCTTTACTTCACATTTCCTTCTCTTTCTCTTCCTCCGTCAAAAACCCTAATTGATTCGTCTTTCTGGTTGCGATTGAAATGGATCCTTGTCCATTTATCCGTCTTACGATCGGGAATCTAGCTTTGAAAGTTCCTTTAGCGGCGAAGACTACGAGCTCCGTCGTGCATCCGTCGTCTTCTCCTTGTTTTTGTAAAATCAAACTCAAAAACTTCCCGCCCCAAACCGCCGCAATCCCGTACATTCCTCTGGAGACGACTCAGTTTCCGGAGATCCAAACCCTAGCCGCCACGTTTCATCTCAGCAGCTCCGATATTCAACGCTTAGCTTCCAGATCTATTTTTACTTCTAAGCCATGTCTTAAGATTTTGATCTACACCGGAAGAGCCGGCGCTGCTTGCGGCGTACACTCCGGTCGTCTTCTGGCGAAAGTCTCCGTACCGTTGGATCTATCTGGTACGCTATCTAAACCGTGCGTCTTCCACAACGGATGGATATCAGTCGGAAAAGGAGCTGGGAAATCGTCGTCGTCGGCTCAGTTTCACCTGAATGTGAAGACGGAGCCTGATCCTAGATTCGTTTTTCAGTTCGACGGCGAGCCTGAATGTAGTCCTCAAGTCGTTCAGATTCAAGGAAATATCCGGCAACCAGTTTTCACATGCAAATTCAGTTGCCGGCACACCGGTGATCGTACTCAGAGATCAAGGTTTGTTTTCCGGCCAATCGAATCAAATCAAATCAATTTTCACCACATTTATCGGAAATTTGGATATCGATTTATTTAATTTATTTCTAATTATGTTCTTTTCCCGAGGAATCAAATCGAAATATACGCTTTAATTAGATCCAACGTCAAAGATTATTGTGAAATACTGAAATCACATTCCTTGTTTTAGTTTTTGCTTTAGTACGGATCTATTGATAAAAACTTTACTCTTATGATATTTATCCACTTTTATTCATTCATAGTATAACCTTTACTCTTATGATATTGAACCACTTTTATTCTTAGTATAAACTTTACTCTTATGATATTTAACCACTTTTATTCTATAACGGGAATTAATATGATTATTTTAAAATAAAGTTGATCAAATGGTGTTTTGATTGATCAGATCATTGCCGACTGAGACAAGTGTTCCACGGAGCTGGCTAAACTCTTTCGGGAGTGAGAGAGAACGTCCTGGGAAAGAGCGAAAAGGATGGTCCATAACAGTTCATGACTTGTCCGGTTCTCCAGTGGCCATGGCTTCAATCGTCACTCCGTTCGTTGCATCTCCTGGAACCGATCGTGTGAGCCGGTCAAACCCTGGGTCATGGCTCATCCTGCGTCCTGGAGATTGTACCTGGAGACCGTGGGGGCGACTAGAAGCATGGCGGGAACGCGGTGGAGCAACTGATGGTCTCGGTTACAGATTCGAACTCATCCCAGATGGATCAAGCGGTGCAGGAATCGTGCTTGCGGAGTCAACCATAAGTTCTCACAGAGGTGGGAAATTCTCAATAGAATTGGGATCGTCGTCTTCTTCATCGTCGCCAACAAGTGGCGTGAACCGATCAAGAAGCCACAGAGGTGGGAGCAGTGGAAGCGGTGGAGGAGCATCGCCGGCGAATAGTCCGAGAGGAGGGAGCGGCGATTACGGTTACGGATTGTGGCCGTGGAACGTGTACAAAGGGTTTGTGATGTCAGCAAGTGTGGAAGGTGAAGGAAAATGTAGTAAACCTTGTGTAGAGGTGAGTGTGCAGCACGTTAGCTGTATGGAAGATGCGGCTGCTTACGTGGCGCTTTCTGCAGCCATTGATCTAAGTATGGATGCTTGCAGGTTGTTTAATCAACGGATGAGGAAAGAGCTTTGCCATGAGTCACTGAGCTGAAGAAAAGATAAGAATTTTTTGTTTTTTTGTTTTTTTTTGTTTCTGAAAATTTAGAGTCACAAATAGCCTTGGGAGGTTTTTTTCTTTTTTGAAAAAAAACTTCCTGTAAGGCGCTATCAAAATAGGATGTACATAGTGAGCTTCTATTTTGGACTTTGTGTGGCTGGCTTCTCGTACTGGGTTTCTTTTTTGTTGGGTTTGGGTTCTACGAGTGATTTGAAGAGTGAATTTCTTGGTCACTCTTCTTTTGCCTTTGATTTGATTATGTAAGTGTATAAATTAGAAAAATCGAATTTAGAATCTCTGGATGTAAAAAAACACATGAGATTATTTGCTTGGTTTGCTTTTTTTTCCTTTTATGTGTTGGATGTTCAATGTCCACTGTGGGACTTGAGACAATAAACTTTAGTTGATTGTGGGACTTGAGACAATAAACTTTAGTTGGTTAGAAATTAAGTTAGTTACAAACTGAGTTGGTATTGGTGGTTGAGAAGATAGATAAACATGCACTATTGCAAAGGTATTCTACAACAGCATTTAAACCTGTTTTGACTGTTTTTATATCCAAGTTTGTTTGTAGTCATGAAATATGAATGCTTGGGTTCGAACTCAATTCCTCTATTGAACAATCAACTAGAACTGCAATGAAAACTGACCAGGATTAGCGGATGCATCTTTTGGCTAGACACGTCATATAGTTAGGTAACAGCAAGGCAATTGTTTGGTTACACGGCGGTTATGATGGTAGCCATCAAGTGACATACGACCACAAAACCTTGACAATGACTTTGTAAGCAAATGCAGAGTAAATATAGAAGAGAAAGATTAGGGAGAAGCACATAAATGTATTTGAGTGAATAGAAAGCTAGTAGACAACTAGAAACGTTAGGAAGGACCAAACTTGCCTTGATACTCTATTGCCCAACCCCTCCAATACACAAGATGTGATAGCAACTTATGTGGGGCATACCAAACCAAATAAATGACACAATTTGTGTGTGTCTGTTTTCAAGATTTCCCCGACAATTCCATTAAGAAAAATAAATAATAATAACTCGAAATTGACACAACCATACGAATTTCAAAAGCTGAAATACATCTTCTTCATAGTAGTAGTACTAGTATCTCATGGGGCTCAAAACATCAAATCCAATGTTGACTAATACTTGTAGTCCTTCGAAAAAGTTTTAAACTATTTTATCCATTTTCATAGGACGATATAGATCAATTAGCAGTTTGGTTTTAACATAGCCGAAAACAGAACATCACAACTTATTTGTAGAAACACTAAATACTAAATATTTAGCTTGTAAGAAATCTAATAAAATTCATAAAGATCACAAGTCACTAGTCTAAATTCTTGAAGGGCTTGTATGACTTGACACTATTTATTAAGCCAATGATGGATCCTACCGCGGCAAGGATTGAGACGATCAAGCAAACCAATACGAGGAGGTTCAAGGCCAACCATCTACGAGAATACTTCTTGACCTTTGCCTGCGCAATGTGCATTGCCACCGGAAAATAAACTGTGAGTGGCCAGAACGCGAGTGCCCCAAGCAAACCCAAGATCGCATTGAAGAAGGGGAATATCATTGCTACAAATGTTGTCAAAACCACATAGCATGTTCTCCAAACCAGTCTGAAGAGGTTGACACGACATTTTCCAAGCAAAGGTATGTCTGACGAGTATTCTTTGTTGATGAAATTGCTTTGAGGCCATTTTTTGTTGCAGTTTTCCTCAACAAACTGGAAAAACGGCTGCGCGTACACCTGCGAATAATACAGGTTATAAAAAACAGAGCATTTTTAGAAACTATTAGCAAACCATTGTATTTTATGACCAGAATAACTCTATTTCTACAATCTTCTGAATTATTAAAGCTAAAAACACTAATACAATAATGAGACTTTTAATGAACTTGAACATTGTAAATGTATGTTACACACGTATCCTTTTCTTTTGTTTGTCAGTTAAATACCTGATAGGCACCGATAAGATGGAGAGCAATGCAAGCATTGGCAAAGTCGACGAGCCAATAAGGTTCGTAAAAACCAAAATCAGTAAGGAAGTCACCAGGGGCTTGGTTCCCGAATGCAGCATATCCGATGCAACCACACAAGATGTAGAAAACAGTTGTGGTTGAGACCCCGGCAAGACTCGCTCGTTTCATCACTTTGTTCTCTGGTGGGCTTGATCTCAATGTGTCCTGCAAAATAAACAAGACATACTAGAGCGTCACTATCTTTAGAGCTTCAGAAATCTAAAATGAAACTTTTTCTATCCATCATCTATCCATCTATATTTTTTCCTACATGTCAAATGAATAATAAGATCTTATTTTACCTCTCTTTGAAGAAAGTGATAATAGAAGTGGTCTATAAGAAAGTACATGGTTATACTAATTATCAGTCATCCATCATTAAATCCATACTCTTAACCAGAATTTAAATGCAAATGAAAACAATACTAAACGGAAGATAGTAGGAATCTGTACATGCCTGAATCTCGATGAGAATAGTGGTAAAAGCATATGAAAAGGCAATGTCTCCAATCGCTTGAAACAATTTCCAAACTTTTTCAGACGCAGTTACGTCCACACCTATCACTGTGCCTGTCAATTCTGTCTTACCAATCTTCCCACCTTTCATATTATACCATTTTCACGGTTAGTGTCAACTTCAAAGAATTATGCATATAAACCGTTAATTGTTTCAAACACTAATTTCTGTGTTCGACGATTGCATTTACACTTACATATAGTTTGAAACTACATATATGTTGAAAGAAATGTTTTTAAGATGATAAAGAAGGGAAATGTACTTGCTACAGTGGCGATGGCTAGGCCTATTCCAATAGACGCATAAGAGAAGGACATAACCGCGGCGATGATGGAGAGGAAAGAGAGCTTGTGAAAATTAGGAAGCTGGCTCAGAATAATCTGGACGATCCCAAATGCCGCCATGTACGGATAATTCGATACAGAACATTTCGCTTTATGTCCCTTGTCATGATAACAATTTGATTTCCCAATCGCTCTAACGAACACAAAAACACCAATCAAACACCATCACAAAATAATCGAAATAAATCAGAATCTGTGACTTACACTAAGCTTATGGAGGCAGTGATGGTGTAACCAATAGTGACCCCTACTAGATTCACGTACTGTGCCAGTCCACATAGCTGAACCTTTTTACCCCCTGTCGTTTTATGTTATCAAACAATAAAAATAATTACTCTATAGTACTATCAAATAATATTTTGGTCTTACGATCCCGCATTTCAATTCAAATTTTCTTGGGGGGTCAACAATCGAATTTATTGATAACATTCTTTAACGGGATAAAAATTGAATTGACTATGTCACCAATCCTACACATAGTCATTTCAATTTATTAACTAATTTAGGAAAGAATGAAAATTTTCATACTTCTTCTTCCTTTTTGTAGATTTTGATAATAATTCATATCTTCCCAAGAAGAGCATGCACACAAAATCTTAAATCAATTTTTTTCTAACAACAATTAATAATGTTTTTTTTTTGTTCAACAACAACATTAATGTACTTCTTCGGCAAATTTGCATGGTAAAAAATTGTTGAAATGAGTCAATTACTGTAGATTTACAAATTTCAACTTAGCATTAAATATTCTTTTAATTAGATCAGATTTTTTTCTTCTGCTTGCCATCATCCTTATGACAGAAATGGAAGAGAATCAAATTGAACACGTCCTTAATTAAGACTAGTTAGGCAAAATCTAAATGATATCATATGAACAAAATCTTTGTTCATCAGAGAAATAATGTCTCTAAAACTGAAAAATCTGTGAAAAATAATGCTGATAAAGACACGAAATGATTTTTTTTTTTTTTAAATATGAACCCATACCAAGGTAAGTTCGGACGACGCCCATGTAATTATAGTTGCGTGTTCCGTTGATGGGGTCCGGCGAACGGTAACAGTCGGCGAGCATGGTGGAGGTGTAGTAAGTAATGATGGCGAAAGCGACCAAAATTATGGTTCCTGCCACCCAACCAAGCTGTGCTAAAGCCCAAGCCAACGACAGCACCCCGGAGCCTATCACCGCCGTGATTATGTGCGCACTCGCCGTCATAAACGTCCCCGTTCTCTTCTCTCGACCATCGTCGTCGAGGCTCTTAACGGCGGCGTCACCCGACTCCACCGCCGAAGGATTGTGGTATGCTTCCATCATTGTGGAGAGAGGAACCACTGAACCAGAGGAGAGAAGAGAGAGGAAGAGAGTTAAATGACAGAGGTCGTCTTAGAGTCCTCCCCACATGCACGCACTTACATATATATATATATATATATATATATATGTACACAAATATTGATGTTTATATGGAAAGAGCATCTTTGTTCGTTGAATCTTATTTATTCAGAGAATCTTATATTATGGGGATTTATTTCTTTTGATTTTGAATGTGTAACCACTATTGCTTATTTTGGAAACCTTTAGTAGCTGTAGTCTATTCAAACAAAAAAATTGATCCGTAGGTTTAAAAGAGAATTACCTACATTTATGACAGTATACGAATAATCGAAATTAGGTAACTGATTAAAATTAGATGACTAAAACAGAGAGATCTTTACTTTCATATCTTGGCCTCTTGCCTAGCTATATCCTCTCTTCTATCATGCTCATTTATCTTTTCCTCACATGCCCATGAACTTCATTAATCGGAAAATTAATCATTAATACCATTATAGGAAGAACTAATTTAAATCTATATGCTGTAGCAACTAAATATTACAATATATCAGCAACATGTTTAATTAGTATCGAAACCTTGTTCCTCACACTACTGTAAACTTCGAATGTTTGATAGTAATGCCGTAATAGTACTGTAAGGTTTAAACTTTGGAGAACACTATATACAATACTTTATTACGTATTAACTATTTCTCTTGATAGAAGTAATTAATACTCAGTTCTCACAAAACTCATATAGATCACAAGTACAGTATATATACTAATATTAATTGTTGAAAGGCTTGTATGCCTTGACACTAGTTATCAAGCCGACAATGGATCCTATTGTGGCTAGGAGTGAAACAATCAAACAAAGCGATACAAGGAGTTTCAACCCTATCCATCGAAGAGAATACTTCTTAACCTTTGCCTGCTCAATGTGCATTGCCACCGGAAAATAAACTGTGAGTGGCCAGAACGCGAGTGCCCCGAGCAAACCCAAGATTGCATTGAAGAAGGGGAATATCATTGCTACAACTGTTGTCAAAACCACATAGCATGTCCTCCACAATAGTCTGAAAAGGTTGATGGTACATTTTCCAATCAATGGTATATTCATCGAATGTTCACTGGTGATGAAAATGCTTTCTGGCCACTTTTTGTTGCATTTCTTCTCAACAAACTGGAAAATTGGTTGCGCAAACACCTGTCCATAATATAAAGATCATCAATGTTTTGCTTTCTTCTTGATGAGATTTACAAGCTTGAAAATATAATGAGTGGTGGATAGTTGTCTTTTATATATAAAGTACTTGAGTAATGAATCCTAGGTCGAAACTTAGACTAATTTTTCTATACGACTTATACCTGATAAGCTGCAATTAGGTGGAGAACGATGCACGCATTGGCAAAATCGATGAGCCAGTAAGGTTCGTAAAAACCAAAGTCTGTAAGGAGGTCACCAGGGGCTTTGTTTCCGAATGCAGCATATCCGATGCCACCACATAAGATGTAGAAAACAGTTGTCGTGGAGACTCCAGCAAGGCTTGCTTTTTTCATCACTTTGTTCTCCGGTGGGGTTGATTTCAATGTATCCTACACCACAACGCACACACTGAAGTTATCATTAAGGTGAAAATAATATAGTATTGTATCAATTCAATAAAAGATAAATTTGTTGATGATAAGAAACAAGTAATTTCTTCCTTGTGCGAAAGCAGGAATTCTATATTCTAACCAACATACCCTATAGGCTATACAAAAATGAACACAATACACTAATACAGTAGTAAAATTTTCGCTCGACGTACGCTAATTGGATGGTGAACACCAACATCTAAATTAGAGATATATATAGTTAATTATAATGTAGGAATAAATACATGCCTGGATCTCAACGAGAACAATGGAATAAGCATATGAGAATGCAATGTCTCCAACGGCTTGAAACGATCTCCACATTTTTTCAGACGCAGTTACGTCCACCCCAACCACCGTACCCGTCAGGCCCGTCTTACCAACCTTCCCACCTTCGATACATTATACCACGTTCGTCGTTAGTTTGATATGTCACGTTTGCAAAATTTATGAGAATCCTAATTAGGCATGCATGGATTGAGAAGATTTTCTAATCAAACTACTTTAGTAGATTTTTTTCAGGATGCACGACTTGGGTATCCGAACAAGATCTAAAGTTTTAATATTATGGTTTTATTTTGAAGTATATAGTATTAAAACTTAGTTTGAGACGGTTCTACATATATTTTGAAAGAAGGAATAAGATAGAGATAGAGAGGGAAAATGTACTTGTCACAGTGGTGATGGATAAGCCGATTCCGATAGACGCATAACAGAAGGACATAACCGTGGCGATGATGGAGAGGAAAGAGAGTTTGTGAAAATTAGGGATCTGGCTGAGCATAAGTTGGACGATCCCAAATGCTGCCATGGATGGATAATTCGACAAGGAACATTTCGCATCATGTCCCTTGTCATGAAAACAATTTGCTTTTCCGATCGCTCTAAGCCAACACGAAACATGAATCAAAACTTTTAATATTTTATTCACGACATGTTAATTAATTAATTATTAGTAACCATAACGGCCTTATCGAAATAAACCACATGTTGCGACTTACACTAAGCTTATGGAGGCAGTGATGGTGTAACCAATAGTGACCCCTACGAGACTTCCGTACTGTGCCAGTCCACATAACTGCACTTTCCTACCACCTGTTATTTTATAGTATTTTTATTTTTTGTTAATTATTCATCTATTTCACAAACATATACAGTGTAGTATAATCTACAAGTGTCCGTATGGAATGTTTATGTGGCATGTAATGGATCTAGTTCGGACCCTTGATTCTTCATGACAAAAATGAAGAAAATCAAAGATAAAGGATATTGGTAAAAAAAATATAAAAACTAAAACTAAATTTCACAGGTTAAAGAAAGAAAACATTGTAATTAATATTTTGAGGTTAATTAAAGGATCTTTAAGACATATACCAAGGTAAGCTCGGACGACGTCCATGTATGTATAATTCCGTGTTCCCGGTGCGGTGTCGGGAGATCGGTAACAGTCGGCGAGCATGGTGGATGTGTAGTAATTAATGCTGGCAAAAGTGACCAAAATTACGGTTCCTGCCAGCCAACCAAGCTGTGCTATTGCCCAAGACAAGGACAACACACCGGAGCCTATAACCGCCGTGATTATGTGGGCGCTCGCCGTCATAAACGTCCCCGTCCTCTTCTCCCGACCATCGTCGTCGAATCTATTCCCGGACTCCACCGCCGAGGGATTGTGCTCTGTGTTGAAGCTTTTCATTTGTGAGAAAGGAAGCTTGAGAGAGGAGTAAATGACATCTATATATATAGTCATCATCCCCGTCAATGCTTATGTGTATTTCCGGAGTACAAAAAAAAATCGTCTTTATGTCGAATCTTCTTAGTATTAATTTTGGGCACTTATTTGTGTGTTTCTAATTAACCCTATCAAACGTTTAAGTCCATTTGTCATTCTAATGAGTGAAGTCATTTTTTTTGGTGGCAACTAATTAAATATTATCAAATTTTTTCTTCTGCTTTTCTTATTCCTTTTCAACTTTTATTGTTTTTAACGTCTCAAAGTAAATCTAGTGATATCAAATGAATATAGTACTACACTACTACTAATGTTGACTAAGATAAGATATGGAGTTCATCAAAATTAATATCCATATTCAACGTCTTTTATTGTTTTTTAGATTCATACTATATTACAAGAATCTGTTGACAAAAGAATAAGGAACCAAACCTGATTTATTTGTCCAAATGTAACTAACTAACTGCTACATCTTTTTTTGGGCCATATCTCAAAAGAAGTTGAATAATATGATAATGGGCTTATACATGGGCCTCAATATAAATAACCAAGTAAATCGGGTTTGGAGTTCATCTCGCAAGGCCAGTAAACGTAGTGGGTCGGATCCACCATTTTACGACAGCACAACAACAAAAAAAGACCAAAAAGAAAAACACATAGTAATTGGTGTCGTTGCATGAACATTCATCCTTTACCCGACAAAAATAATAAAATCTGACTTTTTTTTTTTTTTTTTTTTTTAAACTCTGAATTAAAAGTATCAAAAAAATCCTTGAATCCCTCAAAAACTTGTTTGTTCCCTACCATTATCATTTGTAACTTTCCCAGATCCTCTCTTTTTTTCACCTCTGTTCTTTAGCTCAGGGTTTGTCTGTCCTGCAAAAAGCAAACCCTAAAGCAAATCTGGGTTTTCGTCAGATCTAAGTCTCAAGGCCCACCCATCTTCTCTTTTCAACTCTCTGCTTTGCTCTGCCTTTGATTTTCTTTTTCCCATTTCGAGGTAATGTATGTATATTTATGGTAAAGTTTTGTCATTTCCGCAAATTTTTGACATTTGCAATTCACCGGGCTCAGATTGGAATTTTAGCTTTTGACCTAATTGTGTTGTCTGAGACGACTCTAGGTAGTCGAACATAGATAGATATGTACATTTTAATTTCTCTTTGTTGATTATTCTATATCAGATGAACTCTCCAGTGTTATCGAAATTACAAAGTTCGCATCTTTTTATCTGCAGCTGCTGATTGGCTTTGAATTTTCACTTTAAAGAGTTAGCATCTGGTTATGTAGGAGACATGAGATTTCGAACAAGTTGTCCTACTCGTTCAGGATATCATTGTCCTGAAAACACACATCCAAAGTTTTAGAAGGTGATGTGAGTTCTCCATATGTTACGCCGTCTTGGATGGTTAATTGGACTTAGCCAAAGAAGTAGGCAAACTAAGTCGCTTGATGCTGAGCCTTACGTAGCCAGGGTTAAGCCGGTGCTAATGGTCGACACAGTTCAGGAGATTGCTATTTATATCCATAGGTTTCATAACCTTGATCTTTTCCAGCAAGGGTATGACAGTTTCTCTTCATCTTCCTCTGAGTAAATTGAAGCACTTGTTCTAAAGAGTTGTTGTTTTTTTTATTCTTTTAGATGGTATCAAATAAAAATCAGCATGAGATGGGAGGATGGTGATAACAACTCCTGTGGAATTCCTTCACGAGTTGTTCAGTATGAAGGTACTCTTATCCATCAGCTTTCTTCTGAATCATTTCTTTTGTCTTGCTACGTTCTTGTGATTGAGTCCACTATTCCATGGTGCCAGTGTGTTTCCCTGAATTATATGTCTATTTGTCCTATTTCAGTGTACTGGGAGACTTTATTTATTTTTAGTATAATAACATATAATGGCTCATGTACCGTTTGTCACAGCGCTTGATTCAACCTCAAACGACTCATATGGAGTGTGGAAGATAGATGATAAGGATAGTAGTTTCTTAACACAGCCCTTCCGCATTAAATATGCAAGGCAGGATGTTCGTCTCTGCATGATGGTCTCATTTACTATGCCTCTGGAAAGATATGAGGTACCAGTCTTTCTTTCCTTTTTCCTAGGTATCTTATTTATATGTATTCTCACAACTATGAAGGCTAATACTGAAAAATGAGTTGCATAATATCTAAACAACATGAATTGTTAAAGACTTAAAGTATCTGCGGCGTTGACTTGAGTTTGTGAGGTTATTTTAGCTACTGATCTTGTTCATAGTCAACAACAATAATAATCCAATTTGTGAAAAGTGTTGTACTTGGTTGAGCTTTTGTACAATAAATGACTAGTTGTGATTGACGCAGGGGTCAGCTACATCTGCTGTTATATTGAAGTTTGAGCTTTTGTATTCTCCAATCATTGAGGATATACCAGTGACACATTCAGATGCTTGTCCTGCGGCAGTGCATGAATTTCGTATTCCTCCTAAAGCTCTTTCAGGCGTGCATTCTTACTGTCCAGTGCACTTTGATACCTTTCACGCGGTTCTTATCGATGTAAGTGTCCACGTCAGCGTCATGAAATCCGCTGCTTACAAACGGCCTGCAATTTTATCAAGGTATGCATAATTGACCATTTTTGAATTCCAATTTTTTACTGAGTTTTCTACATCTCTTCAGTTAATATATCAACCAACATGTTTGGTGCAGTGATGCGAGTAATGGTAAAAATTTGGCCAGCGGCAATGTTCAGTCTTCCAAAAAAGTATGTGTTCTTACACCTTCCTTTCAGCATTGCATACTCGTCTCTGATTCAGCAAATTTATTTTTTGCTTTTATGCTCATTCAGAGTCTCTGCAGATGATCTTATCATTGTCGTCTTTAAACAATCGTTCTTTTCTTAGGAAGGTGTAATTTATGCTAGAGTTCTTATTCTACTTTAGAATCTCTACCTTCTGGATGCTTAAGCTGTTGCTGAGCTATCATACATCAGTATTTTGATACTTGCTTTTATGAGTCATATAGAACCCACCAGAATCTTCAGTCTTGTTGGCATTGTTTGTATAAAGCTGCAAATAGCATGGTTTCACAGAACTTACTAAGCTCTCTGTTTTGTAGTAAATTATTCCCATTTTTTAAAATCAGATTCTAACAACATTGGCTAGTAAGGCCCCTCTGTCTCGAGATTTTTACAATACTATTATTGATTGATTGTTTTGTAACTCACTAGGCCTTTACTCAAATCGCTTCTGCTGACAAGAAGCTGGTGTCATTTGTGAAAGCCTTACTCGGAGCTCGTGACACTTTGCTTGAAGAAATGCAAAGGCTTAGCAAGGCAGTTGGTCAAACAATTGACTTGTCTGAGTTTGTATCCAGTATGGACAATGCTCTTTTATCTGACTCAGCTTCAACGGGGAAATCTGTTGAAGTTGAAGGTTCAGGACAAGGCAAGCAACAAAACAATCTTGAGGTCCTTGCTTTATTGTACTGCAGAGTATTCTATATCTATTACCGTGTTTTGATATCTTCTGGAATATAAGCTCTTCTCTCCATTTTTGACACAGAAGTTGAATGGCCCATTTGATTTAGCAAGTGATGACTGGCTTCACAACTTCTCAAAAGAGCATCTATCTCGCACATTCCACTTACTGGGCACCCAGCTCCATTATCTTTGGAATACCTTTCTGACATTTCATCGGTAATTTTCCTTGGACATCCATAGTCAAATAAGCCTATAGGTTTATTTTGTTTGCGAAGTTATCTTCTGATCATTGATCTTATTTGTCCCATTTTCAGGGATAATTACACAAAAATCTTGGAATATCTTCGCGATATCTGGACTAAAGATCGAAGAGCGGAATGGTCAATATGGATGGTGTACTCCAAGGTTGAAATGCCACATCATTTTATAAGTGGAATGGACGACATTTCAAACCATAGTTCACACAAAAGAGTCTCAAGTGTGTTGAAGCCGAATGATGTGAGTTATATAGTTAGTGATTATTTTTCAAATTTATCAGAATGCCAGCTAGGCTCTACTCATTCAATTTTTGCTCTTATGCAGCCTGCACAAGTTGCAGCCACCCGCGCTGAACTTCACCGTCGAAGTATTGCACAAATGAGGGTCTGTTATATTAGTTTCGTGATTCAGTTACCTGTTGGTTTCGTTAGTTGTAAAATTTGATTAATTATAACTAAATTGCAGATAAACAACCGGGCAATACAAGACATGCATATATTTGGTGATCCAATGCGGGTTCCTATAGTTATAATTGAACGTGTTTGGAATGCACCAAGGCGTACGTTCAGTGATAATTCGTACATGAGACATGTTGATAGAATCGATTCTAGCTTACTTAATGGGCATGATGATGAGAGTGGGACGAAAAAACATAACAACCCACAGCATACTGGGCGTGAGCTGAAGATCGTTGTTTTTGTTCATGGTTTCCAGGCAAGTATCTTCTAGATGAGTGAATCCCTTTCTCTTTCTTAAGCTTATGGAATAATATACCTTTTGTCTATAAATCATTGTGTTTACTGGCACAGTGTCCATACTCCATATATGTTAGAGCTGCTTCTTTTTTTTGTTTCTGTTCTACTTTTGCAGTTACAGTTTGCTTTTGTATCATGATAGATTTTTGTTCGTTACATGATAGATTTTTGTTAACTGCTATAGGGGCATCACTTAGACCTAAGGCTTATCCGGAATCAGTGGCTCCTAATTGATCCAAAGATAGAGTTTCTCATGTCTGAGGCAAATGAGGAGAAAACACATGGCGATTTTAGGGAAATGGGTCAGAGGCTTGCGCAGGAAGTTGTTTCTTTTTTCAAGAGGAAAAAGGATAAACATGCGAGATATGGGCGCTTGAAAAACATTAAGCTGAGTTTTGTTGGACATTCAATCGGTAACGTCATCATCAGAGCTGCAATAGCTGGTATGTTCTTAGAATCTCTCAGACAATGTTTAAAACGGTTCTTAGATCGGTTTTGGTGTTTATCATTATTGCCGACATGTATTTGTTGCAGATAGTTTGATGGATCCATACAGGAAGTATTTTCATACATATCTATCGCTTTCGGGTCCACACTTGGGTTATCTATACAGTTCAAATTCCTTGTTTAATTCTGGACTTTGGCTCCTGAAGAAGTTAAAGAGTACTCAGGTTATTCATCAGCTTACGCTCACAGATGATCCTGATCTCCAGAATACTTTCTTTTACAAGCTCTGCAAGGTAGAGAAAGTTCTTAACATTTCATCAAGATATTGTACAAACAGACCTTTGCTCTTTGGTTCTAATGTTTGTTTTGAAATTCTTTCCAGCAAAAGACGTTGGGCAGTTTCAAGAATATAATTCTCCTGTCTTCGCCTCAGGTACATTCCATTACACTTATGCGAATACAATAGTAATTAATGCGAGCAACCTCTGGTTCTAAGCCTTCAAAATGGACTTCTCAGTTTTGACATTTACATACTGTATATCAAAACAATCACTTTTATAGATTTAACAAAATTGTAGAGACAAGGATATTTTGATCACCAAATACAAGATTTGATGCTAGCTGCAAAAATGTTGATGCACAAGCGCTAATTCTTTTGTATTTTGTAATTAGAGCCATGTCTTTTGCTATTGCAGGATGGTTATGTTCCATATCACTCAGCTAGGATTGAGTCATGCCAACCAGCTTCTTTTGACAACTCAAAAAGAGGCGTTGCTTTCTTGGAGATGCTTAATAACTGTATGGACCAAATACGTGGGCCATCCCCTGAAACTCCTCACCACCAGAGAGTGTTCATGCGCTGCGATGTCAACTTCGACACAACCTTGTATGGTCGTAACCTGAACTCATTCATCGGCCGTGCTGCTCACATCGAGTTCTTGGAGTCTGATATCTTTGCAAGATTCATAATGTGGTCATTCCAAGATCTATTCCGCTGATGAATCTTGGTTTATGGAGAAATTTTTGAGATAGAGAAGGATACAAAAAAAACTGTTGTATATTAAGTAGGACAATTCTTTTGTTAGTTTGTGTACTCGCAATCGGAAGAAGTTACTAATTGTATGTTACCTCAACTCTGGTCCCTGTATGGTTTTGAGCTTCTAAGCCTCTCTATGGATCATTAAGCTGTGGCGTATTAGATTCGTTTAGTCCGGCCTGTTGTTGTTAGTGATTCGGGTCTGGTTCTTTGGCCAATCCACGGTTAATTGTCCAAAATACATCAGGATCAACCGGTTCGATCTGGTTCCTAGCGAATTTTTTAGTCTTACAAAATCAAGTTCAACCACTAACAAGACTAGGCAATTTAGTGGGTTTTTTGGTCCGCCACACATTAATGCATGTTTTTTTTAATGTTTTAACTACAATGAATTGGATCATGTGATAAACAATGTTATTACTTAAAAGCTTGTGATGAGTGTGATTAATCATTGGCAGTTAATGCGTTCTTTGGATTGAATTGCTAACCAAGGGAAGAAAAAGATACTAATTTGTTAAAGTTGTAAGATTAGTATAGTGGCAATGTGTTAGGTACCGAATAAACAATGGTGCATAATCAATTTTTATCCATTTTTGATTTTAGCTCTGTAACTAATGCAATTGTACAAACTGAATCAATTATGGAAATTTTGCAAATTGCACATGTGAACGCTTCTTTTAGATGACGTTAACGAGATTAATTTACTATCCGCTAATGAGTTTTGCTCTATCTAATCAAAAACTAAAATGTAAAATATCTCTAATCCTACGCTTTTAAAGTCATCATTATAAGAGATTAAGAATTGCCGACCACTTTCAGAAAGATAATACAAGTTTATCGTTCGAAACAATGCAGAGAAGCATTATTGTCTGCTTGTGAAGAATGAAGAAATATACAATTTCCCCTTCTTCTTCTTTTATTATGTTGTTGGTCAAAGTGGGCAACTACAAAAGTTTTTGAGCATACGTAGATTTGACTAACTTTTTAGAAATCACACGAGAGGATATTACAATAATAATTGGTCTATGTCATCACACCAAGAATCCAATTTGCATTTGGTTTCCTTTTGAGAATTTTCTGAATCAAATAATATAATAAAATCAACCTGAATCAAATATGCATGTTGACGAAAAATAAATATAAGCTGTGATTGAAAACTGATTGTTCTTAAGTAAAGCATCTAAGGACCATAAATTTAACAGAGTTGTTGACCTTCTTCATTAACTAATTTGAAAACCTTAAAATTCTACAATTACAAGAAAATAGTTTACATGAGATCATTACAATACCTATGATTTCATAACCAGAAGTAGTACTAGAATCACATTCTCCATCTAAACTCTTACGTCTTAATAGATTTAGATGATCCACATTAGTCTCTCTCTAAGTTTCTTAGTTACCAAAATAGACCCCAAAAGAGTGACTTTGGTCCCTCAATCATCAACTTATTTCTTTGATCTTCACATCACTCTCTTTGCTGATCACAATCCCCATCAATCTGCATGGTTCCGCGTCCTCGATCATTTGAACCACGCTCCTCATCGTCGGTCTTAGTCCAGGAAGTCTCGCCGTGCAGAGGATTGCAATCCTCAGTATCTTGATTGCATCTTCTCTATACATTTCTCCTATCTTCTTGTCCACAATCTCCATCACACTCTCTTTGCTCTTCAGATTGTTGCTCACCCAATTCACTATGTCTTTGCTCTCTCCAAACTCTGCCTCTATCGGTTTTTTCCCTGTGACCAGCTCCATCAACACGACCCCGAAGCTATATACATCGCATTTCTCAGTCACTTTTGACGCATATCCATACTCTGCAACAAGATTTTTAAATGTTAAAATGTAATTCAAAATGTAAGACCATAAAAAGTTGATGATATAAGAATTTAGTCTCTTCATATACCTGGAGCTATGTAGCCATAGGTTCCCGCAACGACATGGGTGGAATCTGGACCGCCATTGCTGGCCTGAAGAATCTTGGCAAGACCAAAATCCGCAATCCTAGGTTTCAAGTACTCATCTAGCAATATGTTGCTTGATTTAACATCACGGTGAATTACCGGTCTCTCATACCCATGATGCAAGTACTCAAGCCCTTTCGCTGCACCAAGAGCTATATCATACCGTGTTTCCCAACCGAGATTCGATTTCTTGCAAGAGTGAAGCATGTCCCATAAGCTTCCATTAGGCAAGTACTCGTACACCAGCAAGCTTGAGTCATCGCTCGTGATGCTACAATAGAGTTTTACCACATTTAAGTGTCGTATTGAGCTAAGCGTTTGCACCTCTGTTTCAAACTCCTTCGATCTTCCTTCCCGTTCAGTGAGAATCGGCATTGCACTGCTGAAATTTTTCTGAGTACTACTACACCGGATGTGTTTGACCGCAACTTCTTTACCATCACCAAGTACTACTCTGTACACATCGCCACAACCTCCTCTACCGATCAAATTCTCTTCTTTGATTGAATCGATGATATCATCTTCAGTGAAACTCATCTTTCGGAATGACTTTATACTCCAAGACTCGTGTTTAAGCGAACGGCCTTCCTTCTTCTCTGTTTTCTTCAGGTACAAGAAAAACACAAGAGACGCAAGCAAGATCAGTGACCCGAAAACTATACACAGCACGAATACGCGAGTGTCTCCATGCGATCTCGAAGGATTTATGCACCGGTTAAACGATTTGATCGTCATGCTACAGAGTCCAGGATTGCCATTGAAGCTACCATTATATGATGACAAACTCAGAGGGATACGACCGGATAATCTGTTGTTAGACAGATCAAGAAGGCTAAGCCTTAGAGACGACAAACTCTCTGGGATTCTCCCGGTGAGCTTATTGTCTGAAAGATTCAAAGCGTTGAGCGTCGGAAGAGATCCAAGCGTGTGCGGGATTTCACCGGATAGCGAGTTTTGAGCCATGTTTACATCGCTGAGCATCGAGCATGATCCAATCGAGTCCGGTATCTCACCAGAGAAGTCATTGCTCTGCATCTTCAGACTGCTAAGTCCCTTCAGTTTCCCAATGGAGCTCGGAATCTTCCCGGTAAACCGGTTATTGTTAAGCTCAACCTTAGTCAAAGATTTAGTGTCACCTATCTCCTCCGGCAGCTCATCAGACAACTTGTTGAACCCTAGATACAATGCTCCGAGCATTTTACCGTTCTTTATATCGGCAGTGATCGGACCTTCGAAGTTATTCATCTCTATATCGATGATCTCGAGCTTCGGTAAGCCCCAAAGTCCCGCGGGAACAGTTCCGTTAAGCGAGTTCTCGCTTACTCTGAACCGTTCCAGAGTCAAACAGCTAGCGTACGAGTCAGGGATGGAGCCAGTGAGATTGTTTTGCAGGAGAAGCAGAGCTTTCATCTTCCCGTTCTTGCACATATCTGGAGGGATAGGTCCGGTTAAGAGATTCTCTGATGCGTCGATGAAATCAAAATCGGCAAGTGAACCGAGTCCTTGAGGCAGAGAACCGGTTAACTTGTTGGTATACAGAGAGAGATTCACGAGATCCTTGAATTCGCCAAACTCCATCGGAATCTCACCGGAGAATTCGTTTTCGAACATTTGTAGTGAAACGAGATTAGTCAGAGACCTGAGCTCCGATAAATCGCCTTGTAGAAGATTTGTTGAAGCATCCAAGTAAGTCAGATTCTTCAGGTTTCCGAATCCGGTAGGAAGTTTTCCGGTCAAGGAGTTGTTGTAAAGCTCTAACTGCCAAAGATTGGTGAGTTTCGAGATCTCCGACGGAATCTCTCCGGTTAAACTGCTATCGGCAATCTCCAAATTCCGAAGCTCCGTCAAATTTCGTTTTTTGTAAACTATATTTTTTTCAACAAAATAATAAAAACAGTTATATCATTATTTATCAATTATATTTAATGAAATAATTTGTAAATTTTAAATAATCAAATAAAATAATTATTGATTATATTATATTATTTAGAACAAAACAATGTTATATGGGTCTAAATAGGTTTAAATGGGTAAAGGAAATTTAAATGTGTTTAAATGGGAAGGATAAATGGGGTATAAACTTAAATGAGGTTAAATAGGGTGGATCTAAATGGGGTGGGTTTTAAATGGGGTCGATTTAAATAGGGTGAATTAGCCCATATTAACATCTCTACTTAAAGGAGTAGGTTAAATCAAAGATACAGGTTTCTTATTAGTTATTAGGTTAAATTATTTTAAACTTTGATAAGAGTAAAATCAATTAAAGTGAGAAGATCCTGCGACCACTCTCGCAGACCACTAAGTTTCCCTATCTTATTATATAAAGTATGGTTTTCAAAGTTAAAAAAAAAAAAAATAAATAAATAAAGTATGGTTTTCAAAGTTAATAACTCATAGGATCGTGACACGTGGCAAATCTATCGATCTTAGATTTTGACATGTGTAAATCAAAAATTTCATTTATATTTAAAAATATATATTTTAATTAAACAAGAAAAAAATCAGGCAAGTTTATTAAAAAGGAAACATACGTTATTATATAACTAATATGATATATTTTGGTTTCTCAAAATTAGTAATTAATAGTATCATGAACCTATGAGTCAAAATTAGTAATTAATAGTATCAGTCAAATTTTTTATCATGTGTCATGATTTAATTTACAATTTTCTATTATTTATCTCAATTTCCTTTCCAATTAGAAATATGTGAAGAATTATTTAAAATAGTCCTCATATTATTTATTTGAGTTGATTTTTTCAATTAAAATATGAGAGATTAATTTTTTTTCCTTTTTGTAATATTTTTTACTTAACTGTGTTTTTTGTTTGTCTTCAATTATGATTGTAGTATTGTGAGATTGTCATGATTTAAATTACAGTTTTACATTATTTATAGAAATTTATTTTCTAAATAGAAATATGTGAAGACTTTAAGTAAAGTTTTATATTGTTTATTTGAAATTCTTGAATATGTAAGAACCATATATGCTTCTTCTTTGTTTTTGATATTTTGAATTTAATTATACTACTTCAAAATTATTTATTTAAATTTCTATGTTCATATTTAAATTATATATAAGATTCATATATCATCGTGCTTCTAATTTTTTGAATTTATCAATTTTTATTAATTGATCATAAAGTCATTAAAATCAAGTATACCGGAATCGATCCCGCAACGTTAGCTTGGAAGGCTATGGGATTTAGTCGATTTATCATCTTTATATTTTTAACGTGTTTAATTCAAAACCATTTGGTTTCATTCACCAACTTTATGATGAATATTTTTAATTCTTCATATAAGTATGTTGTGAGTTATTGTTATGTGATATATCTTTCATTCAAAATAATTTTGAATTAATAATTTTAGTGGTTAAAGAAACAATGCAACAGTGAAAAAAGTAAATATTTTTTTACTTTTGAAAGAAAAATTTCACTTACAACGTTGTTAATTAGTTTTTTTGTTAAATTTAATTTTCATTTTTAAAAAATTAAACCCGTCCGATGGACGGGTCATTATCTAGTATATGTATATGCTGAAGATGTACAAGTTTTAGTCGAGAAGTCCTCTCTCTCTCTCTCCCATGCATATATAGAAAAGCATGAAAAGCATGTACGTATTAGCTCCATATATGCATGTTTGGTAAAAATCTATCACTTCTTTCTTTGCCAAACAGATTACATTTAGGGGGTGTTATTGGTTTGGGATTTAGAAAGACTTTTAGTGACTTGATAATAAAGGATTTTAAAAGATTGTTAAAAAGTTTTATATTATCTTGATGATTTATTTTCCAAAATCTTGTAAAGTCTTTAAAACTTTTTTCCATAATCTTGTATACTCTTGATAACTTTTCCAAACTTTTCCTACAAAATATTTCCAAAATCTTGTCCAATTTTTATTAACGTCTAGTGACCATCTTCTATCTTCTATATAACATGTTCTGTGTAGGCCTGGTTTTCTTCTATATACTAGGTTGTTTATCAGAGTTACAGAGGTACGCTTCTTCTATCATAATACTCGCTTATGAATTTCGTGTGTCGATCGTTAGATTCTTGTATGTTCATATAATATTTACTTGTTTTCATTGTGTTTGGATCTTTTGATTCTCTAGCACCAAAATTGCTGGAGAACAGGAGAAGCAGCGACGGAGACGATTCCGGTGTCAAAGATTGCTGACACATACAAAGTCATGGACTCTATTCACAATCTCTCTATTTTATGGAGGAGTTTTCATGACTTTTTTTATGAAGAAAATTATATAAAATCCTAAACCAATAACATAATATTTTAATTTATCAACAATCCAAGATTCTTTTGTTTTAATTGAATAACACAAAACTTTTAATGACTCTATAAAACTCTTAATCCAATAACACTAGATTTATAAAGATTTTAGATTACTTTTTATAAATCTCAAACCAATAACACCAAATTGTAATAGAGTTTTTAAAAATCTTGATTGAATAACAACATATTCTACATAACTTTTAAACTCATTAAAAGTCTTTCTAAATCCCAAACCAATAACACCCCCTTAAAATTTAGATTGAAAGATTACATTTAAAATCTAGCTTTTCTGAGTACTTGCTTGCATCCAAAACACATAAGTTGTCTCATACATGAAAAATATATCACTTCAAAACCCCCAAGTCTTTTACGATATGTTAAGAAAGTCTATCACTTCTTTGTCAACCAGATTACATTTAAGATCTGATCACTTCAGCAGCTTCAAGAGCTTTTCTGAGTACCTTCTTGCATCCAAAACCCCTAACTTGGCTTAGTGACGGGCAACCAACGAGTATCTTGCATACATCTTCTCCAGTGATTTTCTGACACCAAGATAGGTCAAGATACCATAAACTCTTGCAACACTCAGATAAAGTCGTGGCAGTTTGTTGAGCAACCTGCAGGCAGTGAAGAGATCCAAAACCAAATTCAAAATGTGACATTACTTGTAGTAAAGCAAGCAAGAAGCCAATGAAGAGAACGAGGCATGCTTAAGGTACTAACCTCCCTGATTTTATGAAGGCACAACTGTTGCAGAGAAGGTCCTGGCCCTTCTTCAAGAAAAGTAGCTATAGCCTGATCACTGCCAGGTATAATACCAAGTTAAATGAATGCATGAATCAACTTTGTGATGTAATAAAAGTTAGAGACACATGGGATGGGCAAACCTGAAACTGTTACTCCCAAATTTGAGAACGCACAGCGAACTGCAGACAGACATATATTTCAGGGCCATGTCGGTCAACTTAACCACGCCCCAAACATCAAGTGCACCTAGATTTGCACAATATTTTCCAATTGCTTGGATGGAGACGTCACTTACATCCCTATATACCACAAAGGAAATAGAAAGCGTGCTCAGCTATTTAAACGAATTCCTAATTTCTTTGTAAACACAAAAAAAAAGTCAGAAAATCCAGTCTACATGGAGGAAATTTGGAGAAAAACAGACTGAAATTGCTTAAACCAATGGGGAACAAAGATACCAAAACGAATTCCCTCTTTGTAAACACAAAAGCTAAGTCCTAAAATCCAGTCTATATGCAGGAAATTTGGAGAAAAACAGACTGAAATTGCTTAAACCACTGAAACCAATGGAAAACAAAGATCTTGGACAAGATACCAAAACGAATTCCCTCTTTGTAAACACAAAAACAAAGTCAGAAAATCCAGTTTCTATGCAGGAAATTTGGAGAAAAACATATTGAAATTGCTTAAACCAATGAAACCAATGGGGAACAAAGATCTTAGACAATATATGCAAGAAACTGGGGAAAATAGTTTCTAGCGTGACTATATAAAGATAGTAGACTTACTCGCATCTGGCAAGAGAAAGACCAGTCAACTTAGAACCGCAGACTTCAAGAAACTTGACAACGAAACCATCATCAACACCTTCAACTCCTGCGATTGAAAAATATTCGAGGGACTTGAAGTTTTTTACGACCTCTGAAACTTGAGATAGGTCGATTTGACAGCCTTCAATGTCAAGACCTCTCAGAGTGGCTCCAAAGTTGTTGACCAGAATCACCATCGCAAAGGATGTGAGCATAGAGCACTCTGAGAGGTCAATTAACTCAAGTGAAGGAGCAGCCTTTGAGATCGAGTCCAGCGCATTATCAGTCAGACGGAATGCACCCCTCAGAGATAACGATGACAACACTGGAAATCTGTTTGATGAGATGGACAACAAGCTATCTGTATGGGCTTGTGCACAGAAGTAGAGTATTAAGACCTGGGATTAAAAAACAAAAACAGTTAAATACCAGAAAAAATCTCTTTGACGTTCAGGACAAAAGAAACAAATGAGGAAGAAAGATCTTAGATAAGTTAACTCAAACCAGACAAAAACTAAGTCAGAAAATCCAATCTATATGCAGGAAATTGGAGAAAAACGGACTGAACTTAGTTGACAAAGAAACCAATGGGGAAAAGATCTTAGAGAAGCTACTAAAACGTTCTCTCTAAAAGACAAAAATTGAGTCAGACTATCAAGTCTATATGCAGGAAATTGGATAAAAACAAACTGAACTTACGAAAACATTGGTTTATTTGTCCAAAAGAAACAAATGTGGGGAACAAAGTTCTTACACAACAACAACCAAGTAAAATCGAGTCTATATGCAGGAAACTTGGAGAAAAACAAACTGAACTTACTTGCAACTTATCTCCGTTACAGGCAGAGAGAATATCTTTCACATCATTCTCTTCCAAACTTGAGCAGTCCTTGACAATAACCTCAGCTGGCGAATCTTGAACCAAAAGCTTCACGAAATTGGCATCGATCTTACTCAAACGAGGCACCATAGACGCTATCCTGCTTTTCAAATCATCTGGTACAAGTTGCAGAGAAGATAACGCATGTGAGTTTTCCGCAACTCCTCGCAGACACAGATCTAAGAGCTTCGGTCGCACCGGCGGGCGATTTCTCCTGATTTGACCCCATGTGTCAAGAAAGAAGCTACCACCATCCTCTGTTTCTGCAACAGCCAACGCATCTTCATCAATCGATTCCTCAGAATCCACAAAAAATCGGGGCGTTCTTGCATCTGCTCTCCAATCACGAAGTACCATCTCCGACGAATCACGCGCCAACACTGCTCCAGTTTTCTCTGATAAACTAAAACCCTAGTTCTCATGATACTAACAAACGAACGAATATGGATTATTGGGTTGGGCCCATTTGGTTGGCCCATCACAGTTTAGTGATTAATATTTCTAAGATAATATATATTCCTATTATAATTGGTGTCATTGAATAAATTAGTTCAATAAATTTGTTTTAAGCGAGATTTCAAGTGTCTCGAATACTTTTAATAGTACCGATCATAATTTTCCAAAGCCAATTTCTGATATGTATCAACATATCCTAGGCAGGGCGGCTTATGTATAGGGGTCGGTATTCCGATCGAATGGTACAGGGAGACCGTGACGATTTTGTCCAAGTTGGTAAAAATAATCGCCGATCCGATTGGTTGATTTTTAAGTTGTGTTCTTATTTCACTGAGGATGACTAACTTTTATTTCTTTTCTGAGAAAAAAAAAAATTAAAAGAAGACGAGTTTGAATGACCAAACTAAATTTGCTCATGTACTGTGATTGATGTAGTAATCCTAGGCTTTCGGAAATGACCGAGAAAATACTGCTAGTTATACCTTTAATTCAACAACAATTCTACAAAATCGACACAAATTATACAAAAACAATTCCAATATGCAATCAAATTCTACACAATCTACATATACATTTTTACAGGGGATTTTTGCATAAACTCTTTTGGATCCGGGTTTGACCCGGTTTTAGTCTGTTCGGATCTTGGATAAGCAATTTTAGGGATGTTGTCTTAATTACAAACTGATAAATGAAGCCATGTTGTCTTTAATTCATCTACTTATTCCGTTTAATGTTTCTTTAATTACAAAGAAGTTACCTATTTTAATGGTAAATAATCTTTCATATTAATGACTCTAATAAATAGCCAATTTTAATGGAAAATCGTTTTTCATATTTATGCTCATAATAAATGTCCAGATTTTAACAATAAATATATTATGAAATTATAAAGAAAAATGTATTTATTTTTTAACAATATATATATATATATATATTATGTTAATAAATTTGTGTAAATACTCCAATAATAAGCTACATCATTTTTCTTTTACAATAACAGATTAAATATAGGCAATTCCCCATTTAAATTGCAATAAATTTAAAATCAAAATAACAATTAATATATACATCCATAAGGAAATCATAATAAAATATGTTTATTTGAAGATTATATATCCTAATCTTCACATAATCCATAATTATGTTTTTGATATATTTGAATATCTAATATTAAATTTCTAAAGGATTCTCAAAATATTTTTTATAATAAATATTGTTTTTACGAATAATATTTTGTTTTGTTATAAAAAGTAATATTTGTTATTTTTCTAAATTATTTTTGTAATTAAATTACATAAATATTAATAATAATTTGTCTACACCATCAAATGAAAATAGTTAGTTATATAATCTTTTATTTAATATTACTATATATATATATTTTGGTAATATTTTATGATGTGGGTGAACAAATTATTTTCGTATTTATGTAAACAAAACAATAAAATCTAAATTAGTTTAAAATTTGAGATACTATAATCCCAAAAATAAAACTAATTGGAAACTAATCGCAACAATCATTCTACATAAATGACATATTCTTTACAACATTACTAAATCGCATTTACTGCATTATTCGTTTCCAATTATGATTACAAATCTTTGATTAATTTAATGGTATTAAACTCATATCTACATATTCATTTTTACAGGTTTTATTTGCTTTTAATCATTTGGATCCGGGTTTTACCCGGTTTAAACCTATTCGGATCTAGAATAAGAGATTTAAGGAATATTGTAATAAAAACGACATTTAAGACTAAATTAAACATACAATTCGTTTTAATCTTATTTCCTTAACTACTTCCCACATTAATTGGTTCTATTCCTTTTTATCAATAGTAGCATTAAAGATTTTCCGTTTACGAATCTTGCAAAAATCTCTGCTTAGTCCACGATTAGTTTCTAAAATAAAATCTCCGAGATATTTGATAGCATTTAATTAATACCAAATTATCATTTAATTCTACATATCTCTAACCAAAAAAACGTCATTAATATAGATAATTACACATATATTTATGTTTCCTTATTCCTTAACTTCTTCCCATATTAATAGGCTATATTACTCTTTATCTTGAGATGATTTTCGAATATTTATGCCATCTTAACTAATTACATCCACATACCATATATCATCTATATTCTCTTTATATTATGCAATAAAATATTTTTAAAACATAATTATGGCTAATTAAATTCTTTCCATTATATGGTTCCCTTCTCTAATTGAATCCATAATTCCCGCCCAAGAAAATCTCAACGATGATACCATAATTATATACTCTTCGATATTTTTCTTAACATTTGATTTTAAGAAACAAAGTTATGACTATAATTATTTTTTTAATTCGGTTTAATGTGATTTCCTAAACTAATTACCACATTAATCGGCTCTATTCCTTTTAAATGGTTGCTTAGCTTTTTTTTAAGATTCTCTGCAAAACCAAATCATTTACAATCTTTTTCAAATAAATTTTGTTATATAACGATTTCCTAATCTTTCCTTAAACATATCCTAAACTTTCGTTGTATATAATATCTTTGATTTTCTACTTTCTCTCCAAGATATTATCAAACTACCTTAACAATAAACCTAGATGCCTACCTACCCTATAAATACCACAGTTTTACTCGATTAGAAGACTCATCAAACAAATACCTCTTCTTACCCATTCCAATCTTTATTTGTTATATGAACTTTCATTTTTCTGATTCATGAATTTACTAAACATTTGATGTCTTGCGCAGATAATCTTATACAAGATGAGCAACCCATTGATGATTGCCATTATCAAGAGCATATGCTTTAAATTTACGTCAGATTCTTTCATATGGTTAGTTTTTTTTATTCACCCTATTTTTTCTAGGTAAATCTTCATGTTTAATGATAATCTTAATATATATATATATATAAAAGATAACTACACTTTGATAGCATTGATTTTTAAAAAACTTAAACGAAAAAATAAAAAACGAAAATACAAACTATAACCCAAATGTTTTGAATTCCACTCATGCTTACAAATGAGATCAACAATTTCATACATCCAAATTGTAAGACATATATAATTGATTGTAAATTTTATTACTGTAATAATTCTTATTAAAGTATACTTATTAAACTCATAAACTCTAATTTCTATAGTATATAGTATAAATGTGGATCCAAATATTTAAAATTTATTAAAAAAATAAATATTATAATTATTTAAACTTTTAAAAAAGTCTAACTTTATTAAACGTTTTAATTATTTATAATATTATAACTTTTATGAAGTTTCAAATATTATAAATATTTGAATTTTATAAGAATTTATAAGTAGTTTAAACATTATAAATATTTATAAAAGATATTAATACGAGACGGTATACTACGGGTGAAATCCTAGATATAACAATCAAAATACAATTATGAAGTTTGGGTCGTATTAAAACTTTTATGAAGTTTCAAATATTAGAAATATTTGAACTTTATAAAAAAAATTACAAAAATGATGTTTAATTTCACGGGATGGGGTTATATAGTGGGACGGATTTAGATCGATATTAATACGGGATGGTATATTACGGGTGAAATCCTAGAATTAGCGATCAAAATACAATTATACAATCTTAAACACTAAATAAAACAAATACAACTTAAATTTTGATTTTTTAGTTATAAAATATTGACATGCGGTATACCATATATCTATAGATCATTCTAAAAAAAATCATTTTTTTATTTAGGGAAAATATAGACCCGCGTACATACAAAAATTTGTACATAGTTGAATATCTAGTTATACATACAAAAATTTGGAAGTGTGCGTAGATATACCCAAGTTGTACATAGTTGAATTTTTGTTTTATGCAGGAGAAAACGAAAATTTGTGATTCAACAGAAAAAAAAAAAAGAAGATTTTAAATAGATTTGATCCGATAACAACGAATTCGGATATGGATGACCCAATTGCCATACTTGGACTGGTAAATAACTGAATATATAATATAAGGGGTTATTGTCTCTTTTACTCTCTTTGGATTAAAGAAAATGAAAATAAAATTGTTTTTTTTTAAAACAAGAGCATTCGAGATTTGTTTTTGTCCAAGGAGAGCACCCAAGAATTTGATCGTCCCCTTTCGATATCTGATGAAAGCTTTTGTGACATTTTCAAGACAAATAAGCATCGAGATTGAGCTACAAAGACTCGTGTAACACTTGATAACAAAGGTTTATCGGTCAACTTCTTCATTAATCAACTTATTAAGCTATGTCGGCAAAGGAAAAATGTCAAACAGAGGTTCTGAGACATGGTTTGACAACAATTTATGGAGACTGCAGTCTTCTGGCTAATTAACGTAAAAGTGTAAGAAGATATTGCATTTTGAACTCTCAAGAGAACCTTCAGACATTCACCAAATGATGTGAGGGTCTCTCTTGAGCAATTGTGCTCATTACACACTTCACTTTCTCTGTTCCAAGCTTCTCCTCAAGCATTCTCCACAATTCTGGCATTTTCTGCTCATAAACGAATGCATACCAGAAAATCAATGAATCATCAGAGAAAACGTCAAGTCCACCATATTTCCATCATTCTGCTATTTTCTGCACACGTGTGATTGACAATATTGGCAATTTTTTTGATGACTTTATTTGGACAAGATCACTGTTACCTTTGTCAGCCATAGCATGTAGACACCAGTATGCAATGCTTGAGCTTGGAAATCTTCAAATTTGGTATCCGGAACAGTCATAGCAGATTCTAGGAGACGGATCTCATTATTAATGAAGATGGCAATTTCTTCATTCATAATGATACTCTCTCCGGGTTCAGGTGAAACATCTGAATCATTGCAAGTGAAATACATTATCCAATTAAGAGAGAGGAACCGCCGGTGAAGCCATAGGGCCTGAAAGAAAATTTGTAACAACTCAAATAAGTCACTAATTCGATCATCTCCATAGTAGCACGACAAGTCGACAACAAACTGTTTACAAACTATCTTTGTCGTCCAAAAAACTCTGAGAGAAATTATGTACTTGGGGTGCGTCTACAAAATCCAACTTGGTGGTTTCTTTAATAACAGATCCCTATGATAGGTGCTAGATCTTCATACCGTGCCCATCTCTACACTAATTAATCAAACGGTGATACCATGCACGATAGTTCATCTTTGATCTCTGCAAAAGGCATGAATTTTGATTAGGAGCTAGTTTCTTTTAGGAACAAAGTAAGTGGTCTTGTCATATAAGTAGGAATGGTCAGAGTGATCGACCATTTAATATATACATGATAGCCAAATTGTGAAGATTAGGAGAAACCAATATTTGTTTCATCAGATATATGATGAACTTTCATTAATGTAAGCATCAAATCTGGAACTAAACCTCGCCTATTGATTCCACTAACTCAGATTCTTTGGTTATAATCACTTGTAGTGTAGGAAATCCCAGGGAAATCATCTTAATTATCCACCTTCTGTTAAAATGAAAACCAAATATTACGAGGAAAGTAAATGGACAAGAACAAGTAGGAACTATTCAGGCTGTAACAGAAATTAAAATGCACTTAAGATCAGAAAGTGTGCTTGCATTACTAAAGGATAACAATGATGGGAAACAATGATTCTAATGAATACAATGAATCATAAAGACTGACCTATGGCTCCATGTTGACTCACTCTTAGGAGAATTTGAAAGAATGAGCCCAGAAAGACGAAGTTCTTGCGTGAATGCCGAAAGTTGATCCTTTTTTGACAAAATCAACTTCCTATCTCCAGGACACACATACAAGATGAGGTTAAACACTAGGAAACATATTAGAACAATTATTACTTATATGAGTACCTAGCATTCCATGCAGTTCCAAAGTCTGAGCTTAACAGCAAAACAGCTTGGCTATGCTTCATGACTTCACTCTCGGGAGTACTGGGGGAACAAGAGATATTTCCATGGCGTTTGTACTCATCAAGCGCAAGCAGAAACGCATGTTTGGCATATTTACATAATTGAACAAGAATATCAGTTGATATTCCCAATTTGTGATCTTGATTCCAGAACTTTCTTGAGGTTCCATTGTTAGGCTGGAGTTCATTTTGATACACATTGGAGAAACCTGCTTCTTCATCCAGCAGGTTGAACTGTGAGGGGTGAATAAACCCTACTTCATCACTGAATTCAGAGTGACAAAACAAAGTAAGAGGAAGCATTAACTTAGGAGTGAGGATAATGGTAAGAGAAGAGGAAGAAACCAAATTCAATTCAAAGCTCAAACCAATTAATAAGAACATGAGACTCACATAAGAGGGTCAGATTCAAGAACATGCTCGAACTGCTTCAACAAGATAAAGCAATCTTCTTCAGAACATGGTCCTTGTCTCATTATTCCTCGAGCCTCCCTTCACCAATTCTTCTCTTTCTTTCGCTTATAATTTCTCACTATCTTCGATTTCTACATCTGAAATTTGCCTTGAAGGGTTTCTGCAGACGGAATCGGAATTCGATTGATCCTTGGCTGACGGAAGATTTCCTAGAAATTAGGGATTTCGCCGGAGAAAGTGGTTAAGGCCGGAGAGATTTGAGTTGTTCTCCGATCTCGCGGGTGAAAACATGACAAAAACGAAATAAGAGTTTTATTTACCTTTTTACTCAATTTTTTTTTTTAAAATTTCCTTATAAGATTTTCCTTTTTAATGCGAAAAAAATCACTAATGCTAAAAAAAGTAAAAAAAAAAAACTGGCCTACTTGTGATAAATGTGTCTATAAATAAATACGTAACGCAACCGATGCATACAAAATCGATTAGAGCGACGTCAACAGATGGTGATGAACTGATGATACTCGGAATTGGTCGGAACTTGTCACAGACATATGGTCACTGGTTTTCAAGCACTTGAGCTTTACAGATTTTGGTCGAGCTAAGACCGTTTGTTTGTCGTGGTACTTTGGCAGGGTAAAATTCAAATCATATTTCTATTTTGTCAACATTTCATATGACAGTTAATTTGATGAATGAGGTGGTTTTTTACAGGGTCGATGACTATTGACTACTGTTCTTCTATGAAGAAGCTCACAAAAGAGGAGATGGGTTTTTTGCTTTCAGACTGAAAATCAAAATATAGGAAAAGGGTATTAGGGAATTTCTTTTAAATACAGATTTTTTGGCAGGTTTAATGACACATTAAACTCTTATATATAAAAAAAAAAAAAATCGATTAGAGCATAAGAAAATAATAATAAGCTACGAGGGAATTTTTTTTTTTAATACTACCAATATTGCAACTTGTAAAAGAAAAAAAAGTCGTATTAAATCCAGCTTACATTAAATCCAAAATAAAAAGAAATGATAAAGCAAGCATATATAGCAGAACAAAAGGACACAATGGCACAAAAGGGAAATAACCGATGACTTGGGCTTCGATCTTCTTAAACAATTCTAGACCCAGTAAAAGCCCAACCCGAGATCGTAAGGAAGTAGCCAAATTCAATCTGCAGATCATGCTCGAAATGATTCAAGCAGCCAAAGCAATCGTCCTCAGAACATGGTCCTTCTCCCACTATCCCTCCTCGGGCCTCTTCAATAACTAAATCTTCCCCGCACTTTCGATATCGGATGAAAGCATTTGTGACATTTTGTCAAAACAAATAAAGCATCGAGAGTCAGACGATACTGTCATCTTCCGTGCAGTACAAACCGCAGACATCCCAAAATACCCAATAAGAAAAATCAAATCAGACGAAAAATGTGAGTACCTTTGCTCAAGTCGGCGCAAGCTATTCGATCCCCGTCAACATTGCTTCTCCTTTTGCTTATGATTTCTCACTATCTTTGAAATCTGAATCTGCCTTGCGAAATTTGTGCTTGCAGGATTTCTGGAGACGGAATTGGAATTCAATTGATCCTTGGTTGGATTTCCTAAAATTTAGGACGGTAAATTTCCTTTCTTACAAGAAAGAAATATCAAAATTCTTTTTTTTTTTTCCGGAAAACCCTAGTTTGTGATTGTGTGTATAAATTCAACCTCAACCGATGCATACGAAATCAATTACAGCGATGGCAACAGATGGTGATACTCCGAATTGGTCGGAACTTGTCACAGACATCTGGTCATTGGTTTTCAAGCACTTGAGCTTTACAGATTTTGCTCGAGCTAAGACCGTTTGTTCGTCGTGGTACTTTGCTTCCAAATCATCCTCACCTAGAAAAAACCATACTCCGTGGCTGATTCTCTACGAAGACACGCACTGGCTCATGTTTAATTCGGAAGAAGAAAAGTTTTACAGAACACAAAACCTAGGTCGCTTTGCCGAGTGTCGTGGCGTGGCGAGTTGTGGGAGTTGGGTCTTGGTCTTTGACAAGGAAATAAATTTCTACATCATTAATCCCTTCACGCCAGAGCTCATTCGTCTCCCACCTCTTGAATATTCAAACAGCGGCACAAAGTTCGAGAGACCCGGTAACTATATTTTCCACCTACTCTTCGACGATTTCAGAATAAACAGTGTAGTAGTGGGGAATTCGGTTCTGTGGGTAGACGAAAAAACCAAAGACTACTTAGTTGTGTGGTCGTACAAAGAGGCATGTCATCCGGGTGCCTACATATATTATTGCAGGAAAAGAGAGCAAGAGTGGTTTGAGATTCCGGCAAGCACTTGTGGGAAGCTATTCGGGTGTTTGGATATGGCCTACAAAGACGAGAAGCTTTACATACATACTTACAATGGTAGCATCAGAATCTTGGACTTTTCTCTTGGAGACTTGCCTAGACAAATCGACAATCATCCATACTCCCATCGACCGTTTGTTACCGAGTTTCCTAATCGTAGGAGGGGAATGAGACTAACCACGTCTGGAGATGTTGTGATGATCCAATGGGTGACAGTCACTCACAAAAGAATCCCGTTCCAAATCTACAAGATGAGTAGCAAAAGAGAGACGAAGGAGTCGTTTCGGGTGCAAGGGTTGGGCGACGACGACGATGCTGCGGACTGGGAGAGAGTGCATTCTTTCGAGGACGAGGAGTCGTTGGTTTGGGATTTGAGCGTCACTTTGCCAACCAAAGGCGTATCCGGTATCAAGAAAGATTCCATATATTACTGTCACACTTCTAATTCATCTATTCGGGAAGTTGCTACCTATGAATTTCCTACGCACAAGATCTCTGCGTATGAGATTCCTAAGCAGGCTATCAAACCTATTCGACACCGCGGCATCTTGATTGGAGAGGCTCGTTGGTTTGTTCCTTGTTTTGGTGCAGGTGAATAATCCCGCACTAGATTACTCTCTCTCCCCCAGTCCCCCTCTCTCTCTCTCTCTCTTAGGTTCGTGTTTACAATTTTGTGCATCTTTAAGTAGAACAGAGTATTTATAATAAGAAGAAGGCTTCACCAATTAACCATGTTTTTTTAAATGTTCTATGTCTCGACAGGAGTTAGAAGATCGGGTCACTATACTGTCTTCATATGGTAAAGACCATTAACGAGCCACCGATGTGGAGATTCAAATCTTGATATGAGCGATGCAGGGTTTTATTTAGCCACATTTTACTTTATTTTCTTAGTTTTGGAATCCTCTATGGCTTTACTTTGGCCATATTTGTAGACTTTGACAAAACAATGTTTTTCTGATTTCCATATTTAATAAATGCATTCTTTGTTGAGAAAAAAGAAAACGCAAAACAACAACTTAGAAACCAAATCCTTCTGCTTTTGACAAAAAATAATATGGAAGAACACATATGATACTTAGAACCAAAGCCATTTTCTATACAAGCTCCCTGTGAATTCCAGAGTGCATCAGTTATGATTTTGGAAGATGATAGTTTTGCTTCAATAGTTGCGGTAAGTTTCTTTGTTGATGCAACCTCCTAAACTTTTTCTCGTCTTGACAGGTTGTTGCAGAAGGAAGGGCTATATATAACAGCACAGAAGCAATTCATATATTGGGGAAGTGGTCTGTATATTTGTTGCAGCTGTACTGGGAATCCCTGATAACTTTTTTAGCCTGGAAGTATCTTTTTCTTTTCTTTTCGACTTAGGTCTTCAATTCAATCGCATCAATTTTGTGATAGTATTATCTGCAGAGTTTACTTTTATAAAGCTTGTCCGAAATTTATAACTGTTATGGTGATCAAGTGTAGGTTCAACTTCTGTGGGTCAATTTGGTAACCGATGAATTGCGTACCATTGCCATTGGTTTTAATAGATAAGATTCCGATGTTAGGAAGGCAAAAACCCCGAAAAGTAGCAGCTGTAACTGTATTAACTCCTTGTGGATTTTAGTTCATGGAGAGATGTAACTTGATATATGTTTGCTGTCGCACGATATAGCATCAGTTTGAATTCACGCACAGAGCTCGTAATACTATACTGATTTGATTACAAACATTATGGTTCTAATGATGATGGTACTTGTCATTAAACTTGAAGAAGGGGTTTTGAACTTCTCAATAACTATCTCCCTGTAATGTGCCAATTTATTTTCAAACTACTTAGACATTTTATCTTCATTATTGCTTTGATTGTTGTTGAATTCCAGGTTGGTGAAGCAATGGTCACTGGGTGGTAATTCTTCCACTATCTGGTTATCAGAGGTAAACAAAAATGGTGGCTTTGTAACTAATTTTAATCATTTATGCTAAACTAATATATTGGAATCTTTGTGGTCAAGTAGTGAAAGTTGAATTTGCGCCAAGCATTTATCCCTGAAGAGGACCTATCTGCTTAATTTGTTTATCTTTCTTTGCAGTTTATGTTGGCGTCTGGCAACTGTGGCTGGCTTTATATGGTTGTTTATTTACTCTGATGGTGGTCCTAGACTTATAGCGAACTGGTTAGGTTTTGATCTCCAGCTGCATTTTACAGATTATTTCATCATTCATGTGTGTCAACCTCAGCATTTTTGAACTTATTCCCCAAGTTGCTGATCATATGTTTCATTGTAGTTATATGAAAATGAATAATCTCATTTCTGATGAACTTAGACAGACAACTTATCCCTGCAACATATTTGAGGATTGGAATCCATCTACCGTGGCGTACCTGTTTTCTTCTTTTCAGTCTCATGTTCACTGCTTTATAGGTCACGCCATTGTCCTGGGTCGAGTGGACTGGCGTTTCTGTATTTTTCGTTTTATGTATTGTTACTTTTAGCAGCTTCTGCATAGTCTACTAGAACCCTCCTTAACCCTCACAGGGGAACCTTTACCTTGCTATAAACCACCTTAGTTCTCGTATGGATGCATATTTGTTAAGGAAAAGCATGAAAATAGGCGGATATTTCACAGGACAGAAAGAAAAGACGGAGATGCAAAAGGAATTACTAGGCGGTACTTTGTTTGTCACCGTGCTGGTAACACACCTATCGATGCGGATGGTAGAGCTTGAGAAGTGTGTCGAGCTAGGCTTTTTACCATTCACTGAAAAGGATGTCAGGAATATGCTTCAGTCCTTCAAGAAACTCGATCCTGAGGATGAGAACATTGATTTCCTGAGGATGTGCCAAAGCATAAAGGAGAAAGACCCTAACTTTAAGTTTGAGTTTACGTTGGATGCAAATGATAAGCTAGAAATTATTGCCTGGTCATATGCATCTTCCATTCAGTCATATGGAATCTTTGGAGATGCTGTAGTTTTCGATACAACACATTGCTTAAGTGCAGTTGAGATGCCGCTTGGAATATGGGTTCGAGTTAATAACTATGGTGTGCATTGCTTCTTCTGTTGTGTACTTCTATGGGATGAAAATTTTAGATCGTGGTCATGGGCACTACAAGTAACAAAATGGCATACTAAGCTGATAAAGTTTCTTTTCCACTTATTTACTTTTTAAATTCTTGGAAATTGTCTGTGAGTAGGACGAATATGTAACTCAAAGAAGCCATCTAAGCATGAACTCTGCATATGGATAGTTGTTGGAAAGTTTCCATCCTGGTTTAATGCTGGTCTTGGGGAGCGGTACAGTGACTGGAGTTGAATTCTATCCGCATCTAACATCTGGAATCCATTGAGGAGTTCGAGTTGGGTTGGAAGAGACATGGTGAACTCCTTTGGACTCCACATAAACAAACTGTATGTCGCACATTCCTTGTGTTCTTTACCATACCTGAGAAACCATTTTTTAGCTGGAATGACTTTGACTGGCCGATCCAAAGCCAATCAACTCCTTGATTCAGAGGTTCTTGAGCGCACAAACCCGGCTACCTCAATTTGTAGAACCAGTATGTTTTCTTCTCCTCCTGACAGTGTTTACTCGTTGCTGGTCTAGATGAAATCTTCTATATTGGAACTGAATATGTTACTCATTGTAAGAAGAATGACTATGGATAATGAAGTGAGCTATTTTGAGCTCTTATATATATTAATGGTTCAACCATTTATTATATAGGGTTTATGCATTTTATCTCATGAAATGTTTTTTTACGTGTATTGAATTTGCTGTTACTTATTTGAGTAACAGGTGGAATCCAGGTGGCTGTTGCTGTGGATTTCAAAGACCAAGCCATAGAACAGCAGACAATACAACATAATCTCCAGAACATCAGCCTAAAACTGGTTTCCCCATGGAATCTCTAGCAGCCTCAGTCCTCACTCCTTCCGCTTTCTCCAATCTCCAAGCACAGCTTGTGCTTGCAGCTCTCTACGCATCTTTCGAGATGGATGACTGGTATCTCGTGAGGCACCACACAAAACTCAGTGGAGGAAGAAAAGTTTATTGGGTTCCTCAAGAAGGCATCATAAGCTGCAATTGCCAACTGTTTGACTTCTCTGGGTTTCTCTGCAGGCACGCACTCCATGTTCTCTCTACCGGAAACTATTTTCCGGTCCCAGACAGATATCTTCCTCTGAGGTGGCGCAGGATCAGTACGTCTTTTGGCAAGACATTCAGAAGTAACGCTGAGGATCATGGAGAAAGAGTCCAGCTTCTGCAAAATCTGGTTTCGACTCTGGTGTCCGAACCGTCTAAATCAAAAGAGAGGCTAGAGATTGCAACTGAGCAAACCTCCATCCTCTTATCCAGCAACAGAGAGCAGCGGCAGCCTATCTCTTCACTTGCTCTCCGAGACATTTCTACTGTGCAGAGGAATTTTTGGAATTGCAATGCGATGCATGTCTGGCGAGAATTGATTAACTGCAACTGTGCAAGTGATATCTTGGAAACAAGGATTTCCCAGAGAGTAGGTGGTTCTTGTGGTCATCAAATGACAGTCTTGTTTCAAGTCAGCTCACTCTAATGTAGGTTGAGTCCAAAATGCTTTGAAAAAGTTATTTTACACGTTAGGAGTCTACTCCTGGTTATGATATTGCTGCTTAAATAGGTTATGTCGCTTTTGGTATCTAGGTGGCTCGTTTGAATGCTATAGTACGGTCATTGCCATCAGTCGAGACGCTTGGTTGCACTTCTGTAATTTGCAGTGACAAGACTGGAACATTGACTACCAATATGATGTCGGTGTTAGCATTTTAACCTCCACTGCTTCGGGCATGTTTGCTCTGATGGGTATCTGCCCCTTGCAATTTACTATTTGAATTGTTTCTAGTAATATCTTGGAAGGTCAAATCTTCCTTCATATTACACATGACCATATATATGTTTGCAGTTTTGCACGTCTGGGGACTAATCAAATAGAGCTTCAGGTAAGAAGGATTAACAACTTTGCTAGTAGATCTTGTGAATAACTAACTGCAGTAGTTACATTCTTGCGTATAAATTTTCTCCTTGTGTTGTTAAAAATGGTAATATTTGAACAGTCTTACTCTTCTGCTTGTATGTCAGATGTGTGTAGTCCAATCTGCAGAGCATGGTCCTGTTAGTAATGAATTCAGTGTTCGTGAGACAACTTATGCACCAGAAGGTACTGTCTTTGACAGCAAATGGGCTGCAGGTAATTATTTCTTCTCCTCTGGACTATGTGAGTAAGCAACTAATTCATACACGACAATTTTGAGGGTGACTGGTAATTGTTTACCGACATTCTCACAAATTGTTACCATGCAACTACACACGGACAGGTTGAACTGAAAATTTCATCTCAGGATTGCTTGATAAAATTGATCTGGATACTTGATGACACAATAGAACCTGAAGGTTAGCGGTTTACATGAAATCTTGGCGTTTCGTTCTTCTTTTATTTTTATGCATTTTCATGTGTTTTGCATTCCTCGTATTTCTTTTGTATTTTTAGATTTCAGGGAGTTCCTTTCATTACAAATCTCGGTGAGTTATTATTGTGAAAGAGAAAAGACCAAAGAATCAATAGCAAGCTTCAATCTACACGCACATGCCAACACACAGCATTCTTTAGACTAGTTGTTCATTTGTTTTGTAGCTTGACTTACCTGCTCATCAGTTAGCAACGTGTTCATCACTCTGCAATGACTCCATCTTGCAATACAATCCAGGTAAGGGTTCTAATGAAAAAATCGTAGGACACAACAGACTGTTTCTCTATTGACTTGAGTGACCATCTACGGGCTCATATTGTTTATCACGATGTTTAGATGCTGTGACCATCCATTTTTTGTCTTCTTACCCATCACAGAGGTTGAACTTACTAAGTCTAGAATATTTGATTGACAGTCAGAGTTGCTTCTGTTGCTTATTTTTTCAGGTTGGATTCCCTGGTTTTGATTCAATGTCTTCTCCTCTAAACATGTTGATCAACAATGAACGTGCATCATATTGAAACCATTATTGGGAAAACCAATTTAAAAAGGTGTGACTCTCGTAAAGTATACTATTTGATATGTTGTTGACCTACATTTTTACATGCCTTTTAACTGGATGAATAATTTAATGGTAGGTGCATCTACAAGAATCCTTCCTTTGTGGTGGAACTCTTTATCACTAGTATTTCTATTTCTTTTGTTGTTAGTTCTACAATCTTAGCTATCTTGTCTTGTTGTATTAAGACCTGGATGTTGTATTGCTCTCGAAGCAACATACTGTGGTTATCTATCCTCCTGTGTAAGTTTATTGGTCTTTGTTCGGCACTCTTTAGAGGAGAGTTTGTATGCTTTTAACTTAATATATTGGAGTGTTTGAAGTTAAAAAAAAAAAAAGTTTATTTCCATAAAAAAATAAAGTCAGACTAGAGGTTACCAAACTCATCACTAACCATGTCAATTAGGGCCAAAGCTCGGTCTAGCCCAAAAATATCATGTTAGAGTATCCCTTGTCAATATTACGAAAGTATGTTTTATGTTTATGAAAATTC
Source organism: Arabidopsis lyrata subsp. lyrata (assembly GCF_000004255.2). Lineage (NCBI taxonomy): Eukaryota > Viridiplantae > Streptophyta > Magnoliopsida > Brassicales > Brassicaceae > Arabidopsis > Arabidopsis lyrata. Next base: position 3,824,992 of record NW_003302555.1, on the reverse strand, counting down.
CACATCAAATACGGAGATAAATGATAAGAAAAGTACACAGTCCATTCATCGTTGCAAGTTTCATAAGAGGATGCAGCATTCTTCCCGCGCATGCGCGCGGGCAATCACCTAGTTAGTAATGATAATAGATAGGTTTGAAGATGAAACTTGCAACGTTTTTAAAATTTTCATAAGAGGATATTTTAACCACTGATGATAATAAAAAGGTTAAATTAGGCCTGGGCAAATAAACCGAACCGAATGTACCGAACCGAAACCGAAGCAAAAAAAACCAAACCGAACCGAAAATTTGAAAATAACCGAATGGATACTAAATTCTATAACCGAAATAACCGTAGCCGAATCGGTACCGAACCGAAATATTTCGGGTAACCGAAATACCCGAAATAAAATTATATTTTCAAAATAATTAATTATTTATAAACCAAATAATCAAAAATACTTGAAAAATATATAAAAATAGTAAAAATACTCGAAAATAACCGAAAAATATCCAAAAATATCCGAAAATACTAAAAAATAACCGAAAATATTCTAAGCAAAATAACCGAATGGATACTAAATTTTAAAACCGAAAGAACCGGAACCGAACCGAAACCGAACCGAAATTTTAAAATATCCGAATGGATACTAAATTTTGAAACCGAAAGAACCGAAACCGAATGGACCCAACCGATAACCGAACGGTTAACCGTTAATAATGTAAAAACGGGCTTGGTTGGCCCATCACAATAATGAGCTTCTGGCAGAAATATAATTTAAGTATGATTAAAATATTAAAAAATTAATCAAGTCAGTTTTGTTAAAAGAATTTTGAGTTGAAAACAAAATTGTTTGATGTTTTGAAGAAAAGAAAAAAAAAATTGCTCACAACGGTAACTAGAGACAGAATTTAAACAGCTAGTAGCCCTCTGAGATTCTCTCACGCTCTCTCCTCTTTCGAGTCATCTCTCTCGTCTCTTAAAAAAATTTCAATTTTCTGTTTTCATTAGAAACCCCCATAAGCGAAGAAGACGTGAAAAACCCAATGGAGAAGAAAGTTGAAGAAGAACAGAAATCGACCGGCGAGGTAACATCTAAAGCTTTGTCGCGTGATTAAAGATCTTCAGAAATTTTGGGTTTTTGCGACTCTGAATATTTAGGGTTTTTGCCTCTGTCATATAATTGGCTTTTATGATCTTGATGTCATGACCCAATTTGAAATCAAGTTGCAGAATTTTGTCAATTTTAGTTATGACTGCAAATAGGTTTCTTTGATTTGATGTTCTGGGTTTCATATAATGGATTTTATGCGGTGGCTTTGTTTGATGTTGTTGCATCACAATTTTCTTTGGTTTATACATCGAATTCGACGTTGTTAGTTAACGCTGAAGCTTTGTCGCGCGAGAATGATTTTTTAGGGTTTTGTGTTTCTGCGGCTGTCATATAATTTCCTTTGTCGATTTTGATTTCATGACCCAAATTCCAAAGTAAGTTGCAGAATCTGTCTGCGATTGTTTAGGGTTTCCTTTTTCCGCTGTTCTTGTTTCTTGATTTTGGACCCTAATTCTGTGATTTCATACTACCTCTGTTCCAGAGATTGAAATAAGTAGTGATTACAAGTTGAATTCGCCATTGTTAGTCTGTAACTGTTAAGGTGATTGGTTATCTTGGAAATTGCAGGAAAAGTATCTCGAGCCTCTTTCATCTCAAGAGAAATCGCTCGACGACGTCGTCAAAGAAACAGAGTTAGGTTATGGAGGGGGTATCATTGTCGATGAAGCATTTTTGGGCAAGAGCATCGAGTCCGTACTGCTGGCTATCCAGGAACAGCCATTGTCCAAAACGTTGATCATTGCCCCAGTACTCTCTATGTCTCAGTGGGAAGAAGATATTGCCAAACTTTCTAAGGCTAAAGTGTTTGTTTTTGATGACGGATGCAAAGTTGAAGACTTGACAGCTTTCGACTTTGTCATAACTAGTCATGCAACCGTCAAGAGAGGGTACAAAACAGTGTGTTGCCCACACTGCCACAAGCTTCTTAGCTCAGTCAAACCACAGCACTTCTGCGACAAACACAGAGACATAAAGAAAAAGGGGAAAACGATCGGGCCACTCCACTCAACTGAGTGGGAAAGGGTTTTTTTGGACGAGGGCCACCTCTTGGAAGGAGGAGATCAAGCGATTTTCGCCCTGAAGGCAAAGTTTCGATGGATTCTTACTAGTAGACTTTACACTGACCATCTCTATCCTCTGGTTAGTTATTTCCTTGTTGTTTGCTCTTACTACATAAAGACCCACCTCCCTGATTCTACTTTTCTTTTTTTTTCCTCTTTTCTTTTGGCACAGCTTCGATTCTTGCAAACCGACCCGTATTCACTCCACTTCTGCCTAGACTGTAAATGCAACTGTGCGGATTTAGGGTATTACATCTCTTGCTTTCTCTTCCCCTTTTTGATCACTGTTAAATTTCTATTGAGTTCCTTTTTCTTGCAGATTTTGGACAAAATGCCCAACATGTAGGCACAAATCCTCTGATCGCCACTCACATTGGCTGGAAAAATACAAATTCCAGGGCGGCATTGCCACTTGCTTAACAGATCTGTGTCTTCGACCCAGCAAAGGGTCCCTTTCCCTGAAGTCTGCTTTTCCTCCTAGCTATGTAAGTGCCCTTTTCATTCTGTTTTGATATCTACTCTGTGAAATTGATCTTATGTGATGCGTTCCATGCTATGCAAATAGGTTACCGTGAGGCGCGATGACCCAACTAAAGCAGAAAAGAAAATGTATAAACAGCTCAAGTCATTCATTAATAAGGAATTCGCAGCTTACTTTCAGGATGAAAGTTTAATGGAGAATTATGCTCGTATTCACTGTCTCATTAATCGTCTAAAACAGGTATATTAATTTGTACTTTACCAAATCAAAAAGGGACTGGATCGTTAACTAATCACAATATTTGCAGGCTTCGATGCACTTAGATCTTGTTGATCTCTCAGATTTTTGTGGAATATGCGGTAGAGCATCACAAGAAGCGATTGTGAGTTTTCTCTCCACTGTTATTTCAGCTTTTTTTCTTTTGGGCACCAAACTAACCTAATTTCTTTGCAGGTCCTTCCGTGCACTCATATATATTGTAGGGATTGTTTGTTCCGTGTGTACCCGTGTGCCCTTTCAGCATCCGCAGCACGCTCCTGCTGCCCAACATGCGGAGTTACCTTCAAAAGAAATCTTCTTCTTCACGCCAGCTTGAAGGGAAAGAGAAAACCTGACAAGGCAGAAGACACTAACAGCATCATTCTAAGAAGCTCCTGTACAAAAATTGAAGCTTTGGTATCAATTTTCCACTGGAATTCTTTTTTGTCTTTTAGTCTTCTCAATATGTTATCTAATTCATCTATGTATTCATTTTGACAGAGAGAAGAGATAACGTGGATGCTTGGGACCGATGAATCTGCAAAAGCTGTCATTTTCAGCCGTTACAAATCCTTTTTGGAGCTGATAGAGAGGCAACTTACCAAGGTATTCTGGACTTTAACTTTGTGCTTGATAATGAATTGTTGAGGAAGGTGAATAGTTTTTAGTCGCAGAAGAACATTAGGAAAGATCTTAGTTTAGTTTTATGTCTCGTGTTATTCTCTTCTCCTCTTAGTCAGTTCAAATTTTATTGCTAGCTAAAAGTTTTTGGATGCTTAAGGTGTGGCTTGACTTTGAAAATCGGTATATGCTGAATTTGGTCAGGAGGGAGAATAGTTTTTAGTTGCAGAAGAACATTAGGAAAGATCTTAGTTTAGTTTTATGTCTCGTGTTATTCTCTTCTCCTCTTAGTCGGTTCAAATTTTATTGCTAGCTAAAAGTTTTTGGATGCTTAAGGTGTGGCTTGACTTTGAAAATCGGTATATGCTGAATTTGGTCAGGAGGGTGAGTAGTTCATGTGATGATCTCTGTAGGAGGCAGAGTGTGAAAAACTTCATTTGATCTAATCACTTGTTTTGTGTAGAGTGGTCTGCGATGTGTGAAACTTAGCGAATCTGCTGATGGCAAAGCCGCACTACAACGGTTCAAAGAAGATGGTCAGTGCAAGATCTTGCTGACGACATTCGAAATAGTCGGAGATTTGCTCGACCTGAGTGTGGCATCTCATGTTTTTCTGATGGATCCTGGGTGGAACCCAATAACTGATCGCCAGGCCCTCGCTCGAGTTCAGACCGTCAGACAGAGCAAGCCAACGAGGTAGAATTTGGAAGTGTTATGATTTTGCTTCTTTTGACAACTTGAAAAACTGTTCTGATTTTTTTGTGATGCAGGATGGTCAAGTTCATATCAAAAGGAACGATTGAAGAGAAGATCATTGATGTTCTACAAGAAAAACAAAACACTTTGGCAGGGTAAAATTCAAATCAAATTTATATTCTGCCAACAGTTGATATGACAATTAATTTGATGAATGAGATGTTTCTTTTACAGGGTCGATGACTACTGTTCTTCTATTGAGAAGCTCACCGAAGAAGAGATGGGATTTTTGTTTTCAGACTGAAAATATAGGAAAAGGGTATAGGAGAATTCTTTTGAATACAGATTTTTTGGCAAGTTTAATGACACATTAAACTCTTATAGGAAAAAAACTATCGAACTATTCAGCTTGAGTGTAGGAATGTTTCTGTTTCTTGATTGCAGAAGCTAAAATGAGAAAATGGCAGAGGTTTAGTACTTATTCATAACTTGCAAACTATGTTTTCAATGCGAAGTTATGGGGGATTTTGAGCTCTTACATCTTTGGCGAGAATCCTGTCTATATCAATGTTGATATCTGGATTCACCGTCGCAAGTTTCATAGACAAAAACTGAAGAAAATAAAAGCAGTTTGTCAAGATGAAAACCTCTTTCAGACCATACTGTGACCAAACTAATTTGAGCGTTTCAAGAATCTTGCATTGTTGGGATATTCTTACCTCAACTTGCTGTTGCAATGACTGAATATAGTTGATGATTTCATCAAGCATAAACGCTTTTCCGGTGATCTAGTTGAACAATTATCAACAATGAAGACTTTCAGCAAAATTTTGTCGGAAACAAAAGGAATTTAAACTGCTAAAAGCCACCTCTAAGCTAAACCCCACTCTACCTTGTTGCATCCGGGAACAAGCTCTTGAAGCAATCTCATCCTTTCACTGATCTTTTCTCTCCTAACCTTCAAACAACAAACAAAGCAGCAAACTTCTCAGAACCAGTAATTGGTAGAAAACAAAGAGCGGATTCTCATAATCGATATATCGGTAAAAGAGTCCTTACCCTCTCTGCAAGACTGTGACTGTTAGTGGCTTGACCTCTTCTTGCCCTCATATGAATGTACTTTTCTTTTGGTTCTTCTTCATTTTGTGAGCTCTCCTTGTTCATCGTCTCTTTACTCTGATCATTTTTGTGCTTCTTCTGGCTCTGATCACTTCCACTTTGAGGGTCTTCTTGAAATTCCTCCACAGCTTTCTGCCAATTTAACAATGCGTATTAGATTCGTTTAGTCCGGTCTGTTGTTGTTAGTGATTCGGGTCTGGTTCTTTGGCCAATCCACGGTTAATTGTCCAAAATACATCAGGATCAACCGGTTCGTTCAGGTTCCTAGCGCATTTTTTAGTCTTACATAATCAAGTTCAACCACTAACAAGACTAGGCAATTTAGTGGGGTTTTTTGGTCCACCACACATTAAAGCATATGTTTTTTTTAATGTTTATTTACAATTAATTGGATCATGTGATAAACAATGTGATTACTTTTAAATGCTTGTGATGAGTGTGATTTTAATCATTGGCAAACCAAGAGAAGAAAACGATACTAATTTGTTAAAGTTGTAAGATTAGTCTTGTGGCAATGTGTTAGGTACCGAATAAACAATGGTTCCATTTTTGATTTTAGCTCTGTAACTAATGCAATTGTACAAACTGAATCAATTACGGAAATTTTGCAAATTGCACATGTGAACGCTTCTTTTAGATGACGTTAACGAGATTAATTTACTATCCGCTAATGAGTTTTGCTCTATCTAATCAAAAACTAAAATGTAAAATATCTATAGTCCTATGCTTTTAAAGTCATCATTATAAGAGATTAAGAATTGCCGACCACTTTCAGAAAGATAATACAAGTTTATCGTTCGAAATAATGCAGAGAAGCATTGTTGTCTGCTTGTGAAGAATGAAGAAATATACAATTTCCCCTTCTTCTTCTTTTATTATGTTGTTGGTCAAAGTGGGCAACTACAAAAGTTTTTGAGCATACGTAGATTTGACTAACTTTTTAGAAATCACACGAGAGGATATTACAATAATAATTGGTCTATGTCATCACACCAAGAATCCAATTTGCATTTGGTTTCGTTTTGAGAATTTTCTGAATCAAATATGCATTGTTGACGAAAAATAAATATAACTGTGATTGATATAGCAAGTTTATAGACATTGTTTTACCAGTCGAATATGCACTTCTTAAGTAAAGTATTAGTATGGGACCATAAATTTAACAGAGTAGTTGACCTTCTTCATTAACTAATTTGAAAACCTTAAAATTCTACAATTACAAGAAAATAGTTTACATGAGATCATTACAATACCTATGATTTCATAACCAGAAGTAGTACTAGAATCACATTCTCCATCTAAACTCTTACGTCTTAATAGATTTAGATGATCCACATTAGTCTCTCTCTAAGTTTCTTAGTTACCAAAATAGACCCCAAAAGAGTGACTTTGGTCCCTCAATCATCAACTTATTTCTTTGATCTTCACATCACTCTCTTTGCTGATCACAATCCCCATCAATCTGCATGGTTCCGCGTCCTCGATCATTTGAACCACGCTCCTCATCGTCGGTCTTAGTCCAGGAAGTCTCGCCGTGCAGAGGATTGCAATCCTCAGTATCTTGATTGCATCTTCTCTATACATTTCTCCTATCTTCTTGTCCACAATCTCCATCACACTCTCTTTGCTCTTCAGATTGTTGCTCACCCAATTCACTATGTCTTTGCTCTCTCCAAACTCTGCCTCTATCGGTTTTTTCCCTGTGACCAGCTCCATCAACACGACCCCGAAGCTATATACATCGCATTTCTCAGTCACTTTTGACGCATATCCATACTCTGCAACAAGATTTTTAAATGTTAAAATGTAATTCAAAATGTAAGACCATAAAAAGTTGATGATATAAGAATTTAGTCTCTTCATATACCTGGAGCTATGTAGCCATAGGTTCCCGCAACGACATGGGTGGAATCTGGACCGCCATTGCTGGCCTGAAGAATCTTGGCAAGACCAAAATCCGCAATCCTAGGTTTCAAGTACTCATCTAGCAATATGTTGCTTGATTTAACATCACGGTGAATTACCGGTCTCTCATACCCATGATGCAAGTACTCAAGCCCTTTCGCTGCACCAAGAGCTATATCATACCGTGTTTCCCAACCGAGATTCGATTTCTTGCAAGAGTGAAGCATGTCCCATAAGCTTCCATTAGGCAAGTACTCGTACACCAGCAAGCTTGAGTCATCGCTCGTGATGCTACAATAGAGTTTTACCACATTTAAGTGTCGTATTGAGCTAAGCGTTTGCACCTCTGTTTCAAACTCCTTCGATCTTCCTTCCCGTTCAGTGAGAATCGGCATTGCACTGCTGAAATTTTTCTGAGTACTACTACACCGGATGTGTTTGACCGCAACTTCTTTACCATCACCAAGTACTACTCTGTACACATCGCCACAACCTCCTCTACCGATCAAATTCTCTTCTTTGATTGAATCGATGATATCATCTTCAGTGAAACTCATCTTTCGGAATGACTTTATACTCCAAGACTCGTGTTTAAGCGAACGGCCTTCCTTCTTCTCTGTTTTCTTCAGGTACAAGAAAAACACAAGAGACGCAAGCAAGATCAGTGACCCGAAAACTATACACAGCACGAATACGCGAGTGTCTCCATGCGATCTCGAAGGATTTATGCACCGGTTAAACGATTTGATCGTCATGCTACAGAGTCCAGGATTGCCATTGAAGCTACCATTATATGATGACAAACTCAGAGGGATACGACCGGATAATCTGTTGTTAGACAGATCAAGAAGGCTAAGCCTTAGAGACGACAAACTCTCTGGGATTCTCCCGGTGAGCTTATTGTCTGAAAGATTCAAAGCGTTGAGCGTCGGAAGAGATCCAAGCGTGTGCGGGATTTCACCGGATAGCGAGTTTTGAGCCATGTTTACATCGCTGAGCATCGAGCATGATCCAATCGAGTCCGGTATCTCACCAGAGAAGTCATTGCTCTGCATCTTCAGACTGCTAAGTCCCTTCAGTTTCCCAATGGAGCTCGGAATCTTCCCGGTAAACCGGTTATTGTTAAGCTCAACCTTAGTCAAAGATTTAGTGTCACCTATCTCCTCCGGCAGCTCATCAGACAACTTGTTGAACCCTAGATACAATGCTCCGAGCATTTTACCGTTCTTTATATCGGCAGTGATCGGACCTTCGAAGTTATTCATCTCTATATCGATGATCTCGAGCTTCGGTAAGCCCCAAAGTCCCGCGGGAACAGTTCCGTTAAGCGAGTTCTCGCTTACTCTGAACCGTTCCAGAGTCAAACAGCTAGCGTACGAGTCAGGGATGGAGCCAGTGAGATTGTTTTGCAGGAGAAGCAGAGCTTTCATCTTCCCGTTCTTGCACATATCTGGAGGGATAGGTCCGGTTAAGAGATTCTCTGATGCGTCGATGAAATCAAAATCGGCAAGTGAACCGAGTCCTTGAGGCAGAGAACCGGTTAACTTGTTGGTATACAGAGAGAGATTCACGAGATCCTTGAATTCGCCAAACTCCATCGGAATCTCACCGGAGAATTCGTTTTCGAACATTTGTAGTGAAACGAGATTAGTCAGAGACCTGAGCTCCGATAAATCGCCTTGTAGAAGATTTGTTGAAGCATCCAAGTAAGTCAGATTCTTCAGGTTTCCGAATCCGGTAGGAAGTTTTCCGGTCAAGGAGTTGTTGTAAAGCTCTAACTGCCAAAGATTGGTGAGTTTCGAGATCTCCGACGGAATCTCTCCGGTTAAACTGCTATCGGCAATCTCCAAATTCCGAAGCTCCGTCAAATCTCCGATCGCCGCTGGAATTTTGCCGGCTATACTGCAATTCGACAAGTAAAGCCACGAGAGTTTCTTCAGAGAAACAACCTCCACCGGAAAATCAGCTGTCGCATCAAACGGATTATCGCCTAGGCTCAAAACGACGAGACTCGTCGCGTTTCGAAGTGATTTCCACGGAAAGACGCCGGAAAATGCGCTGTTGTTGAGATACAGGTACTGTAACTGATTCAGAGAAGAGAAGTCAGGGAAAGTACCAGAGAACAAATTGTTCCCGAGATCCAAATACTTCAAATTCGTGCAGTTTCTCATATTACTGGGAATTATTCCAGACAGTGAATTGAATCCAAGAGAGAGTTTCTCGAGACTCTGAATTTCGCAAACCAAATCGAATGGAAAATTCCCAGATAAACCTTGACGAGAGAGATCAATCTCTGTAACGTTGCCTCTAGAATTGCAGGTTACTCCGGTGAAGCTACATGGACCGGTACGGGAGTTCAGCATCCAGGAATCGAAGACGGCGAGATTCGAATCGGCGAATGATGATTTGAGTTTGAGCAAGACTTGGAGATCGTCGGAAGAAACGACGGAGAACAGAGAGAAGACGAGGAAGGAGGACAAGTGGGGAAAGAAGTTGAAATTCCTTGACGAGGGAGCCATGTCGGTGAGATTATTTGGCCGGAGTGAGGAAGTGTGACGGTGGTTTGAGTTAATCAGAAACTTGTACTTCACATCGGGAAATTTTGGTTGAGAAGAGAGAGAGAGAGGTTTGATAATGGCGGGCGCGAGAAAAAGCTTAAGCTTTGCCGCTTTGAAGCAAAGTTCTTCTTATCTGCTGGTAACCATTAAATATTCAAATTTTGGCTGTACCTTCGTAATCACTATCACTCACTATTTGTTTTCTCTCTTTTTATATTTCTTTATTTATCATATACGTAAAATAATAATGGCGTCATTATTTTATATGATGCTTTATAGCTAGTTGAATAATATTGCTTTATTAAGAGGGACCCTTGATAACTATACTATTTAGTTTTCTGATTATACAGTGAATATGTGGACTATTATACGAGAGCGTTTTCATAGATTCTATTGTGACTTTTTTGGTTGTCATTGACAATTCTCAAAAAAAGTTGATCAAATTGCATAGAAATATATTTTTAAGAAAATAATTGCACATACAAAACTGAAACTATCCATATCTACTGAGTAGAGTATTGACTAAGCCAAAACCTTATTTTCTTATAGATTATTTAGACTAGACGTAACGCTTATCTTGTGTTATGGAAATGGAGTTCATTATTAATGTAACTGTACTTTTTTCATTGCGGATGCTTAAACAAAACTTAACTACAAACATTAACTATACCATAATACCAAAAGAAAAAGAAAAAAACACAACATTATACAATCGTCTTTTGTGCAGCTACACTATATGGTAGGTTAGGTAGATGTAGATTCTATATGCATCGGCGTTATACAATATTTTGTATACCACTGCTACTACTAATGATTGTGTATTAAGTATCGCTCATAATAATTACATTTCAATTTTTCCTTAATTTTTTTGAGCTGTTAATGACGCATCACTATAAACATGTGTTGAAAACTTGATTTTTATGGCGCACGAGTTCAACTAGCAACAATATACTTTTTTCCAAAGTTAATTAATTAGGAAGTAGTTATATGTCTTAGCTCTTATCTTGAAACAAATTGCTTTTTTAAAAAGGAAACTTTCATTCTAAATTTTTAGTTTTGATTACCAAATTAACCAACCTTATAGTGTGGGTGCACACATTAGGTAATGCAATAAGACAATAATATATCGACTATAGAACTAAAACTAATTATTAAACTTTGCCGCTCCATAATTGCCATGTTCAAATTTGTTTGAGGACTCTTTTTTCTCGGTGGACTCTTCTTTTTCCGACATAAAACAATAAAAGAAAGAAATATAACTAGAGTTTTCTATTATCTTTTTGATCATTTTGTCATATTCTGATTAGGTGGAGACATTAATAATTGATTCCACGCCAGAAGACACTAGTGAGTCCAAACAAAAACATGTATTTCAAACCTTTGAAAAGTAGTAGTAAGAAAAAACTTTCTTTGCTAGTATTTTCCTTGCTGTTGTAGAGTTTTTATGATTAGGTGAGGTAACTAAGATATACTAAACTATGATTACAATAATAGCTTGCTCATAGGCTAGATACTAATAAAAAGAAAGATACAACCAAAAAAACTGCTACAAGCACGATACAATTCGGACAGAAATTAAAAATTTCCAAAGAATTATAACACAACCAAAACCTATAGTTCAATGATATAAAGAAACAAATTAAGCCAGAGCAGTTTCCATGCATTTTGGTTTATATTTTCCTCAGGCTTTATGGGGTTAGTTCTCCAATTTAAATTTCAGGTCAGACTTAAACAAAAAGTAGTAATAAAAAACGTGTAATTACGGGATAAGCGCAATAAAAATGATCTAAATTAAAAAGATTATGACGTAAATTTTAAACGTACGCATGGATCATTTAGTCATTTGTATGAAACGTAGACTAGTAAAGCATAAACAGTAAAAATAAGTAACCACAACTTCTTCTTTTTTTTTTCTCTCACGAGTCGTTGATTGCGATCTGAAACTATATATAACTAATAGATTCATCTTTATTGATAGTTTTAATCGTATATCGATCTACGAATCTCTTTTTGGTCAATGACTTATTTCGAATCTTTGAGTCAATTCACATTTTACTAGTCAAAAAAGCATTCGAAGCTTCATGGAAAAATAGGGCATTGCAAGAGAAAAGAAAAGTTTCGAGGAAATAAGTTGTCCAATAATTGAAGCCTAAGAAAAGACAAATCATTCTTTTATTATTTTTATTTATTTTATGATAGGGTAAGTGCATGCACATGAGACATGACGATAAAATGTACCAATCAACAAAGAGTTAATTACAAAATAGGCATTTGTCTTAGAAATTTATTTCATTTTAGGTACTTGTTTCATGCCTTATGAAAACAGGCACTTTTGCAATGTAAAAAGACGTATATGTCCTCAGTTTAATGACATCATCTTTCAATCTCTTTTCCATTTTCCTCCCATCGTTTTGACGAGTTTCGAAATTGAAATTGGGATTTGCTCTTCCAGAAGAGAGAGAGCACTCCATGAGCCTTTTTCAAAGACAAGAGCGCTATAAGGTCTAAGGCGGAAGATGGTGGTGGTGGAATTGGTGAAATTGCTTGGTGGGTTATATATTTTTTTTTTTCCGTGTTTTTGTGTTTTGTTTATCCTAAAATCAATAGGATTTCTCGTGACTGAAATGATTATTCAGGTTTTGGTAGAAAAAAATTAGATGGATTTTAGGCAGGCTATGGCATTTGAATGGATCTCTACCTGTATGAACGAACTTGTTAATGTTTATGTTGGCCAAAGGTTATCTTCATCTTTTATGTGATATTTTCAGTTATTGTGTTTCTGACTTTTACATTCAAGTTGTTGATTTTCTTTGCTCATGTGGTCTGTTTTAATGATAATTAAAGGATTTGCTGGTTTGTTGATATGAATGTGTATGTTCCTCATGTGGGAGTGCTAGCAATTTGCAAAAAAATTGTCATTCTCTTATTTACGGAAGACTACTGCAAAATGTTCTCATTCTTTTCAACTATGTAACTCATGTTTGTTGCAAGTACCATTGGTTTTATAAGTTGCTTGATTTTAAAGTTCAGGTATCAAATTGATAATGTAGCTTTTGTATTTAATTGACCAAGTATTAAACTTATAATGTAGTCGAGTTTTTGGTCTTAAGATTAAGCATTTCATATCCCACTTTGGCTTGCATGTTGAGTTGCTCTGTTGCATCTTTCTTCGGCTGAGTGAGAACCTCTTATGTTCTTCAATGTGAAGGTGAGTCATTGACATGACCATGTATCTTTAATCGTGGATCACCATTGCTTATATTAACTTTTTTAAGTTGATTGCTTAATTAGTGACATGATTGTCTACAATTGTTTATTCCTAACTTGTGACAAGACTATGTATCTTTAATCGTGGATCACCATTACGACTGCAATTGTCTAGTGACATGATTGTGAAGCTATTTTCTATCTCTTTGTTTCGGAAAGATGTTTCCTCTTTTTTGTTTTTCTATTATACTGCACAACATTGGCTATATTGCAGAAAGTGGTGAGAGTCTCCTGAATTCTACTGAAACATATTTGGGTTTATAACTTTCTCCCATTGTCTACGCATTGCATACTGTCGATTAACTGTTTGGGTTTACAAGTCCAGTTCTAGGGTATAGCGTTTTCACTTCTTTACATATTTTATACTTTTCTCGCATGTTATATAGCGTACTGTCGTTGAAATGGTTTGGGTTTAGTCGTCCAAATCTAGGGTATAGCGTTTTTACTTTCAAGATTTTGAACAAAATTCTACTGTGTATGCAATGAATATTGTCACTTAATGGTTTGGGTTTAAGTTTATTAGTCGTTGATTCCAATCTAGTGTTCTACTATGCATTTTAACTGTGTTTTTTTTGTTGATAAAATGACAATTTGTTCACTTTTTGTTGTAGATAAAACATACTGTATAATTTGTCCACGAGTTTTTTTTTTGTTTAAAACTATTGTCGAAGACACCACCTGAATTGCCACCAGAAAGCGCCGCACCACCGCCGAAGCCATTCGTCACCAACCACCGTCGACGCTGTTCGTCACCCTCCACTCTCCACCCTCGACACTGTTAGCCACCCTCCACTCTCCACCATCGACGCAGTGAACCACCACCGAAGTTGCGTGCTACCGTCGAAATTGCACTCCCACGTCGAAGTTGCACGTCCACCACCAAAGCTATATGTCTCTGGACTGTATATAACTCATTCTCTCATGTGACATCATGTCTAAAAATCCTTAACCTTATTCTCAAATTCTCCCTTATATTCCAGGGGCAAAAGGGTCCGTAATAATGAAATTTGAAGTTATTATATACTTTTACTGTTAAGAGTGCCTGTTTTCGAAAGAACTCTTTTTAAAATGCTTATTTTCGATATAAGCTCATCAACAAATCCAGGGTGGACTTCACTTAGCTTTATTTTTGTGTGATATGAGAATCTTAAAAGATAAAAGCTAATTGCTTTGTTTCATACAAAAAGGCAATTACTTTATTTCTTTCAGCTAAAGCTAAAAAGGTTAATCAAAGAAAGAAAAAAAACTCTCCACTTATGTAAATCCGAAGGCGGCAAGGGATGAATCAATTTGGCCAACAGTGAATGCTTTCAACAACCCAATTCTTCATAGAAAAAAAATACAATCTAAATAAAGTGGAGAATGGAGATTCATCTTTTTTTCTTCCTCAGAAGGATTTTATCACAGCTGTGACTTTCGCCACAAGGGTTCGAGGCACGGCCATTGGTAGGTTTACATAGGAGAATTGCCAGCTTCGTGGGATTAGTCCTTGGACCTAGGAAACCTTGGAGAGACCCGCGGTTATTAAAAAAAAAAAAAAAAAAAAAAAAAAAAAAAAAGAAGAAGGATTTTAGGAATACCAAATTAATATGGGACTCATCATAAATAAATAAAAAATCTTGATAAATACTCATCTTAATCTTGAATTTGTTTATCTGTGTTGACCCAAAAATAATAATACTACTCTTTCAGAATTTTCTATTTTTCAACTAATGGTATTAAAACTTGTTTTTAATGCCATCTATCTTAATTTGTTTATTTCTACATCCCAAAATTGTCAACTGTTATACACAAATCAGTGATACTTAAATCAGTATGTCGAGATTTTAGACACATTTTTAATAGTTGGGAACGTATTAGATTATATTTATAGAGAATGATAAAATTGAATTTAAAAAAAAAAAAAAAAAAAAAAAAAAGGAGATTCATCGTAGTGCATGCAGCTAGAGTAGAGACTCCACCTCGAATTTATTAATAGAAAAGATGATAAGATTTGTCATTCGTCTAGAAGCAACAGGTGTGAAAGCCGCCGTAGTTGACTTTGAATAAGAGAGTCGCTGACAGACAGTACACCACATTTTTGAGTCCCTTGTGCTCCTCCTCCACACGTGTATTCCTTTTTTTTTTAATTCTTTTGTCATTACACCAAAACAAGAATATTTGCAAACTCTACTATTTTCAGGTTAAAAAAATTAAGATATTTGTTATACATATGACATACCTCTCACATAATCTCTATTGGACGGTCAAAGTTCTAACTCTGGAATTATTCACAATTTTACAAGGATAAGTATATATAGCTCAAGCTGTATTAGCATCCACTTATTTCTTTCAATTACTGTACTCTACCTACATAATCTCAATAGCATATCACTAATTTCACTCTCAAACATCCCTCTCAACAAGAAATCTCAGATTTGCTACTATTCCTTCCTATTGGGCTTAATATTCCCAAATAATGTTTAGCTGACACTGCTGCTGCTAGTTTGCTATTTTATTCTGATGCGTATAGTGATTCTCAGTACCAGCTGGAACTAATTTCACCAGTGAGAACATACCTCTACCAAACTTAGACAACTAAGTGACTCCCAATCAAGCAAATAGACTTACTCGTAATGGTTCCTGTCTACTTTTGCTACACAGAGCATGCAATTTTTTTGATCTCAGGTTTCTTTATCAAACTAATTTTAAAGAAAATGAACTTTATAACAGTTGCAGAACCCTGGAATTCAGGGGTCATTACAAACTCTCCATTGCACACAGGTTTTCACATTAAGTTACAACAACAACAACAACAACAACAACAAAAAACAGAGAAGATCCCGAATTGGGACTTCCAAGAAAGGAGAATGCATATACCTCACAAACTGAATGATGTTTTATTTCATTGGTTACATGGCTCCTCGTGGATACAAGGATCATAGTCCCCAAAGTAGAGGAGATTAAGTCCTAGTAGCTGCAAATAAGTTAAGTCACTCGAGAAGCCATTGCATGAATTCGACAAGGATCACATTAAGTGTTCCATCTCCTTGCCATTTTCCAGTACTCCCCTTATGCGTTCCTCGCTTGAAACTCATCTATATTGCATTAACCGCTTTTCATAATCAGTGACAACTTAAGTGCTTACTATGTACTTTTTGTGATTGTGATATTTATACCTTATAACAAAAGAGAGGATGTCATGGGAGAGGGATGGGCTTCTGAATCCTTGTCCGCGGAAGAGCCAAGATGGCTACAATTCCGCCAATGAAACCTGCAGCCGCTCCTACTGCAAGCGCCGGTGAATTCCCACCTCCAAACAGTTGATCCCATGGGCCACTGCCAACAGACACAATTACCTGCAGACACATAATGATTGAACAACACAAATTGAGTTTGATGCCCAAAAACCATAACCAACATAGCGAAAAAATACACCAATCGACTAATATAGGGGAAGTATAGACTCCCTTTTACAGGCAGAAACATTCAAATGAGTTGCAGCAAAATATAATGCTAAAAAGGATGGTTGAACGAAGCAGACCTGTGGGATGACTATCGCCAAATTCAGCACACCCAAAGATAAGCCTGCCACAACAGAACTTTTATAAGAAACAACACTCATCTGTAGAGTACAGTCATCGAGCATAATATTAAAAGGAGACACACCTTGACCTAGGCCCAAGGATTCAATACGTATGGAAATCAACGCATATGGGACGCTGTAAGTTATCTGCAGAAGAGTAACAATAGCATTAGTTACAGCACAAGCGTAAATAAATTTCATCATCTTGTTACAGATGAGCATGAAAACTATCAAAGTAATAGCATTCCCAATATAAAATTAGCTGCAAACTATAATTTCTTGGTTTGTCACTGTGAGTAACATGACAGTAGAATTGCAGTAGTAAACTTACTGCCAATGGAATGCCCAGAATTGTAAAGATTAACACAGCAGCAAATACGATGCTGGCAGGAGGTTGTTCATGGCCAATGTAGCCAAGGTGAGACGCAACAAATGAGGTGATAATCATTCCAAGAAAGCAAATAGCCATTAAGATATTTGATATTCCCCAAATAAAACCAGCCCCCCACTTTCTGCAAAGCTTCTCCATGAGCACCGAAGTGATTCCAAGAAAAACAGAATTCAACATCAAACCAAGTGCGCCCATACTAACTCCGGCACTATAAGAAGTACCTATGTTCGGTTCACCGCCATAGATCTCTCGACCCATCCAGTCAGTATCAAACAGAATAAATGGAAACCAACCAATCCATGTCAATGCTGTAACAAGCAAGATTATCCAAACATTTCCTGGAAAATATCTGAAAGTTCCAAATATTTCAGAAAGAAAAGCTTCGTCTGTTCCACTGGTTTGCCCATGTGATTCAGAAGTCAATGAAGCAAGAGGCACCTCATGAGCCGCTGAGACGCTTAGGATCGTAGTTATTGCAATAAAGACGACATCTATGTAGAAGGCAGACTTGAGATTGGCACATTCCACATTACATGCAACTGTCTTCGTAAAAGTGAAGATCTTGTACCAACCATTGTATGATCCAGTAGCGTAACCAAGAACATTGCCAATAGCCATAAAGAGAGAGAAATATCCATTTGCTACTCGGGTTCTGCGATTATCATTCTCTGAAAATAAAGCAATCGGACAAGAATTAAAACATAACAGAGTTAGGAACCAATTAGCCTAATTGTGTCCAAAATCACAAATTTGTGCATTTTCATGTTTTGCATGTGAGTGTATTAATTACCTTTGAATCCCAAATTCAAATTGAAGACCAAATCAACACTAAAGTCAGAAATTACCAGTAAGATCGGCGAGGAGAGCTCTACAAGGACCTTGAGTCATGTTATTAGCAAGATCAAGAATCCAAAACCCTAAAACAAAAGCCACAATCGCTCTCGGCTTAATCTTCCCTTCTCTATCCCCAAATGCCCAACCAATATCCGCCGCATGACCAATAACCAAAACAGAGATAGCAATCGCCACAGCTCCGACGACAATAAACGGTCTCCGACGACCGTACTTGCTAGTACACCTGTCGCTACTATGCCCAACAAGCGGTTGCACGAACAAACCAGAGAGAGGACCGCAGAGCCAAATCACACTAGCCCAAGCGTGTGGAATCCCTAGCTCTTGAACGTAAGGTGTGAGAAGCGAAAGCTGAAGCGCCCATCCGAATTGAATCCCACAAGCGACGGAAGCAACACGGAGAAGTACACGCTTCGATACTTTTGATCGAGGAGCTACAACGGGACGAGATGAAGAAGTAGAGGGTCGAGGTAGTGGTGGACGGTTGCGAGTGGCTCTGTGGCGGCGATCTTGATCGGGAGTAGTAGCCATTTCTCGCTTTACCGCCGTGGAAAAGCCAAAGTGGAGAGAAAAAGGTGGCGAAGGAGGAGATGTTGTAGGACAGCCATTGGACTAAAGGAATCTACTTTAGGAGATTTGAGTGCTTTTTTAAAATTGTTTTGGGGGAATTTTGTAAATAATGAAAAGTGGGCACGTCAAAAGAGGGTATAGTGTAAGGTTTGTTTCTTCTCTATGGAATAAAATAGAAATGAAATCATTTTGTGGGGAAAAAAAGGCATTCGTCATTTTCTGTTGGATCACGGGCAAAAAGCCAAAAAGTAAGTTTCACATACGTAAGCTGGAAGAGACGTTGAGTATTCAATCAAACTAATAATCAATATGCAGTTTTGTGTTTGGAACAGAAAAATGTGATCATCAACGTCTTCTATTATAAACAAGAAACGATTTTGTTTATATAAACGAAGTCCAATAATGCATAAAGATGGTGGATTCCATCATGATTTTTATTCAGCAAAATTCTTGGTTAGCGGCTTTAAAGTGTCTATCTTTACGGTTTTTGGATGCTCAAGTGAGTAAATCAAGATTAATTACTTACATACCAACATTATTAGATTCTACGTTCAAAAAACACAAAATAAAACATGCAGTTAAATTTGATTAAACCGATCCATATATCATGTTACAATAGAAAGTCAACGTTTTCAGAACAAATTCGTGTTTAGCCAAGTGAAGTACTACTCTCATCCACATGTACATCTACATAGACAATTTTCAAATATTCTCTTATGATGAAATTTGGTCGAGTCCGTTGTTTTAGGTCGACAGGATCAAGCAATCAAAATTGTCGAAATACGAAAATGACGTTATTGTTTGTTAATCAACCGCGGGACAATGTGAGCCGTACACGTACCGCATGATTCATGTTATACGGCTTAAACGAATAACACGAGGGCGCTAATTTCCTACACATACTCTAAAATGGCAACTTTTCATCTTTTACTTTTAGACCTAATCATGAATTAGCTTTACGTAATTATCCTACTTTTTACTCAAGTAAGCGAATTTTTCTTATATAGGTACTAATTAGGACAGGTGAACTGATTTTTATCTTTCTTTTGCTCAATAGTTTAGTTTGCACTTGATTGGGTTAAAATTCAGTTTTCTACCAACATTTTGTTCCCCTTTTTATGTAGTGGCATCAGTTGAACCATGTTTAGGTTTATTATGGTGAAATGAAATGAAACTGTAAGGTTTTGAAGAATTGGACTACTTTGCGTTCGATTACTGGCCCAGTTCAAAATAAGGAAAAACGGATGATTCCACCATCAAATAAGGCAAAATGATTTTATTGCCAAAAATTAGAAATTGAGCGATTCTCATTGCAAAAATGGGTTAGAGAAACAGAAAGGGTACTATGGTAGCATGCAATTGAGGCCCATATCAAGTGAATAAATTCTTGTGGGCTATTTAGTATTTACCAATGAGCCTATATATAACCCAAGCAATGAAAACAAAAACGGAAAAACCTATACATGAAGGCCCGTTTCGTTTCTTTTTAATGAATTTATTTAGTTAGGCCTAGGCTTTCGGTTATCCGTTCGACCGGATATCGGTTGGATCTATTCGGTTTTGGTTTTTCCGATACTATAATTTAGTATCCATTCGGATATTTTGAAATTTCGGTTCGGTTTCAGTTCGGTTCCGGTTCTTTCGGTTTTAAAATTTAATATCAATTCGGTTATTTTGCTTACGATATTTTTGGATATTTCGGTTATTTTTGAGTATTTTTGGATATATTTCGGTTATTTTCGAGTATTTTAACTAGTTTTATATATTTTCAAGTATTTTTGATTATTTGGTTTATAAATAACTAATTATTTTGAAAATATAATTATATTTTGGGTATTACGGTTACCCAAATATTTCGGTTCGGTATCGATTCGGTTACGGTATTTCGATTATTAAATTTACTATCTATTCGGTTATTTTCAAATTTTCGGTTCGGTTCGATTTTTCTCTTCGGTTTTAATTTGATACATTCAGTTCGGTTTATTTGTTCAGGTTCAAATTTATTCATAGAACCGCCTTAGAGAGATTCACAATGAGTAAATTCATTAAAAAGAAAAGAAAATGTTGAGAGAGTAATTAAAAGGCCGCAAAATAAACGCGGTCAGTGACGAAAACGTAGCCGCGTAAGCAACGAGTTGAAAAGTATCCGCGTTCGTGCGTCGCATAGCCAACAAATTCCCACTGAGGGAAAAAAAAAAAAAAAAAAAAAGCCAACAAATTCCCACCACCACCAAACATTTTTCACCCTTTTTTTTTTGTTTTGCAAAACGTGTTTGTTTTCTCAGTTATTTGTCGTCACTTGTTTTCATCTCTATTTTTGTTGTCAACTTTCAATGTAATTTTTTTTTCATTTATAAAGCTTCTACCATTATTCTTCTTACATGTACTTTGTTTCTCATATTTAGATTAAATAGCGATAGTTCAGAGAAAATGGTACTGCCAAGAATTTGCAGTTGTAGACGAAGAGGAATTTTAAGTATTTCAAATAACTCTATTCGTTAAATTCTTTAAAAAAAATTATGTACAATTTTCTCATCATATTAATTTGCACTCTCAAAAAGGTTTGCTATAAGGACTGGTTCAGTGGCAGAGCTAGAAAATTTTGTTATAAGGATCAATTATTTTTAATAAAAATAGTATATTATATAAAATTTATTATTAGTTTTATCTGTAAATAATCTACACTTAAGAAAAAGAAATCTGAAAATTAACCAAATTAATATTTACAATTTTTTGTTATAGTCCACAAAGATTAACAAAAGCATAAAAAATTGTGGGTTTTTTTTATAAATAATTATAATATTAGATCATTAGTTGAACTTTATTTTAAATAAGTCAAAGATTTTTAATTTTATTACATTAGAATTTGGTTTAAAACTCTAATGAACCAAACTTATTTGGCTCTTTTGTTGTTTTAATGATAATTTTTTAATCCCATATAGTTGAATTAATTTGATATAGGGGTCAAAAACTATAACGCATTAAGGTCATTATAATTACTCTTAATAAAATGTAGTAGAAAATTCAAAATTCATAGGGGTCAACTGACCCCCCTAATTACACACTGCCTCCGTCCATGGACTGGTTTAAATTAACATATAGTATATTTAGGATTTTCATTAACGTACATGGTAAAGAAAACTTGAAACTATTTTTGTCCGTTACTAGAGTTGTGAAGAAGAATCTGGTGATTGAACTCGATCCCCAAGGTTGATGTAGAGCAAGATCTTTTCGAAAGAAGTGTGAGATCACACCTATATAAAAAAAAATTAATGTAGAAATTTTTCTTAGTAAAGAAGAAAAGATGGCTCGCGGCATAACTGGGAGTATTTATGAACCGTTGGTTTATCTGGTTTCTATTTTGTAAGCACATGTGACATGTTCCTCTTCTTACATATGTCGTCTTATTTACATGACGTGTGCCTTCTTACTGTAGCAACATGTGTCGGTTTCCTCTTCAGATGCTATTTTAGGTCTTTCCATAATATCGAGATGCCTGACATAATTCCAACTGGAACTAGTAGTAGTGTAGTAGATACAATTTAAATATATATATATATATATATTTCTACCTCAAAAATAAACAATTTTTGAAAGAACACATTTTTTAATTTGAAAATAAATTTTCTCGTTATAATCTATAACTACCAAATATCCCTTTGTTAATTGTTTACTTGTATGAATTAATATCTTATTTTCATCTATTAATAAAAAAAAATTCTTCATGTAAATTTATATTATTGTTTATCACCCCAACTTGATTCCAAAAACAGAATGATAAGGCGCTGCTCTGTCTGACTGATTACACCACTTCACTCCGACAAGACAAAAGTCACAAAACTCCATTTGGGCCGCCGACACATCGTCGATAGACCGACATATCATAAATTAATTCCTAAAAGATTTTTCTTGGTCAAGCCCAATGTAGTAGTAGTATATAATCATCCTTGACAATGTACAAACTCAGTACAAGCACGTCTCAGTGTCCATACTTACTTAGTGACTACTCCAAACATAAGAATATGCCAAACACTAGCAGCTCTCAAAGCTTCACTAGTTTCGTTACTGGTTGGTTAATCCGTCACAGGTATTTCGTCGAACAGCTTACGTGCGCTTCCTCCTTGGATGAAACTAACCGTATCTCTCTCGAAGAACAACAATCGCTTGTGACCCAGTTTCTTTCTCACTGTCTTCAATACTACCAAGAGAAATTCGCCGCCGTTTCCGTCGCCGGTGACAACGTTTTCACGTTCTTCTGCCCACCGTGGTTTAACTCCTACGCTAAACTCATTCTCTGGGTCGGCGATTTCAAGCCTTCTCTTGTGTTTAAACTCACCGAGGTCTCCGTGGACAACCTCACGCGCCACCAGAAAGACCGGATCTCGAGTCTTAAGTCGGAGACTATGAGGAAAGAGAGAGAAGTGATGCGAGATTTCGCCCTCGTGCAACAGAGTGTGGCGGATCCGCCGGTGATGCTTGCGGCGAGGCGCGTCGGAGCTGTGGGAATGGTGGACGGAGAAGAATCGGATTTGGAGGAGGCGATGGAGGTGCTTAAAGCTGGGATGGCGGCGGCGATGAACAACGCAGATCAGCTACGGTGTTCGACGGTGGGGAAAGTGGTGGAGATTCTTACTCCGCCGCAAGCGATTAAAGTGTTGAAGACAATCGGAGAGCTTCACCTCCGTCTGAGAGAAGTGAATTCGGAGAGAGACCACCAAAGAGCTTAAAAAATAAGACATTTGCTTTGCTTTGCGTTGCTTCTTCAACAACAATGGAGTCATGACCAATTTTTGTGTTTCGGGGTCATCCACTTGATCCTGAGATTTAGATTTCCTTTTGATGATTTATGATTTTAAAAAGATTTGAGAAGAATTGGGCTGTTTTGTTTGTAGTGGTTTAAGTGATATGATGTCTTGTTTTGTTTTATTTTTGGCTTCGTTTCTTCCTTAAATCAGTTCTAACTTCTAAATCACAATCGACAAAATAAGTCAAAAGTACAGTCAAAATCCTACGTAGCTTATGACGTGGTCGCCATGTCATTTACAATACTTTACTAACTTGCTGACATGTAATTGTTTTTTCTTTTCTTTTTGAAAATAATAATAAATTATAGTATTAAATTATCAACCCAAAACCGGGCTTAAGCATTGGGCCAACAACAGTGAACAATACTTGTTCGTAGTTCTGCATATCGAATACAAATTGTATATTTTAAGGAGTCCAATATTTCAAAGGATGTTTATTTTTCTTGGCTAACTTGGTCAATGTTATTGTTAGGCATGGCGTTGACTTTGGGGATGCTTCCTAGAGAGTGCCAGCTGAGGGAGGAGTAAAAGTCAGCTATGATGGGCTTTTCCATAAGTAATAAGCTATGAAAATAAACAAACAGCTGCCCAAAAAAAAAAAATGCTCTAAAATTGAAGAATGGATTGAATTGAACTATTTTTAGTCCATGTCTAGTTTACATGAGAGTACACAAAGTATTGTATGTAATAGATTCTAATTTTTCACAAGTCTATCTAAATTATGGGTTGAGTCATTCTTTTCTAATTTAGTGAAATTTTATGATTGTCTGAAAACAATGTACATGATTATATACTTTTGAAAAAAAAACATGGCGCTGGTAGCCTGATACTAATTTTTAAACAATTACAGAAACAAGGAAGAAAAAGAAAAATTATGCAAACAAATGTCAACTGGTTGGTTATATTTCAATGTTCCCTATTTTGACTTATATTATTTCGTTGTTTAAATATTTTTACTATATTATTCTCAAACAAAGATATTGTACAAACGTGTTATGTCGATGCATCAAATTACTCAAACGTTAAGCATATATAATACGCAAAACTTGTTGCCTTTTTTTTTCTTCTTCTTCACGTCATGAATTGTCCTAAATAGAAGCTAAACCTCTCAGATTTTTTTCCCGGATAATGTGTAGTAGTAGTTAGACCTGAGATTTATATCCGTTATTCGTGGATATCCGTATTTGTA
Source organism: Arabidopsis lyrata subsp. lyrata (assembly GCF_000004255.2). Lineage (NCBI taxonomy): Eukaryota > Viridiplantae > Streptophyta > Magnoliopsida > Brassicales > Brassicaceae > Arabidopsis > Arabidopsis lyrata. Next base: position 3,800,559 of record NW_003302555.1, on the reverse strand, counting down.
TCCGGTTTTTGATCCGAAAAACGGATATCCGGCAAAAAAGATTCGGATACGGATAGTAAAATGACGGATATTCCGGATACGGATAATCCAAAAATTTGGACCGGATAACGGATATCCGGCCAAAAAAAAAAAAAAATCTTAAATGCCCAATAAAGTTTGGAAGCCAACTTTTTAATTGTTTTTATTTAATTTTTATTGTTAATAAATAAATTATATGACAAAAAATAAAATAAAAAATTTAAGAAGGATTTAAGAAGTTGATTAATGTTTTTTTTTAAAGAACATCACTTAAATCTTTTAAACTTTTTGCTACTTTAATAAATTCTTTGTTTTTATAATGTTTTGTATATATAATCAAGTTCTAGCCATTTTGTGAATTTTTTAAACTTTTTATGTATGATATTAATGAATTTAGGATTTTAAAATATTGTTTCCGGTTTGTCCAAAAAAAAATACTATTTCCGGATATTCGCGGATATCCGGATTTTTAACGAATATCCGGATACCGGATATCCGGAATTCCGGATCCGGACACGGATACTAAATTGGCGGATAATGTGGATACGGATACGGATACGGATATCTTAAAAAAACTGGATATCCGCTTCGTTTACAGCCCAAATATTAGTATAGGATTACACATATTTTTTCAATTTAATTTTCTCATAACAAATATTAAGATTTTTAAAAACACAGAGTGTGGGATAAAATAAAAACGTGTTCACCACCCGCCGATTTAGATTCCGTTTTCACATAAGAATGTCCCGTCCAAAATATTGGGTCAATGGTGTTGAATTGACCCGTTCTTAAAACCCGACCCGGATCCACCTGCTTCTTTCAACTAACACACGCTCCTGATCCTAACCATTTTCAAGTCAAAAAATCATTATCAATAATTCTCCTTCTTCTTCAACATCGCATAAATTCCCTCTTTGTCTGCTCGATTCCTGATCTCTAGGGTTTGGGTTCTGGAGACGAAGGGGGTGTTTTGTGTATCTGAGATTATTGCTTTGTAAAACTCAAAAATCTATGGCGGTTTCTAGCGCCTTCGTTGTTACACCAAAGCTGGAGAAATTGTTAGCCAATCCAACGTCTTCTTCTCCGGCGCCGTTGGGTGTAATTGGGATTCGTGCTCTTCCGATGAACACCAATAGGAACAAGCGAGGTCTGATTCAGAGAGCGCGTTGCGAGATTTCTCCGTCTAAGGCAGCTAGCACCTCGGCTCTGGAGCAGCTCAAGACTTCTGCTATTGACAGTACGAATTTATCTGCTTGTCTAATGTTTGAAATTAACGATGGGTTTTTGTTAATCCTGCCTCTTAGATTGCCAATTTTGAATTTTGAACATTTTTCGATTCTCTAGCTTACCCAAAGATGTATCTTTTGACTTTAAAGCAATCTTCTCTAGTTAATCTCTATCATTCCTGAACTTTGTTTACTTACGTATGATTACTTTGGATTTAGATTTAGATTTGTGGAGGAGATCGATTGTATACTTCTTAAAGCTAAAAGCTCTGTTTTACTGAACTCAATTCTTTTTGGTAACTAGGATACACTAAGGAAAGAAGCAGCATTATTGTGATTGGGCTTAGCATCCACACAGCTCCTGTTGAGATGCGTGAGAAGCTTGCCATTCCAGAAGCTGAATGGCCACGAGCTATCGCTGAATTGTGTGGTTTGAATCATATTGAAGAGGCTGCTGTCCTCAGTACCTGCAACCGAATGGAGATTTATGTTTTGGCTCTTTCACAGCATCGTGGAGTCAAAGAAGTCACTGAGTGGATGTCTAAGGTGTTTCCCTTTCCCAAGCTTAATCTCAGTCACTAGAATGCTCTTCTCCTTATGTCTGAGTAAACTACTTCACTGTTAAAATGTTTTGGGCATTTCTCCTTCTCTTGCAAATGTTCTTATCACTATGTTACAATCAATGGTAAATGCTGCTGACATATGTTATTTATTTTGTTAGACAAGTGGAATCCCGGTTTCCGAAATCTGTCAGCATCGTTTTCTATTGTACAACAAGGACGTCACACAACATATATTTGAAGTCTCAGCTGGTCTAGACTCCCTTGTCATAGGAGAAAATCAGATACTTGCACAGGTTAAACAAGTTGTGAAAGTAGGTCAAGGAGTCAATGGGTTTGGGAGGAACATTAGTGGGCTATTTAAACACGCAATCACAGTTGGGAAGCGTGTCAGAACAGAGACAAATATCGCTGCTGGGGCTGTTTCTGTTAGCTCGGCTGCAGTCGAACTTGCTCTCATGAAACTTCCCGAATCTTCTCATGCATCATCTGCTAGGATGTTGGTAATTGGTGCTGGAAAGATGGGAAAGCTTGTAATCAAGCACTTGGTTGCTAAAGGTTGCACCAAAATGGTGGTTGTGAATCGAAGTGAAGAGAAAGTTGCAGCTATTCGCGAGGAGATGCCATCTGGTGTTGAGATTATTTATAAACCCCTTGATGAGATGCTATCTTGTGCAGCTGAAGCCGATGTAGTCTTTACTAGCACAGCTTCTGAGACACCATTATTCTTGAAGGAGCAAGTAGCGACTCTCCCTCCTGTTAGAGATACGAGACTCTTTGTTGATATCTCTGTTCCTAGAAATGTCGGGTCTTGCGTCGCTGAAATAGATGGTGCACGGGTTTTCAACGTGGATGACCTCAAGGAAGTCGTTGCTGCAAATCAAGAAGACAGGGTGAGGAAAGCAATGGAAGCTCAGGCTATAATTACAGATGAATCGAAACACTTTGAAGCATGGAGGGATTCGCTGGAGACGGTTCCAACAATCAAGAAATTAAGGGGATATACAGAGAGAATTATAGCTGCAGAGATTGAGAAATTCTTGCCGAAAACGGGCATTGAGATGAACAAGAAGTTGAGAAAAGCAGTAGATGATCTAATCCGAGGTATAGTGAACAAGCTCCTGCACGGTCCAATGCAGCATTTGAGATGCGATGGGAGCGATAGCAGAACACTGAGTGAGACACTGGAGAACATGCAGGCTCTGAACAGGATGTATGGACTTGATGCAGAGATACTCGAGGAGAAGATTAGAGCAAAGGTGGGAAAAAAGTAGAGAAAGAGCCTTTGTTGCATCCATTTTTAGGTTCGTAAAGGTTAAAAATCGGCACCTTTGTAATATACAAACTTGAGTAGAGAGTGAAGATAGCTTCTTGGGGAGAAGATCTTCTGATGGGAAGCATACCATAATTGTTTCATTACGTTCTTTTGTTAAACTTTTTATACATAATATATACAATTTATTTCCTAACATTTGCGTCCGAAACAATGATAACTATTATTGGAGCTGCCATATGAGGCAAATGTGAATCAATGATTGAAATCATTTTTTCTGAAGCATTGCTTGTGATTTGTAATGTTTACACTCTTCTTCAGTAGTTTATTTAGGTTCACCAAGACGATTTTCTTCTTAAGCTTTTTCTCGTTTTTCATGAGGTGTTCTTAAAAGTGAAAAAGTAAAGCTCATGTATAAAAATGTGTTTGTTCAACGAGAGTTGAGATTCGTTACACAGTTGCAAATGCAAACGATTCATTGTTTGTTTTTAAATGTTATGTCTCAAAAGTATATAGCGAGTCTTGCTATGAATCGTGTTATCCACATTTGTTAAATGTTTTCAAGGAGAACACCACCTTGTAGCTCCCGCTGTTATTGAACTAGAACGTATTTGAGCCCCGGAAGTGTGAGCTCAGAGTATGACGCAAGCTCGTACACCGCAGACATGAAAAAGTTCAAGAAATTGGCGTTGAGAATAAAGAATATCAAAGCAGTGAATATGGTGGAACAAGTGAGTATGGTTTAAATCCTTCTGCTTCAAGTAGTGAAGAAATGAATAGAGGTTCAATGAAACGCAATCCTCAGCTTTGAAAGAACACACAACACTTCTCATAAGATTTTCGCTTTTCTTCCCCGTTTTTCTTTCATTGTTTGTTCATTTTGCGTCAAAGATCTGCAGTTTTTGACAGTCACAAATTATGATGTTTTTAGGAGTGAATTATTTTTGACCAAAAGAGTTTAGAGTGTGGTTTTGTTGAAATGTTTAGTACAAAGCCTTAATCCATACCAAGTTATGGTGGAATTTATAATGGATATGCATTATCAAGATTGTTTATTATTATTGGTTTGTATATAATGATTCTAAAAGTAATACACTGGGTTAGGTGAATCTTTTGTTACCGTTAATATGATAAATTTCCTTATTGTTTTTGCGACTCAAATAAGAAAAGGAAATAATAGAAAATTTCCTTTTTTCATTGAACAAACGTTACTTATAAATACACCCATTCTCTCTTCTTCCTTGAGAAATCTCCATTCTCTCTTCTTCTTCGAAACCCTAAACAATAAATAACAAAAATCATCTTTTTCTTTCTGTAGTTCTCTTCTAGAACTATATCAGCTCTGCCAAAATCATACAGAGAGGCTTGCCGATGATGATCCATATAGACATTGTAGTAAACCGATGATCTCTGCAATTAACTTCATCCGTAAGATTGATCGGAGCAGAGAAACCATCTCTTTTCGTGTATCATCTCCATCCTCTGTTGTGAATACATATAATTCAATCCAGATCGATTTCATGTCAAGTCTCCCCTAATTTCACACGATCAAAGATTTCGGCGGTGGATCCTGACGAGGACGGCGAAGGAGAACACGACGACAACGAAGGATGCGAAAGCGAGAAAGAGGATATCAAGAAGACAGGGATAGTGAGCGACGAGCGAGTAGAGAACCAACTCATGATCTGTGTTTGGTTCTGTTTCCATGGTTTACCCATGAAGCAAGGGCTTTAGGCATCAATTAATTATAAGTAGTTTTAGGGGCATCAATTTTTAAAATATTATTGTGGTCTAGTGGTTAGATTGAAATATTTTGTTGTACAGGTCATGGTTTCGAATCCCATACATGTTAAAACTTGTATTTTTTTATATAACAGCTTTTGCTAATGGGCCAAATTTTTTTTTGCTTTAAGCACTCAAATAGTTTGGGCCGGCCCTGGCTCCGACCGTCCGACGACATCACCTGAAAATATTGTGTTTCGTCAATCACAAGCAAAGGTATTTTTTTCTTAATTTCTTTTTTCTATTTTTTTATAGTAAGTGTTAAATTTTTAAATTTAGTGTAAACTAGTTGGACACAACATCCAAACCCCTAAGAGGTGTTCTAAGTTCAATATAGTTTATACATAATTTAAATTTTTAACACTTGTTTTTATTTTATTAAAAAATGTTTTAAAACATATTTTAATATTACTATTTAAACTTTGGTTTTTTAGATAAGTGTTAAATTTTTAAATTTTGTGTAAACTAATTGGACACAACATCCAAACCCCTAAGAGGTGTTCTAGGTTCGATATAGTTTACACATAATTTAAATTCTTAACACTTGTTTTTATTTTATTAGAAAATGTTTTACAACTTATATTTTCAAATTACTATTTAAACTATAAGTTTTTTTTTGGATAAATGTTAAATTTTTTAATTTTGTGTAAACTAATTGGACACAACATCCAAACCCCTAAGAGGTGTTCTAGGTTCAATATAGTATACACATAATTTAATGTTTTAACACTTGTTTTTATTTTATTAAAAAATGTTTTAAAACTTATATTTTAATATTACTATTTAAACTTTGGTTTTTTAGATAAGTGTTAAATTTTTAAATTTTATGTAAACTAAATGGACACAACATCCAAACCCCTAAGAGGTGTTCTAGATTCAATATGGTTTACACATAATTTTAATTTTTAACACTTGTTTTTATTTTATTAAAAATTGTTTTAAAACTTATATTTTAATATTACTATTTAAACTAAGGTTTTTAAGATAAGTGTTAAATTTTTAAATTTTGTGTAAACTATTTGGACACAACATCCAAACCCCTAAGAGATGTTCTAGGTTCAATATAGTTTACACATAATTTAATGTTTTAACACTTGTTTTTATTTTATTAAAAATGTTTTAAAATTTATATTTTAATATTACTATTTAAACTTTGGTTTTTTAGATAAGTGTTACATTTTTAACTTTTATGTAAACTAAATGGACACAACATCCAAACCCCTAAGAGGTGTTCTAGATTCAATATGGTTTACACATAGGGATGTCAAGTTGGTTAAACCAAACCAAACCAACCCATATCCATATTGATTTAGTGTTTAATGGTTAATGAATCAATCCAATTCATTTAACAAATGGTTTGGATTAACCCATAACTCATTTAAATGAATGGATTAATGGATTTAATGAGTTGATCCATAACATAGTTTTCTTATAATTTAAATCCTAATTAATTGATAATTAGTAATTATCATGTTACCACCACCATCATCATCATCATTCCATCATCATCTTCATCACTCCATCGTCATCAATTCACCACCATCATCATCATCATCATCACCATCACCGTCACCGTCGCCGTCGTCATCGTCGTCGTCGCCGTCGTCATCACCGCCGTCGTCGTCGTCACCGTCGTCGCCGTCGTCGTCGTCACCGTCGTCGCCGTCGTCGTCGTCGTCACCGTCGTCGCCGTCGTCGTCGTCGTCACCGTCGTCGCCGTCGTCGTCCCGAAGTAATTGTTTTAAAACTTATATTTTAATATTACTATTTAAACTATTTTATGTAAACTAATTGGACACAACATCCAAACCCCTAAGAGGTGTTCTAGATTCAATATGGTTTACACATAATTTAACTTTTTAACACTTGTCTTTATTTTATTAAAAATTGTTTTAAAACTTATATTTTAATATTACTATTTAAACTAAGGTTTTTAAGATAAGTGTTAAATTTTTAAATTTTGTGTAAACTATTTGGACACAACATCCAAACCCCTAAGAGGTGTTCTAGGTTCAATATGGTTTACACATAATTTAATTTTTTAACACTTGTTTTTATTTTATTAAAAAATGTTTTAAAACTTATATTTTAGTATTACTATTTAAAATTTAAGGTTTTTTGATAAGTGTTAAATTTTTAAATTTTGTGTAAACTAATTGGACACAACATCCAAACCCCTAAGAGGTGTTCTAGGTTCAATATGGTTTACACATAATTTAAATTTTTAACACTTGTTTTTATTTTATTAAAAAAATGTTTTAACTTATATTTTAATATTACTATTTAAACTTTAAGGTTTTTAGATAAGTGTTAAATTTTTAAATTTTATGTAAATTAATTGGACACAACATCCAAACCCCTAAGAGGTGTTTTAGGTTCAATATGGTTTATACATAATTTAAAATTTTTAACACTTTTTTTTATTTTATTAAAAATGTTTTAAAACTTATATTTTTATATTACAATCAAAACTTTAAGGCTTTTTGAATAAGTGTTAAAATTTTAAATTTAGTATAATTGAAATAGACACAACATCCAAACTTCTAAGAGGTGTTTTAGATTTAATATGGTTCAAGGTGGAAAAAAAGTAGAGAGAGAGAGCCTTTGTTGCATCCATTTTTTAGGTTCGTAGAGGTTAAAAATCGGCACCTTTGTAATATACAAACTTGAGTAGAGACTGAAGATAGTTTCTGGTGGAGAAGATCTTCTGGTTCATGCCCTTGATGGGAAGCATACCATAATTTTTTAACTACTTCTTTTCTTCAACTTTTTATACATAATATATACAATTTATTTACTAACATTTGCGTCCGAAACAATGATAACTATTATTGGAGAACCAAGTAAAACGGTTTGAAGATGTTTTAATTTTTTCTTGTATAAACTATATATATATATATATATATATATATATATATATATATATATATATGAACTCTTGGTGAAAAAAAAAAAAAAAAAAAAAAAAAAAAAACTCTTGGTGCGATGTTTTGTTGAGAAAAAAAGCAATCTTGGACCCAATAGGTAGATAAACGCCTTTACGTACGTAAAATTTTGGTCGTCTCCATTTTTCCCTTCATATTTTTTTTGCATTGATTACTCTATATAAGTGATTGCTAATGCGTCTTTCACAACCAAACCATTCTCTGCATTTACAACAAAATTGCAACGTTTTTGTTTAGGCAGAATTTGCAGGGATTTTTGGTAACTACAATTTGGGAAATGTTGTATGAATTTTTAGAGTGAATCGATTTTTGGAAAGTAAACAAACCTAAACTTGATCGACAAACAATAAAAGTTTTCTAGAATATCGGTCTTACTAAATACTAATCATAAAGGTTTCTAGATTAGTCATAGATGTGTGAGAAATTTCTAGCTAAAATATTTCGACATGTATTTGACGACAACTATCTATCAGTTATATCAAAGACGGAAATGTAAAGTTTCAAAGCTAATTAAACGAGTAAAGACTAACGACTTAATATGAGTAATGTTTCCAGTTCAAGGCAATATATTAACAAATTTTCTTGGAGTTTACGCTGTCTTTTGTCTCTTTCGTTTTTTTCTTTTTCTACGTGATTCGATCGGTATTTGACTCTAAGATCCAATGTTGAGAAAATTGAATTAAAAATTAATAAAATAAAATCAATTTCTTGCTAATCCAAACAATATAAGGCACACAATAAAATAAAAATCTGTATAATATATGATTATATATTACTAGGTACACGCATTCAACTTGTTACTAGATACTGAATTTCATGATCATATGGTTTCTTCCAGATCCATAGATACCATTCATCGTGATTACACGGTCTTTAATTTCTATATTCCATGATCATATATGGGTTCTTTCTCGTTTTTGTTGTTGTTGTTGTTGTTGATGTATTAATTCAAATGAGTTTTGGGGAGTTAATTCCTCTGAATAATTAGAATCTAAAACCAAAAATATAACACTTGGAAACGATATATATATTATCTGAAATCGGTCGTTGTTATACATTAGTACGTAAGACCAAGCTAAGAATGAGTCAGATCAAAAAGTTTGACTTGTATTTGCATGAAAGTTTACGTACAATTCGACTTCACCTGTGTGGTCTTGATTATTTCCAGTATATAAAGGAGACAAAGAGAGCCCATATGCATCAGTTTGCCTATCAATATCATCACTTTACGATAACCTTGAGATCAAAGAAAACCCCTTGAGATATCATTTTCCTGCCAATACGTTCTCTTTAATAGGTTTGGTATTGGCAATAATGTTTATAGTATCCTTTTTAATAATGTCTCGTTAATGTGTTGTCTGCTTATATCATATTTATAATGAAATTATTAGTTGTCTCTTAAAGAAAATAATATAATGTGTAGAGAAATGGATGCAAGATTCTTGTACCCCTTGGAGAGCTGTAAAATCATTCACTTGGTAAGTCACAAATAATAAGGCTGAGTTATTATTACACAAGTCACTCTTAATATGACTTCGGTGATATATACGTATTGATTAATGATGTTTCTTCTTTATTTTATTAAAGTTGAGACATGGACAAGCGTTGCACAATGTAGAAGCCGAGAAGGATAGAAATGCGTTGTTGTCTCCTCATCTTTTTGATGCCCCGCTTACCGATCATGGTCACCAACAGGTAAACCCTAAATCCTAAACTTTTAACCTACCACATGGATCAAAATCGCCTTAGAAGATCTCCTTCGTGCATTGCAATAACTTCTAATCGTTTAATGCTTCTCTTAAGGTTGAGAATCTCCGCGAACGAGTTGTTTTAAGCGGGCTACTAAAGAGGGTTGAGCTAGTTGTAACTTCTCCGTTGTTTAGGTAACAAATATTTGCATAAATGCATTGAAGACTAAAGTTGGATAGTATATATTTATGTTTATTTAGTGGCTTTTGGACTGATTAATTTTTTGGTTTACGTATAGAACTATGCAAACCGCAGTTGGAGTTTTTGGAAATGAATACGAACAACTGAGTATGACAAATAGCCCTCCCATTTTGGCACTTGAGGTCGCTCGAGACCGTAATGTACGTTTGATATATACATGGAGAAATGTCTAATATATTCATCGTCTATCAAACAAATTCATGTTAACGAATATCGATATGTATATGTGCACGCAGGGAGTCCGTCCTCCTGACATGAGAAGAAACATTAGCGAGTATCAAACTCTTTTCCCGACCATTGATTTCTCTCAGGCAAAGAGCTTTTTTTACTTTTCATATATATGGACAACTATAATATACATATATAAAATCTCTCTCAACATATGTAAGTATAAACATTGTGGTTTCTCTAATATTTTGGATCATACTATAGATTGAAAGTGAAGAGGACAACCTATGGAGACCGGATGTTAGAGAGTCCGAAGAAGAGATTTTGGCAAGAGGGTTAGAGTTCATGAAATGGTAACCCTTATAAATCTTAACATCATGAAGTATTATAAATAACATTAGCATATATTGTTAGAGAATTGATGAATATTTTTTTTAGGTTATGGAAGAGACCAGAGAAGGAGGTCGCAGTTGTTAGCCATGGAATAGTTTTGCAGCATATGTTGTATGTGTTCGCAAGCGATTGTGACGAGTCAATTAGACATGAACTTTGCAAGAGGTATACAAAAGTTTCTCTTTTGAAAAAAGAAGAAGAAATTAGTTTCTGTTTTGCAATATATGTTCCAATAATAAGCTATTGATCACTAATATGTTATTTTACAGGTTTGCTAATTGCGAAATTCGTACTGTCGTGATTGTAGACAAAGGGTTAGTGTGATCTTCATTTACTTAATTATGATTAGCCATTTCTTGACCATTCAGTACTAGTGGTGTTAAGTTATATTTTTATTTTTCAGCATGATGAGTTCACCTACGGAGAATTGATTCCAAGGAGGAAGTTTCAAAGAATTGACGGAGTCTTCATTAATTAATCAACATTGAAGAAATTACATATTATTGATTTTATTGTTTTATTCTTAAAGCTCAATTAGCTTCTTCTATCTACTTTTCGTCTTCTGCATTTTTCAGGGAAAGTATTATCATTATTTTTTTTGGCCAAAAGGAAATGTATTATCAAATGGAATAATCTTATCATATAATATGATAAAATATATTAAACAAATGGAATAAACTTATCATATATAGTATGATAATTATTTAAGAATATAATATAAAGACCTAGTGTTTGGAAAGATACATATATGTGTAGTACCGTGTTCTGTTTAAGAGACTTCCAAGTAATCCACCTATATATTCCAAAATTCGGTAACCCACTTCGGGCTAGGTAAATTTGATATAAAAAAGGACTTGATATGTCTATCAAAAAACAAGAGACAACAAAAAAAGCTACTTGATTAAAACCTTTTCTTCAAGCTTATATAAATAACTTTTTTTTATTTAAGCGTTGAAAAAATCATACCGGTTTTTCAAGATCTCGTATTTTTCTTGATACATATTTATTCACTTTCCAGCGGATGATTTCAACGATTTTATAAACAAACGGCATAAACCAAAAATTCTACATGAATAATTAATTACTTTCAAATGTGATTTTTTGGTGAATGATTCTCTAAATTTCGCATTTAAAATTTATAAGATATCTAACATTCTTTTCATAAGGAAAAAGCAATTTACGAATATATTTTTCCAAAAACACGTCCAAACGAATATCAAAAAGATTGATGATAATAAATAGTAAATAATATGGACGGTTGGGGAAAGGGGAATTCAAAGGAACAATAGAGGTGGCCAAAAAAGAGGAAAAATAAAAAACAAATAAACCAAAAAACACGGCTGAGAGTTGACGTGACCCATTCAATATTTTATGAACCATTTAAAACTCCAATATACTTTCAACTTTCAAAGTGGTTTCTGAGGAGCTTCCATGAAACTGACTGGTGATAGACTGATAGTGGATATATTCTGTATAATTTCTATATATATATGATGATCAAGAACATGAAAGGACGAAGAAAATGAAAAATGGTTTTGTAAATTAATAATATTGTAGGTAGTTTAAGAAGGTCTCTACGCTTAGATACATGGATTTATGTGGAGCTATGTTGCGCCTCTCATCGCCTAATTTCAAAACCCTTCATTTGGTTAGTCTTGCATTTATTATTTTATTTCAATCTTGATCGCATGGAATATGTATATACACACACATTTTCACGTGGATTCTTCTTCCATGTCTGAGGGCCTTTTGATTTTGCTTCTGATTAGTCACATATAAGAACAGAAAAGATGTTAAAAATGAAAGATATATAGGTGCTGATTGTTTCACACACATTTTTGTGCTTGCGTTTACATTTATGTGAAAGTTATATATGTACATATTCTAAATTATGTTGGACCGGAAAATGAGTAAAGGTGAGGCATGCACAAGGAATCCACAATATAGCATTAGAAGAGGAGGGAGAGAAACCTGAATCAGAAAAGCTGTTTGATGCCCACCTCTCTCCAAAAGGTTTGCAACAGGTGAGAGAACTACATCTATATAGTATCACCAAAATCTAAATGTTTAGGGTTTGATATAGTAGTACCTTGAGATGCACTCTTGTATATGAATGAAACGTTTTTGATTCTTTCACAGGTTTCTGAAAGGCGCAACCAAATCCTTGAATCAGGATTACTAAACACTATCGAGTTAGTTATTACCTCTCCGCTGCGCAGGTACTATACTACCTACCAGTTTATTCGTTTGTCAATTGTTTTCTGGTAGAACTTTACGAAACTTGGATTTTAGGCTAAAGAATTAATAAACCGTTAACATCAATATCATTGAAAATAAATGATCGACCTAAGGCTAGGCATATCTAACATTCATATTTTCAACGATGATGGATTTTTTCATATATCCTATAATTTAAATCCTGAAGTTTTTTTTAATTCTTTGTAATATTGTTCCCAAGTCTCCATAAAACAAGTCATTCCTTGTTCATAAATTTGATTATTATGTAATGTGAAGACTTTAGAATTGTTATATATTTGGTAGTGCGAATAATAACACTGTTCCCTTTAATTTCAGAGCAATGGAAACTTCAATAGGAATATTTAGGGGCCAAGAAGATGTAAATATATCCGACGACTTTCCAAAAGCTAACAACTTCCCTCCAATTGTAGCACTTGAGATCTGTAGAGAACGAATGGTAATATTAAGTATTCAGTGCTTTAAAATAAGTGATATAAATTTTAAATTAAGATACAGTTGAAAGTTTTTTTTTATCTCATTCTCTGAAAGTGATATGCTTACTTTATGTTCCAATGATGAATCAAAATTCACTCTAATTGTTCGATATTCTCAGGGACTCTATCCGTGTGATCGTAGAGCAAGTTTAAGTACTCGCCGCACTTGGTTTCCTGAGATCGACTTTACAATGGTGGTTAATTTCACCATTCCTTTAGAAGCTCAATTGATCTTCTTCTATCTATCAAATTTTGATAATTTGTTGTTTTTTTTTTTTTTTTTTTTTTCCATGTGGTTATAGATAGAGAGTGATGAAGATGCTCTATGGCAAGACAAGGAAAGGGAAAAACTAGAGGATGTTGCTACTAGAGGTCTTCACTTTGTTAAATGGTGACCACGAACTTTCAATTTTTAGACTCACATTTTTCATTTTTAAATGGTGGTCCATATCTTTAAAAATATCTCAACGTCCGATATGGGACATTCTGACATCCATCATTTCGAAACTACAACTATAAGACAAATTAGCTGGCCAAAAAAAGAAAGAAAAAAAACTACAAAACGAACTACTATATAGTGAAAATATCATTTCATGAATTACGAACTTCTAACTCAAAATTAGTTGATAATGAAGTGACACATATATCTCTTATTTGCTAAGTTAGAAATATATTCATCATTCTAAATAACATTATGTTAATCCATTTTACCTAATTGTTCGAATAAGTTTTTAGGCTTGGAATCAAGATCTCGGTGTATGATTCAAAATTATAGACAATTCTCTGGAGTTATTTCTTATGTTTTCATAAATATAAATCCACATAATTTTCTCATATATCTGATCTATGTCTTTGCCAACATTAATACACTAATAATCTAATTCATAATTAAAGAAAAAAAAAAACATGTGTAGGTTATGGGAGAGACCAGAAAATGAAATAGCAATTGTGAGCCATGGGATTTTCTTGCAACAAACACTTCGTGCGCTGCATGAAAAAGTTGGCATACCTCTTGAAGATAGTCTCCTTACTAGGTAATACTAGCTACTCCCCAATCTAATCACTCTTTTGCTCTTTAATCGTAGATTCGAAGATATTATACATAGATACATAAAAACCATATGCATAACAAATGGATTTTATCCTCTTTTTTTTGGTTCGTTTAGGTTTGCCAATTGTGAACTCCGGTCAATTCGGATAGAAAAGAGGTAACTAATGTTAGCTTTATGAGATTGAAGGAATTTGACAAGTAGTGTTGTTTCTAATAATGTTCACAAGTACGTTTAAGTGCAGTGACATGGAAGCGGATACAATAACGACTTGTAATTGTAGAAATTACGTTACTCCACCTTCAACTTCCATTCACACGCTTGAATAGAAGGCATGTATGTATACGAACTGTGTTTTCTTTTCCAAGCTACACACATGGAGATTCGAACCAATGAGTATGTCCCCGGACAACCACAATGGTTACTCAACTAAGAAGCAAGTCCTTCAAAGACACAGCTTTGAAGCTAATATATATCCCATTACCAAGCTACTAGCAAACCACTATTACATTGTTAGGTTTCACGAACTTCCAATTCAAAATCAATTGTTAATGAATGAATTGGTTTATGTATTATTGTAAAGTTTTAAATGGAGTCGACCAACAGCATTATAAAATATTATATAAATTAAATACTGCAAAAACTGTAAGATTTCTAAATCCCCTATTATAAACTCATACATTGTAATTACTAGTTGCAAAATCTATAACGAAAAAGATACGTTTACTTATGATAGAAATCGTAGATTTTCCTTAAAAACTAAAAAAGAACATTATTAAATCACGTAGATTTTACCGAAAAATAATGCATAATTGAATAAAGTCATAAATATTAATATTATTTAAAGATAAACCAGCCAACATCGGGTTAAAATTCTGTTACTGTAATATTAATTGTTAAAAAAAAAAAAAAACATCGAAGTACCAATTAGAATATTTCCCGCTTAAAGAGGCGGGGAATAAATAACGTGTTGCTTTGCAACAAATTTCGATATCTCCGGGGACACTCTTCTGTTACATATTATCTCATTTTAGATACTCTTCCTTTTTTTACTTTTATTTCTATCTATCTAATAAATCATAATCTCAAATCTCAAATATATATATAATTACTAAAGATTCTCATTTTAAAGATTCATGAATCTCTTATATATAAAAGATTCCTCCAATATTCTCTGACGTCTCTTTCACCAATTCCATAACCCTAGATTTGACCACACACGCCGCAACAATGGCTGCGATTGAATTACACAAGCCGGAGATCAACGCCGATGACGACGAAGACGAATCACCGGTGGAGGAGGTTCGTCTCACTGTATCGAACCACGACGATCCTTCTTTACCCGTGTGGACATTTCGGATGTGGTTTTTAGGGCTTCTCTCTTGTATTCTCCTCTCGTTTCTCAACACTTTCTTCGGATACAGAACTCAGCCACTGATGATCACTATGATCTCTGTTCAAGTGGTTACGTTGCCTTTAGGGAAGCTTATGGCTCGTGTTTTGCCTGAGACTAAGTATAAGATTGGTTCGTGGGAGTTTTCGTTTAATCCTGGTCCCTTCAACGTCAAGGAACATGTGTTGATCTCTATGTTTGCTAATGCTGGTGCTGGATTTGGATCTGGTACTGCTTATGCTGTTGGGATTGTTGATATCATCATGGCTTTTTATAAGAGGAAGATTAGTTTCTTGGCTAGTTGGATTCTTGTCATCACTACTCAGGTCTCTTTTCATTTCCAGTGTTTTCTGATTTTTTCCTTTTTATAATGTTCTAGGTGAAGAATAGTTGATGATTCTATCTGTTGTTGAATCAGATTCTTGGGTATGGTTGGGCTGGTATCATGAGAAAGTTAGTGGTTGATCCTGCACAGATGTGGTGGCCAACGAGTGTTCTTCAAGTCTCTCTGTTTCGGTATGATGATTGATGCATTTTAGACCATACCTACCACTTGTTTTACTAACGTTTCCTTAGTGATTCTGAAACTGTTTTTGATCTTTATCTAGTGCTCTTCATGAGAAGGACCATGCGAGAATGTCGAGAGGGAAGTTCTTTGTGATTGCGTTTGTTTGTAGCTTCGCGTGGTACATATTCCCGGCTTACTTGTTCTTGACCTTGTCATCAATATCTTGGGTTTGTTGGGCATTCCCTAAGTCTATCACAGCTCAGCAGTTAGGCTCTGGAATGTCAGGACTTGGGATTGGTGCATTTGCTCTTGATTGGTCTGTTATAGCTTCATACCTTGGAAGCCCTCTTGTGACTCCTTTCTTTGCAATTGTCAATGTCCTTGTTGGTTACGTTTTAGTCATGTATATGGTTATACCAATATCATATTGGGGCATGAATGTGTATGAAGCACACAAGTTTCCAATTTTCTCGTCTGATCTGTTTGATAAGCAAGGGCAGCTTTACAATATATCCACCATTGTCAACAATAAGTTCGAATTGGACATGGAGAGTTATCAACAAGAAGGTCGGGTTTATCTCAGCACGTTCTTCGCTATCAGTTACGGGATTGGTTTCGCAGCAATAGTTTCCACACTGACTCATGTTGCTCTCTTCAATGGAAAGTAAGTCAGGCAGTCCATAATGTCTTATGGACTAGCTTGTGCACCAATGTCTGAATATCACTAATCTTCTTTTTGACTTAGGGGAATATGGCAACAAGTACGAGCTTCAACCAAAGCTAAAGTGGACATACACACAAGGTTGATGAAGAAGTACAAAGACATACCAAGCTGGTGGTTTTACGGTCTGCTTGCGATCTCATTGGTACTATCTCTTGTTCTCTGCATTTTCATGAAAGACGAGATCCAAATGCCTTGGTGGGGACTCCTTCTAGCATCATTCATGGCCGTTACCTTCACTGTACCAGTCAGCATTATCACAGCTACTACTAATCAGGTACCATATATAACTTCCACTATTGATTCCTCTAAATAACATGATTTGGATCTTTTTCTATTTTCTTACTTTAAAACTTGTTGTGATGCAGACCCCAGGTCTTAACATTATCACAGAATATCTCATGGGTGTGTTGTTACCGGGGAGACCAATAGCTAACGTCTGTTTTAAAACTTATGGGTACATAAGTATGTCACAAGCTATATCATTCCTTAACGACTTCAAGCTAGGCCATTACATGAAGATACCACCAAGATCGATGTTCTTAGTCCAGTTCATAGGAACGGTGATAGCAGGAACAGTGAATATATCAGTGGCATGGTACTTGCTGACATCAGTAGAAAACATCTGCCAGAAAGAGTTGCTTCCTCCAAACAGTCCATGGACATGTCCAAGTGACAGAGTCTTCTTCGACGCATCAGTGATTTGGGGATTAGTAGGACCCAAGAGAATCTTTGGTCGGCTAGGAAACTACCCTGCATTAAACTGGTTCTTCTTAGGTGGACTAATAGGACCTCTCTTAGTGTGGCTTCTCCAAAAAGCCTTCCCAACGAAAACATGGATCTCGCAGATCAATCTGCCAGTTCTTTTAGGAGCAACAGCTGCAATGCCGCCAGCGACAAGCGTGAACTTCAACTGCTGGATCATAGTTGGAGTGATATTCAATTACTTTGTGTTCAAGCACTGCAAAAAGTGGTGGCAGAGGTATAACTACGTGCTATCGGCAGCATTGGACGCGGGATTGGCGTTCATGGGAGTGCTGTTATACTTTAGTTTGACGATGAATGGAAAATCGATAGAGCATTGGTGGGGTGCTAAGGGTGAGAATTGTCCTCTTGCTTCTTGTCCTACTGCTCCTGGCATTCATGTTGAAGGTTGTCCTGTTTTTTAATGTCTTTAAGATTTTTTTCCTTTTTGGTTCTTTTTTTTTTTTTTTCCATTTGTTTTTAGACTTCAATCAGATTATTTTTCTTTTGGATTTTAAGAGATCGTACAGATTAACAAATACAGACTCAAATGATTTTTTAGCGTTGTTGATCCATTTATGTGTTATACTAAAATTTGGTAGAGTATCTAGGATTTTTAAAATCTCATAATGACAATCCCAAAATTTATACAGTATTAAAGAAAAAAATAAATAAGACTGTCAAACCTTCAATAATTTGAGATTAAATTTAGAATCAACCATATAATTATTTTGTTTGCCTAAAAAAGTTTATATACCTAATTTGTGGAAACTATAAGATTATATAATTAAGGATGCAAATACTCTAAAAAAACTGTAATATGACGCGTGGACTACAAGGAGAGTAGAGGAGCGTGGGTATAGTGTGTCTGTGGTTATCAATTTGGATTGACGCCAAAAAGTCATTCATTAGTTTGGTTCAACCATATTCATCTATATTTTCCTTTTATTTTATTCATTATTAATAATTTGAGTCTCTCTCTCTCTCTCTCTCTCAAAATCCGAGAAAACGAGGTTAAGAGATCCGTGATTGAATTCTGAAATTTGGTTTCTTCAGGTCTCTGATCGTCCTGCTTCTTATCTGATCTGTTATTTGCTTACATCTCTCAACTATATAAGTTGTTTGTTATTTTGACGATGGAGACTACGACTGGAGAAATCACCATCGTCTGCAACCACTGGTTCGTTGATTGATTTCTCTTTCTGGGTTTTTCAATTTGATCACGTCGATTGCTTGCTTTCTCTTTGTTGCGTACTCGTTCGATGATGACTTGCGTAATTCGATATTCTGGACTCGAGGAGGTTATAAAATTTTGGAATTGATCAATGATTTTGCAATTGAGAATATATACCCATTAAAGATACTCGTAAGCTGTGTGATTCAGTTTGGTTCCACAATTAGCATCAGCTAGGTTTCTGTCGGTGATTACAAATATAATAACTAGGGCTTTGATGGGCAATTCTATGATATACAATCCCTTTTTGCTAAAGGTTGATTCTTTACTGTTACTTTGCCTTAAATCCTTCATGATTAATCTATTGATTATGCATCAGCTTCCTGGTTTGTGTACAAGTGTTGATTGTGTTCTGTCTATCGTCATGCTTTTTTACAATTTGTTTGGCTCTCTGAGGTTTGCTTAATTTCTAGAGGGCTTATTTGTGCTTTCTCTAGTTATTGTTTTGTTGAGTCTGCTGAGATTGGGAATTTTCGAATGCTGTAATCCTTTGTCTATGTTCAATGGTAGCATCTACCTGGATGGTTGATCCCTTGAGACTGATTATCTTTATGTTTTCAGTGACAGAGACATTCCATCACTGAATATCGATCTGCATCGTGTACATTGTGCCCGGAATTTGGAAAAATGTAAGATTTGTGGTGATATGGTACCCAAAAAGCATGCTGAAGAACATTTCTTGAACACACATGCTCCGGTACGCTGATTTCTCTGTTTCTCACTAGTCTTTAAATCGTTTTCTGTTTGATTGATTTCCACAACTATCTTCTATGATTTTAAGAGCTTCTCTTTTTTTAGATCCATGAAAATTATACACTTTGTCTAGTTTGACGTCCTGATATGTTGATCAAATGGATTTCTGTAGTTTTATATGCTGATTCTGCTCTCACATACTTTGTATATGTCCTTTCAACGGTTTTTGAGCTTGTTACAGTTAACAAATTAGATGCATTGATTTTGACTCATTACCTTTTAGTCTGTAACAAAAACAGCCTAGTCGTTATCAATGCCTGTTTCTGAGGTAGTGTCATTGCATACTGTTATTGTGTTTTATGGATGATTAGTTATTGAATATCACAAGTAGGAATTTCTTTTGTTTCTGTTATAGTCTCAATATTTTTGTATGGTTTTAGATGCTGCTATATGACTGAAATGACCTACTTTTTCTTACGATATTCCTTTTGTACTGTCTTGAGAAGATAGCATGCTCGATGTGCAAAGAGACCATAGAACGTGAGATTTTTGATAGTCATAAAGGAGAAATTTGCCCTAAGAGGATTGTAACATGTGAGTTCTGTGAGTTTCCATTGCCTGCGGTTGATCTTGCTGAGCATCAGGTATTCGCTCTGACTTGCACACATATTTTGCCTTTTCTCCCCAACCAAAGGATTTTCTGATCCGCTCACTTTTCGAATACTAGGAAGTGTGTGGCAACCGGACAGAACTCTGTTATCAATGCAACAGCTATGTTAGATTGAGAGAAAGATATAACCATGAAACCAAATGCCCTGGCACTGTGCTCAACAATGTTGAATCATCCAGGTACATTTTCTTATCTGCATTGTTTTATTTTGGAAACTTGAGAGCTTAATCTTTTTTTGATTTGGCTAAACTCGTGTCATGGCATGGACTGTACAGAAGGATCCCGAGAGCAGCAGAAGGAGATGGAAACGGGAGAAGACGAAGAGATGGAAACGGTGTTTCGCACAAAAGGCTTTTCTTCACGATAGCAATAACGGGAATAGCTGTCTTCATAGGATCGCTGTTCTTCCAGAGGAAGCCTGAGTAGAGGCATAGCTTATGTGTAATTCTGTAAATTTGTCTCAAATCCTTCAGACAGATTCTAAGGAAGGGTTTATACATTTTAATGCTTACCAAGACAAGAGAAACCCCAAAAGTTTGTTTGAGCTGATCACCATGAGACTTGCTTTTGTATTTCATTTTAATAAAAGAGATTTCAGATTTCTTTGGAATCAAACCGAACTAAAATCTAATTACATTCGATTTGGTTGATGAAATTCAATTAGAAGTAAAATTGAACGCAAAGGCAATGCCTTGACAGTTGACAAACGCAGTCGCGCCTAAACCAAAGGAACAGAACCGCTTTATCAAACGCCAGCACAGTCTCTCTCTCTTTCTCCTTCTCTCTCCAGGCTTCGGTGGTGATCGCTTGGGTCAAGTACTGATGAAGAAACTGGCTGGTCGGCTCCTTCATCGTTTCACTAATCATGAAACCGCTTTCAACGCCGGCCACCACTGTAATTTCTTGTCTACCCTTCTCTTCTCATGGTTTCTTCATCCTCTTGCACGATTGCGATGAATTTCGCTCACATGAGAATGGTTTTAAACCTGCTCAACGAAATTGTGACAGCAAAGTTTGTATTTTTATCCCGGATTAGAAAAAAAAAAACTCAAATTTGTTGTTTTGACCCTTTACTTCGTTTCTTGTGACACTGTAACCTGTTTATCTTTCCTAGTTTCATCAAATTGGGTTTGATTCTTTGTTGAAAGATGATTTTACTTCAGAGGGTATACGTATAAATCCAGAAAGGAAGGGACTTTATACATCACAGAGTTACAAATTTATTGATAAAGATAGTTTGTATGCCATTTTGCTTGATTATCGGAAATAAACGCCTTTTCAGGAAGACCAGTTCTACAGATCCTATATCAATGGCCGTTTCAAAAGTCTTGTTTTACACAAGCACTTATGTTTCTTTGAGTATCTCGTGCTGCTGCCTTCTTTGACAAAAAATATTAGTCTCCGTAGTTTTTCTATATGCAAAAGTGTTGATTTTTTTCTTACACTAATATCAGGCTCACAAGGGACAGATCAAGGTACAAGTGGTCTTAGTCATAGAAAGGATCTCAATATGCCCTCTCAAGGTGTCCACCTGCATATCCATGACCGATATGTAATGCAACTCCCTCAGTCTATCTATAATGTGTCCTTTTATGTTATGTGTTTTGACTGAAGACAGAAATGGTTCAGGTTCTGATGGACAATGGAATCCTCCAAGTAACACTGTCAAAGCCAGGGGGTATTATCACTGGGATAAAGTATAACGGCATCGACAATGTGCTCGAAGTTCGTAACAAGGAGACTAACCGAGGGTATATTTTACTGTTTTCTTCGGAGGAGAACAAAACTTCTTTCTCTTTGTCAAATTTTATGAGAAGCCAAGTTAATCGATAATAAGTTAATAACTGATTGTATAGGTACTGGGACCTGCACTGGAATGAACCTGGAGGCAAGGGAATATTTGATGTGTATGTCCTCTATGCATTTACCTTAACATTCGTTAGGATTAGGAGCTCAGGAATGTTATTCTATAGGTCTTAATCGTGCTATTGATTGCAACATCTGTTAGTGGGATTTTTCAATATTGGTGCCAGAGAGTTGATATATGACCCAACACTAGTTTTCTCTGTCTAACTGAAGTTGTCGGTTGTCACTGCTGCATCAAAATTACTCAAAAATAGTTTTCTCTTTTTTATCCTGTGTATATGATGTGTACCAAATTACTAACTGTTAGATGTTATATAATCTGTACTAATTGTTGGGTGGTATATTATGTGTACTAATCGTTGGATTGTTTGATTGTATATATGCAGCATCAGTGGAGGGACTTTCAGGGTCATAGTCGAGACTGAAGAACAGGTTGAGATCTCATTTCTAAGAACATGGGATCCATCCCTTGAGGGGAAGTTCATTCCCTTGAATATCGATAAAAGGTCTATCTTGCATGATGTATTTCCTTTGAAAAGAAACAAAAGTAGAGAAGAGAGATTGACTAGATGCTCTTTCTTTCAGGTTTGTAATGCTCCGTGGCTCCTCTGGAGTGTACTCATACGGCATTTATGAACACCTAAAGGATTGGCCTGGCTTTGAACTTGGAGAAACAAGAATTGCGTTCAAGCTCAGAAAAGACAAGTAATACTGTCCCCATTTTCCTACGCCAAATTTTCTTTTTTATGCTAATTGCCTTAAGTAAGATCCATGTTTCTGCACTGAGAAGAAAATCTCAAATATTAGTGATTGCCTGTGATTGCCTGTCCATGTGAATGGTTTAGGGTATAGGGTTTAGATTCCAAGCAAAAGAATAGTGTCATTTGTCAGTTATCTATTTATTGGGTTTGATTGTTCGTCAACACAAGTGTGTAGTTGTTTGATATCTCATATATTTCCCCCTTGCGATTCTTTTTTTCAGATTCCATTACATGGCTGTGGCAGATGACAGAAAAAGGATAATGCCTTTTCCGGATGATCTATGCAAAGGAAGATGCCAAACTCTAGATTACCAGGAAGCTTCTCTACTCACTGCTCCATGTGATCCACGCCTGCAAGGCGAAGTATGAGTTCCAAATTTTTCAAATTTAGAACTTACAGAATTTTGTTCTTTCTCATCCGTTGTTTGAGCTGTTTATTCTCCCATTTACTGATACATGAATTTGTATACTATGAACTTATGCTTTTCTTGTGATGTATTACAACTTCGAATTATGAATCCTATAAATAGTGTTTAACAGATAACTAAATCATTTTTATTTCTCTGACAGGTAGATGACAAATACCAATACTCGTGTGAGAATAAGGATCTGAGAGTACATGGATGGATATCCTTCGATCCACCTGTAGGATTCTGGCAAATTACGCCCAGTAATGAGTTCCGCTCTGGTGGACCACTCAAACAAAACCTCACTTCACATGTTGGCCCAACCACTCTTGCAGTAAGTGCCCTATGACAAATGTGGTGAATGTTTCAATATAATACCTAGAAGTATTGGTTTCAGTAATGGTTATTTCAGGTGTTTCACAGTACTCATTATGCCGGAAAAACCATGATGCCTCGCTTTGAACACGGCGAGCCTTGGAAGAAAGTCTATGGCCCTGTTTTCATTTACCTAAATTCAACAGCCAATGGAGATGATCCACTTTGCTTATGGGACGATGCTAAGATAAAGGTATGAGGGAAGAAAATTGCTACTGGACTTGCTGAATACAGAAATAGATTTGTGGTAATGTAAGGGCTCAGTTATATGAGTTAATCTGCAGATGATGGCTGAAGTTGAAAGTTGGCCTTATAGCTTTGTGGCATCTGACGACTATCCAAAGTCTGAAGAACGTGGCACAGCCCGTGGTAGATTACTTATCCGCGACAGGTATTAGTGTTTTTTATTTTTAGTGTATCAACATTCCACCAAATCGCTACATATTAACGTTAAATTTTGTATAGGTTCATAAACAGTGATTTGATTTCAGCAGGAGGTGCTTATGTGGGTTTGGCTCCACCTGGTGATTCTGGTTCTTGGCAAATTGAATGCAAGGTGATTTCTTCCTTCTCCATTCTTAATTATTTGCAACAAGCAAAAATATAAGATCGGTTCAAAGATATCAAGAAAGAGATCTATGATGGAATTACCAACAAAATAAAACAAAGGAAATGTTTGTCTGTAAAGAGTACAACATTTTGAACTTTGGTTACACTTACACTCTTAATCTTTGCCAATCAGGGATACCAATTTTGGGCGATAGCGGATGAGGCTGGCTATTTCTCAATAGGGAACGCACGACCTGGCGAGTATAATCTCTATGCTTGGGTCCCCGGTTTCATTGGAGATTATCACAACGGCACAATTGTTACAGTGACTTCAGGTAAATCAGTTCTATCTAATTTTTTCGTGTACAGCAGCCAAATTTTGATGGACATAACAACACAGGGTGCATGATTGAGATGGGTGATATCGTTTATGAACCTCCAAGAGATGGACCTACACTATGGGAAATCGGTATCCCTGACCGAAAAGCTTCTGAGTTCTTTATCCCAGATCCTGATCTCACTCTTGTAAACAGGGTGTTAGTCCATGACCAAGACAGGTTTATTAGCTATACTTTTGTGAACCTTACTGCTTGGATATGCGAGAAACTGAACTAAACACTCCTTAATTATTATCTGCAGGTTCAGGCAATATGGGTTATGGAAGAGATACACGGATTTGTATCCAAATGCTGACCTTATTTACACTGTCGGTGTAAGCGATTACCGCAGAGACTGGTTCTTTGCTCATGTTCCCAGGAAGAAAGGAGATGTGCATGAAGGAACTACTTGGCAGATTAGGTTTAATCTTGAAAACATTGATCAAAAGGCAAATTACAAACTGCAAGTCGCCATAGCATCTGCAACCTTAGCCGAATTGCAGGTAAAATGAAACTTTATTTTTCTACAGAAATGAGGAAGTTAAGACTGTAAAGTTTTGTTGGTACTGTCTGTTTGCAGATTCGAGTCAATGATGCGGAAGCAATCCGCCCTCTCTTCACAACCGGACTTATTGGGAGAGACAACTCAATAGCGAGGCACGGGATCCACGGGGTTTACATGCTGTATGCGGTGAACGTACCTGGTAACCGGCTTGTACAAGGTGATAACACTATATTCCTGAAACAGCCAAGATGCAATGGTCCCTTTCAAGGGATAATGTATGACTACATTCGTCTTGAAGGCCCTCCTTCTTAGCTTACAATGATATGTGATATCATTGTTTATGTGTAATTATACATTAACACCAAAAGATAATGGTAAAAACTGAATCGTATTGATATGCAAACTCCCCAAACCAAAATTCTGACAAAATCAAAACTGAACCTAAGAAATAATAAGTAGAAAGGAGCCACTGAACAAATCAACACAAGGGACCTGACTCGTGAGTAAACTACTTAATGCTACATCTTCCCCGCAACTTGCTCAGCAGAGCTTCTCTTCATGAGTCCCTTGTTACAAAGCTCATTAAGAAGCTCTAGAGCTTCCTTTGCCATACCTTCATAAGCTAAGCCTTCTATCAGAATCGTGTATGATGTTTCAGTCGGTTTACACCCTCTGTTGATCATATAAACCAAGAAATCGATGGCACGATCTGTTTGCCGAGTCTTACAGAGTCCGAGCATTATAGAATTAAAGGTGACTGCATTTGGCCTAACGCCCATCCGCTCAAACTCATGGAAAAACTTAATTGCTTCGTCTACTTTTCCTTCCCTGCTTAAACCTCCAACAAGAGAGGAATAGGTGATAGTGTCAGGCTTTAAATCTTTCGCACGCATCTCGTCTAGCAGTTTTATCGCTTTTCCTGTTTTACCAGCTTTTGCAAGCCCATCAATGACAGTATTATAAGTGATTAGAACAGGAGAACATCCCTTGCTACTAAGTTGATTAAGTATCTCAACAGCATCTTCAACTTTCCCATCTTTGCACAAAGCTGTTAGCATAGTGTTGTAGGTGACAATGTCTGGGTAACAACCGCGAGAGACCATTCTCTCCAAATACTCGATAGCCCTATCCATCTTTTTCTCCTTGCAAAAGCCGTGAAGCAGTGGGTTGTAACTCAAAGAATTCGGCTGGCATCCATGTTTAGGCATTTTCTCCAATATGTCAATTGCTCGGCCAAGCAAACCCTTTCTGCACAAGAAGTTAATCAAGATATTGAAAGTGACAACACTTGGCGAAAAGCCTTTCCGTAGCATATCAGCAAGAAGCTTCTCTGCGTCCATCCATCTCCCGGTACTACACATACTCCGCAGAATTATGTTATGCGTAATAACATTCGGTTGACATCCAGAAGATGGCATGTCATTCAAAAACTTAATCGCCTCATCCAATCTCCCCTCTTTACAAATACCGTTCACAAGAACGTTATAAGTCACAACATCGGGCGTACATCCTCTATCCCTCATCTCATCTAGAAGTTTCATCGCTTGTCCAACACCGCTATCTCTGCAAGTAGCTTCAATCAATATAGTGTAAGTAATCACATCTGGATAACAGTCTCTCTGAAGCATCCTATCAAGAACCTCCATGGCTTGCTTAAGTTTCCCACTATCGCAAAGAGAACGCAAGATGGTATTATAAGTGACAACATCCGGCGAAACGCTCATTCTATCGAGAACCGATAAAGCGTTATTGATCTCCCCAGCTTTGCAATACCCACTAATCATAACATTGTAAGTTATAACATCAGGAACAGCACCAGAGCCTTCAAGAACCTCCAAGATCTTAGCAGCTTTCCTCGTCTTACCCATCCTACAGAATCCACGGATCAATGTCGTGCAGGGAATGATATCAGGAACATTACCGTGATAAACCATGTTCTCTAGAAACTTAAACCCTTCCTCCAATTCTCCGGTTCTAACCAGCTGACGCAAATGGTTATTACTCTCGACATCTTCCAACACAAAAGACGAATTCGCAGAGCTGAAATGACCATTACCGTTACTATTGCTATGCCCAGAAGCCAAAGTGTCGAACTTTTGAGCTCTACCGTTAAGACCGGAACTCTCAACCTGGGAGGCCGCAGAAACCAGAACAAGTCGATTCCTTTTTCGTGACCAAAGAGGGACTTTAGAACTAATACTACGAGTCGTACGACCTGAGACGTCAAGCTTATTACCTCGTTTACATTCGCGATGAAATTGTTGAATCAAGCAAAACCCTTCTTGAGCACTGCTTGTGGATACCATCAAATCCATAGAGATATAACAATGAATCTTCCCCACAAAACTCAAAAGCCAAAGTTCGGAACTTAAACAGGATAAACTACACTTAATCCTCTCTAAACTAAAGTTTTTTAAGACATCTAACAAGAAATTTTCGAGTGAGAGAGAGAAAGGAGAAGAAGAAGAAGAAGAAGAAGAACAGAGGAGGCGGGTGAGCGAAAGGATATGGCACTGTTTAGTCTTTTTGGAGTTTTGTGAAATTTGGGCCTTCTAATAAATTTCAGAAGTTTGCTCATAAATTTGGTTTGGGCTTTCACACAAACAATTATTTTTGTTGTATTAAATTTCCATTTTTTCAGCCCAATTTCTTTTTTTTTAAAACAATGTCCTTTACCTTTAAATACCTGTTTAGAAGAGACGTAAATGAAAGCTGTTTTTTTTTTTTTTTTTGACGTAAGTGAAAGCTTTGAAAGACACAAATGTCGTCGAACACTAACAACCAAACTGTTTTGACGACAAAGTCAAGATATTCTCCACTATATCCTATTCTTTATCTCCCGTCCAAGGCAACATAAGTTCTCCATATCGGATCTATATATAGAAAAACATTTACCTTTTACTTTGAGCTTAAGATCAAAACCCACAAGACATTTTCCCAAAATGTCGTCTGTTAAGTTGCAGTTGCATGATAAGGGCAATCATGTTGGTTTTTAGTTTAACTCTTCTCATGATCTTCTATGCTCATTTAGCAGCAGATACTAAAGAAGACTGAAACTTTCTATATTTCTGGTGTATGAATGTTTCAGGTGGTGCTGGATAATGGCATTGCACGGGTTACGTTATCTAAGCCTGATGGAATTGTTACCGGAATCGAGTATAATGGCATCGATAACTTGCTCGAGGTTCTTAATGAAGAAGTCAATAGAGGGTAATGGGATATATATCATATAACATATATGATCCTTGGTTTTTTTCCTTAGTGGTTTTTAATTAAATTGGATTATGCATTGTCTCTGTTTTACTCCGATCCCTTGTACCCTTTCTATATAGTCTCTGAGCTTTTCTGTTATTAATCCATATTCGCTAGCGAGCCAAGTCAGTTTCTTGTGATTAAACCGTGGCAAGACTCAATCAAGATTGCATAAACTAGGAAATGACTGCTCTGACCCAATTTTTAGAGTCTATTGCTATTAAGACCCTACACAAACCTAAACATAGTCCAGTTATTGCATACATCTCTCTGTTTCTCTGGTTTAATTTCACAAGTTTTGTGCCAAACGTTTTCATTTCGATATAAAAAGTAAAAGTACTCTTCAGGTATTGGGACCTCGTTTGGGGAGGATCAGGAACTGCTGGTGGATTTGATGTGTAAGTTTCTCTCTATGTAAGCTTAGGATTAATCACTAGTTTGATCCCATAAAACCGACGAAAGGTTACATTTTTCAGATAGAATTCGATCTTACTTATTGCAGCCGAGAGAGTCAGAGAGATTCAATAAAGTTCAAAGCAAGTAATGCATAATTACTACTTTCTTTTGGAAACAGAATCAAAGGAACAAACTTTGAGGTAATAATGAAGAATGAAGAACAGATTGAGCTTTCTTTCACAAGAAAATGGGATCCATCACAAGAAGGCAAAGCAGTCCCTCTGAATATTGACAAAAGGTACTAAGTCTTTTAATAAAATGCATAAATTTCATATTCCATGTTTTCATATTGTGACCTGAAGAACTGTCCAAATAGATTTGTTATGCTTCGTGGATCGTCGGGATTCTACACTTACGCCATCTACGAGCACTTAAAGGAATGGCCTGCTTTCTCACTTGCCGAAACCCGAATTGCCTTCAAACTCAGAAAAGAGAAGTAAGCAAATTCAAAAATCACTCCTTCACTTCCTAAATATCTTTGACATTTACTTATTAATTTTAAGTGAGATTGCAGGTTTCATTACATGGCAGTAACGGATGATAGGCAGAGATTCATGCCATTGCCTGATGACCGGTTACCGGACAGAGGCCAAGCTCTGGCTTACCCTGAAGCTGTTCTACTTGTTAATCCTGTAGAGCCTCAGTTCAAAGGAGAGGTAAAAGTTATTCATTTTTCTTCCTTTTCAGGATTACTATAGAGAAGTTGAGTTCTTGTGTAAAATGTTGTAAACTTTGCTTTTACCGAGTTTTAGGTTGACGATAAATACCAATATTCGTGTGAGAACAAAGACATTACTGTCCATGGATGGATATGCACAGAGCAGCCATCAGTTGGTTTCTGGCTCATAACTCCTAGCCATGAGTATCGAACCGGTGGACCCCAAAAACAGAACTTGACATCTCACGTTGGACCGACAGCTCTTGCTGTAAGTCCATATAGATAATATAAATGTTTTCCTTAACAATAGGTATAAATGTTGACAAGTTTAACGCCGGATCTTCAGGTATTTGTGAGTGCACACTACACAGGGGAAGATCTAGTGCCCAAGTTTAGTGAAGGAGAGGCATGGAAGAAAGTGTTTGGACCGGTTTTCGTCTATTTAAACTCGTCTACTGATGATGATAATGACCCTCTTTGGCTCTGGCAAGATGCTAAATCTCAGGTTCATCTTTAAATCTTGATTTGTATAGTTAGATGAACATATCAAACATTAGTACCTTCATTTTCAAATTTTGATACATTTTACTTTCTCAGATGAATGTGGAAGCAGAGAGCTGGCCGTACAGTTTTCCAGCTTCGGATGATTATGTGAAAGCAGAGCAACGTGGTAATGTTGTTGGTAGACTCCTCGTTCAAGACAGGTAAACTACTAAGTGAGCCTCGTTGATTATAATGTTAGTACATAATTACCACAAACATTTCATACTTTGTGTGGTTGTTAACACTAATTAATCACTAAGTGATGGTCAACTGATAAAAAACAAATTCCACTATACGCTTCACATAATCTAAAAGTATACATTAATTTATGATTTTAAGGTATGTAGATAAAGATTTCATTGCAGCCAATAGAGGTTATGTTGGTTTGGCTGTGCCTGGAGCTGCTGGCTCATGGCAAAGAGAATGCAAGGTGATTTTGAAATTGATAGAAATCCAATAAAAGGAGAGACATGGAACTGTTTTCAACTCAAAAATAAAATTTTCCATGACATTTCATTTTATTCTTTTCTTGCAGGAGTATCAATTTTGGACAAGAACAGATGAAGAAGGATTCTTTTACATAAGTGGAATACGGCCAGGCCAATATAATCTCTATGCATGGATTCCTGGTTTTCTTGGCGACTATAAGTATGATGATATAATCACCATCACCTCAGGTCCTCATATTTTTTTTATCTTGCTTTCTATTAGCTCCCCAAAACATTTGTTTGCTACAATTGAGCCCAGTGCAATGCTGTAGTTAATAATTCACTGTATGTGCAGGTTGTTATATATATGTGGAAGATCTTGTATACCAACCTCCAAGAAATGGAGCAACGTTATGGGAGATCGGCTTTCCAGATCGATCTGCCGCGGATTTTTATGTTCCCGATCCGAATCCAAAATATATCAACAAACTTTATCAAAATCACCCTGACAGGTTTTGACATATATACACATACAAATCTTGTTACATTGTACGTATAAAGAGAAACTAAATTGCTTGATACAAATAAACATTGGAATGAACTGAAATGCAATTCCTTATATAACGAAAATGCACCTTTTTATGATTTCGAATTTCTTAACCTCTTGCAGATTCCGACAATATGGCTTATGGGAAAGATATGCAGAACTTTATCCAGATAAAGACTTGGTATACGTAGTTGGCTCTAGCGACTATAGAAAAGACTGGTTTTACGCTCAAGTCACTAGGTGTTTCTCATCATCTCCGCCATGATGATTTCCATTTCTTGAATTTAAGCTCTTCTCTAACCACATTGTTACATTTTCGTTTCATAGAAAAAAGGATAGCAAAACATATCAAGGAACAACATGGCAAATCAAATTCGAACTCAAAAACATTGATAAGAATCACTCCTATACTTTACGTGTAGCCATCGCATCCGCTACTTTTTCCGAACTCCAAGTAGGTGTATATTTATCAATCCATGACCTTTTTGTTCATTAGAACATAAAGAAAGAGACAATCTGACGAAATTAAATGAATCTTGACTCAAAACTTGGGGATGAAGATACGTGTGAACGATGCGAATGCAAGCCCGTTGTTCACGAGCGGATTGATCGGGAGAGATAACTCGATAGCGAGACATGGAATACATGGATTGTACTGGTTGTTCAATGTGGAAGTGGCTGGATCTAAGCTTGTAGAAGGCGAGAATACATTGTTTCTCACACAGCCAAGGTCAACAAGTCCTTTCCAAGGGATCATGTATGATTACATCCGATTCGAAGCACCCAGCTAATCAAATTTTCTTGCATCATTCTTTCAGAAAGTATAACCAAATTTGATTTAACATGTGTGTTGCTTGATTCGATTCTTTGTTTACATATTTCAATCTCTTCCATTTCCGATTATATGACGTTTCAATTTCAACGATCCTTGTTCTCTAGTATCTTACTTAAACAGCATTTGGGTGTAGACAACTATATAAAGCGAAATGGATGTTATTTCACAAGTCACACGTGAAAAAAAAAAAAAAATTAACCAAAAAATATCTAAGTAATTCCGATAAATTAATTTTTTTAAGCCATGTAAATATTTTCATAATTTATTTTAGAAATGAATTATAGTGACATAAATGGTACGAAATATTTCTTGTATATACTTTTGTTGACTACTAAAAAAAGTCTTTGACTCTATTTTGTCATTCAATTTTGTAAATCTTATAGAAAGGGAAAAGATTAGGAGAAATTTCAGATACATAGAAATTTTGATGTAACACATAAAATATAAGGCACAAATCTTGACTTTCCAGTTTTAATAATAGTAAATGATTTTGTTCTAGACTTCTTTTTGTTATTCATGTATTGCTGAATTATTTTTAGGCAATTTCTTTAAAGAAATAAATCAGTTTTGAATGGAAGATTATCCAGAGGGTTCAAATGAATGATCATGATCTAATAAATTATTAAACTTAATACTATAGTTGACTTATTTGCGACTAAGTTAATTTATAAATTAAGTTTCTCTTCAATTGAGAATCATCTCATTGTTGTGTTTTTCAAAATATCTTTTTTTTTCTGGCTGTATTGTCAAGAATCCAGACTCCAGATCAACTATTGAATGGTTAGTGACATTATGGTTCGTTTTTGGTATTTAGTTTACTCATCCATTTTGATTTTCTCATCGAAAAATACTCTCTCTTTTTTTCTGTTAGATAAAAGAATAATTAAACCTGTGAAAAGAGTTCGTTGGAAAAGATTTGGGTAAGCATTTGGTGAACAACCTCTGTTAAAAGTCTTCATATATCTCTTCTATATGTATGTATTTTTATATGAATGTATGTTTGTGCTTTCCCTAACTCCAATCAACCACCCAAGCAGCCGCCTACAACTTTTTTGCTTCAAGCATCAGCATTCGTTATATTCCCTCTCCTGATCGTGTGCATATTTTTACATCTACACCAAAAACTATTAGAGAATAGAGAATACAATGAAATATTAAGTGGTGTCACTTTCAAGAAGCCGAACAACTTTCAGGTAAATTGGATGTTATGATGGTTAGGTACATAGTTTCCTTAGAAATCTACCCAGTAGGCTAAACATTGTTGGGGGAAAGAAAATACTAGAAGGATTATTGGGAGTGGTTGCTTTGTTCGAATCGTCGCACGTGATACTTTTCATGCATGTATTATTGTATGAGTTACAACATAAGTAGCCGAATTTTTTTTTTTTAAATATTCTATATCATAAATATGCTTATGTCTAGGTTATTAAAATTCTCCGCTTATGTCTAGGTTTATATACTTTTCGCTTCGAGAATCTACTTACCCCTAGAACGAGTTTTGTTTCATGCCTCTACGCGGGAATTGTAATATCTCTTGATGAATTAATTTGTTCAATTTCCATTCTTTATTATATAATGCATATACATAAGACGCCAAAAAGGTATTTTACCATAAGAAAAAAGGAATTCTTTGTTTATAGCAGAAGAAAACTTTAGATGTTGCCTAAAGCACTTAACTTGCTTCTCTCCTTTTTTTTGCCCTTTTTTTATTTAT
This sequence comes from Arabidopsis lyrata subsp. lyrata, assembly GCF_000004255.2. Classification (NCBI taxonomy): domain Eukaryota; kingdom Viridiplantae; phylum Streptophyta; class Magnoliopsida; order Brassicales; family Brassicaceae; genus Arabidopsis; species Arabidopsis lyrata. The sequence goes on along the minus strand of NW_003302555.1, from coordinate 3,767,227 downwards.
TTATGTTTCTGTTTATCAGTTCACATGTTCTTATGTTTTACTTTTTGTCTCTTGTCATTGTCCCACTTCAAAGTTTTTGTATGAGTAATAGATTCTTAATTATTAGTAGAAAACCTATATAAATGATTTTATGTTGTCATAACATATAACAACGACTCTTCTTTCTTTCTTACTTGTGGACAGATTTCGAGAAAGCCTCAAGACAAATCCGCTGATTTAATCATGTTTCTGTTCTCTTCACATGTGTTCAAGCTCGTGACGACCAAAGGTACGCATCAGAGAAGAAACATCATTACAATTTTGTTTTTAAATTCTAATATTTATAAATATATATACTACATGATAAGAACCTAACTCCTAACAAAACGATATCGTATGTGTGTATGCTTGTTTGGTGACATATAGATTATCGGAGACACTTATTGAAGCGGAGAGGATGGATTATTGCTTTGATCATGTTCATTTCTGTGTTTGAAATTGCATTCTGCCAAAACCAAACCCCTGAGCCAGAATCAACACAAGTCTTGCAGCTACATTACCAAGATCAACATGTACGTCGTCTCTATACGTTTTTTTTTTTTGGCTAATCAACATTCTTAATTAGCTTTTCATTAACAATTAAATAGACCTCTTTGAAAAATAACAAAACCGTTACGCCATAATATGTGGCTTTCTTGATGTGCAAGTCACGTGAATCGTTTTAGAAACCCTAAATGATGCGATGATTGCAGGTGGTAGTGGAGAATGGAATTTTTCAATTAACTTTATCAAATCCTGAGGGATTTGTCACGGGAATCCGGTACAATGGTATCGAAAATGTGCTCGCGTACACGGGCAAAGAATATGATAGAGGGTAAGTCTGTATATGTTTATGTACTAACTGCTCTTGCGAGTGTTTAAACACTAACTGATCTGATTTCTGCAGTTACTGGGACTTAGTGTGGAACTTTCCTGGCAAAAAAGCTAAAAAGACCAAAGGCACGCTAGACCGGTAAATGATTGTCTCTATGTTTAATTATACATGCCCCAATGTGATGTGAGACATACTTGGATTACTTTACAGGATTGAAGCAACAAAGATGGAAGTGATTACGCAGAACGATGAACAGATAGAGCTATCGTTTACAAGAACATGGAATACGTCTTCAACGACGGCTGTTCCAGTGAATATAGACAAGAGGTAGTCAAGTTAGTAACTAGATAAAAGCTTTAGTGTTTTGGGATCTATATTGATGGTATTTGAGTTGATTTCAGGTTTGTAATGCTGCGGAACTCCTCGGGATTCTACAGTTACGCCATCTTCGAGCGGTTACAAGGATGGCCTGCTGTTGAACTCGATAATATGCGATTAGTATTTAAGCTAAACAAGGACAAGTTTCATTACATGGCGATTTCAGATGACAGGCAAAGGTACATGCCTTTGCCAGATGATCGGATTCCGCCTCGTGGTCAACCTCTTGCTTATCCTGAGGCAGTTCAACTTCTCGACCCTATTGAGCCCGAGTTTAAAGGAGAGGTAAAATTTTAATTCTTTATAGAAAACATCTAAGCCATCCATTTCAGCTTGAAAAACAGAGGAATAAAAACAGAGGAAACAGAGTATTAAAGTCTATACATCTTATAGGTGGATGACAAGTATGAGTACTCAATGGAGAGTAAAGACATAAAAGTTCATGGATGGATAAGCACAAATGATTCAGTTGGGTTTTGGCAAATCACTCCAAGCAACGAGTTCCGATCTGCTGGCCCTCTGAAGCAATTCCTAGGCTCCCATGTCGGTCCAACCAACCTTGCGGTGAGTGATAGGTTTCGACATATATCATTTCTTAGTTTGGATAGAAGATGAATGATCATTGATGTGTGTGAAATGAAAACAGATATTTCACAGTACTCACTATGTTGGAGCAGAACTAATCATGAGTTTTAAAAACGGTGAAGCATGGAAGAAAGTGTTTGGACCTGTCTTTATTTATCTCAACTCTTTTCCTAAAGGAGTTGATCCTCTCTTGCTCTGGCATGAAGCCAAGAACCAGGTCAGTCACACATCTACACACATGTTCATGTGCATATGTAAGAACAAAAGAGCTGAGCAATAGAGTTGGTTGTTGTTTCAGACAAAGATTGAAGAAGAGAAGTGGCCTTATAACTTCACCGCTTCAGATGATTTTCCTGAATCTGACCAAAGAGGATCTGTTAGCGGTAGATTAGTCGTAAGAGACAGGTACACTACTTGCTTCATTAGCTCTTGAATCTACGTCGTTTTTGACATAACAGATTCCTAAGTGGTAGTTTGTTTTTGAGACAGATTCATAAGTAGTGAGGATATACCTGCAAATGGTTCCTATGTGGGCTTGGCTGCACCAGGAGATGTTGGCTCATGGCAAAGAGAATGCAAAGTAATTTCCTTAGTCTATCCATATACTCATTCTCTTTCTTGTTGATTAACAATTTTATTAGTCATAAGTTTTGGTCTTAATTACGTTGACAGGGTTATCAATTCTGGTCTAAAGCAGACGAAAATGGATATTTTTCTATCAATAATGTGAGAAGTGGTCGTTATCATCTCTATGCATTTGCTCCGGGATTCATCGGTGATTACCACAACGACACTGTTTTTGACATTTCTCCAGGTTCGAACACTTCTAATACCACAACGACACTATTTTATATATATATAAAATACTAAGAAAGAGTGAAATATTGGAAACAGGCTCAAAGATTAGCCTAGGAGACTTGGTGTATGAACCTCCTAGAGACGGTTCAACTCTATGGGAAATCGGTGTACCAGACCGAAGCGCTGCAGAGTTCTACATTCCTGACCCGAATCCAAGCTTTGTAAACAAACTATACTTAAACCATTCTGATAAATTCCGACAATATGGATTGTGGGAACGATATTCAGAATTGTACCCCGATGAAGATATGGTCTACAATGTTGATGCTGATGATTACTCTAAGAAATGGTTCTTCATGCAAGTTACAAGGTTAGTTTGTTACTATTTATATTCAAAACACTACCACTATGAAACATTGTTCAAGTATGAAACATTGAATTTGTAGGAAGCACGCAAATGGTGGATATAACGGTACAACATGGCAGATCAGATTTCAATTCGACGATAAAATGAAAAACTTAACCGGAAACTTCAAACTGCGAATCGCTCTAGCAACATCAAATGTAGCAGAATTGCAGGTGTGAATCTCAAGTTGCATGGACGCTTTTTTTTCTCTATGAAAGTGATCACTTTCATTTGATCCTTTGGTAATCTTTTTGCAGGTTCGGGTGAATGATCTTTCTGCAGATCCTCCATTGTTTACGACAGGGCAAATAGGAAGGGATAATACAATCGCAAGGCATGGTATTCATGGACTATATTGGTTATACAATGTGAATGTGCCTGCTGCTTCTCTTCACCTGGGAAATAACACCATATATCTAACTCAACCGCTCGCCACGAGTCCTTTTCAAGGACTCATGTATGATTATATTCGTCTTGAATATCCTGATTCCATCAATTATATTACTAAATCATAGAGTTGTATTCAGTTTTCCTTATAAAGTTGGTGATTAATATACAGATAGAGATATACAGATTTTTTTTCTCGATAGGTACTTTATATCAAAAGTTTACCGCAAATTTTAGTCCAAGAGGACTTGGAACCAAACATAGAGTGAAGACTACAAGTCCTTAAACTGATCGATGTAAAAGATCTCTAATTTGAAGCTTTTGGTTTCTACCAAGCAAGTATGGAAATAGATTCAGAGATCAAAATCAAAATATTTCAGATTAGCGGATTGAAACTAACTAAAAACAACTGTGGCAAGGGGACAAAAAAAACAGACAACAATGCTCTGTGTGATTTCAGGTTCAAACAGTACTCAGCCAGTATGTAAGAAGAGCTGTGTAGTAACTAGAGCTCGGTATCCTGGCTTGACCCAAACAGCCAACTTGACAGTATAGATAACTTACTTGATGCAGGCTTCTGTTTCAGGTCATTTAGATCAGCATTGCAGAGGTTGTCAAAAGCATGCTTTAGATGAGGGGTTACCACTTTGGCCTGTAAAAAAAAAAAAAAGACAAAAGAGGTTCATGCAAGGGTAGGTATAGGATGAAAATATATATACTGGTAGGAATATTCAGAGGGAAAGATGCAAAATACCTTAAAATCTTCAAGAGAACAGAAATCTTTTCCATCACAACCCTGAAATTTGTAAGGAGATATTAGGAAATGGAAGAAGTGCAAAACAGAAAAGTTAGTCAATTCATTTCTTAAAATTCTAGAGTTATGTCTCAAGTTCAATTTGGCCACTATGATAGAGCTGAGATTAAGTTTGCGTTTAGTAGTTGGATGGAACTTACTGGAACTGCAATAGGATGCTCATTGTGCAGAACCTGAACGAAGTATTTGGGAGAGGATTCTGCGGGACAACTGTATAGGACAAGAATGTTGTTCCCACCAAAAGGAGCCATGGTGCTGCCTCTAAAATCCCTGGTTTTGGGAGGCTGTGGAGGGAGTTCCAAAGGTTTCTCCTTCTGTATTCTCTCAAACTCTGTAGGACATTTAAAACCTCTTTTAAGAACAAGCACTGAGATGAAATTATATGTTTCACAACAAACGCAAGTGGGGAAATATGAGAGATGTGAATATTGATAGACTAACCAGATCCATCAAGGAAAAGCCCAAGAAGACAAGAAAAGGGAACTATTGTTTCTGCATGTGCAAACCTAAGCCTTGCTTTTTCGTAACTTCCAGGTGGGAGCTTTTCTGCATGATAATTGAATAGGACAAATAATTAGATCTGCTGACTACGATGACAAGGAAATCGTTCCTTTTTTCCTGGTTTAAAGTTTTAGATTACCTTCCCGGGCCTTGATAGCTTCTTCCATTGAATGCAAAACATCTTCTAGTAGTGGAACTCCCATTTTGTAGTTTAAGGAATTGCCATAACCTTTGAGGAGAAACACTTCCAAGTCATCTGTCCATTCCAGTAAAGCAACCTACAGATGATTGTGTTACACATAACTAGCATTATAGAATAAAATCCACAAGCTTAAGGATGTTTAAAGCGCACATAGACATATATAAACAGAAACTTGTACCTCTGATGGCGTGAAAAGTTCACAACTTTGATTAGTTATATTAAGCAATGATGCTTCCTGTAGATTTCGAAACAACTATAGTATTATAATTGATTCATGATGAGAAGTAGGTGTTGTAGCGTCCAGGAAAGGTGCGTAAACTATTAAGAAATTTAAAACGAGATGCAAGAAAGAAGCACCTGCTTGCACAGAAACCAGAGAGAAGAAATGTCCTGTTTTGTAAATTTTAAATCATATCTCTTTGCAACGGAAGCTGTAATCTTATTCAGAACAGGTTCCTTGAGCTTATCCACAGCAGGCTCTTTAGCTTTTCTATAGCTCTGCAATCATAGACCATGTAAAGAAAAGAAAAACTCAGAATCGAATAAACTGATCGAGGATGAGCCTACAATAAAAAAATATTTAGATTCATTCAATCACAACTATACCTTGTAGTTTTGACAACATTCAAAAAATCTCAACTTTGTATCACTTGCACGGTTTTCACTAGTGACAGCGAATGCTCTATTACGGCCTGGTCCCAGATTTCCTTTCTCACTGAATAACCCCATTCCAAATGCTACAGCACTTGCAGAAGCCCGAGGAATCTATCAAAAGATTTAAACAATTCAGGAATGTCCTCCACCAATACTTGCAACCAAATTCTAGTGTTCACATTATCAAGTTTTGCTGAGCAGAAACAGAAACATAAAAAGTTCAAAAGGCACCAACCTGCGTAGCTCTTATTGTATAGACATCAGGGTGGTAATCCTCTTCAAACAAACTAGGAAACCGTTCCCGAACCCGGATTCCCAGTTGGTACAACTCGTCCTCCCCTTGCCTGATCAGCTCCCCGCCTTTCACTTTTCCTTCCCAGGGAGATTTCCATTGTCCTAACCATCCAGGAATTTTGTCTGAAGGCAATTTCCTAGCTTCTGCATCTCTTACCAATTCCTTTAACCTACCAGCCAAATTCTCCAATTCCCGCAACCGTTTCTTGGTCGGAGAACGAGTTCCATGCCTAGCCTAACATGTCAAAAACCACTATTTCAGTCTTCATTCTCCCTCATTGCCACCACATTTAACCCAAATAAATTCTGCTTACCACAAGGTTAAGGTGGATAGGTGTACACTCACTGGGAACATTCGACCCTTCAATCAAATTTTGGGTAACATCTTTCGAAACAGAGTATCTGCACACCAAATTCAAATTCCCCCAAAAAAAAAATTATAACTAACTAAAGAAAAACTACACAAATTTCCACCCTTTTTGAAAAAGTGGTGTCAATGTTGTCAAGCAAACGACAACAATCCGACCAGTTAGGTTAACAAAATTTGGACCCAGATGATAAAGTGTTGTTCCTGATTCAATTTCCTCGGGACCACGCTATAAGAAGGATTGAGAAAGAAGAACCTGGTGACGGTGGAGAGGTGATGACGAACATCGAAACCCTGATCCGCCTGTGAAACAACAAATAGACACAACAGTATGATCCAAACAGTCTTCGTCGCCATCTCTCAAGCTTTCTAATTTCCTTCAGGAGGAAGCTTTCAGGTTTCTGTCCTCTTTATCAAGCTACTGTTCCACTGCTTCGTTCGATTCACACGAGTTTGCCCCTTTCACGCCACGTGTTGACCCTTCACACGTCTTTTGGTTTTAAGTCTTTTGATCTCCAAGATGTCGGTAATTTTTTGGTTCAGTTCCGGTTTAAGTCGGTTATACGGTTGGACCGACTTTAACCCGTTAGCTGTCTTTGTAGCCTCCTTTGCCGCCAAATATGCTCTTTGATATCATATAATAACCAATCTTACAGATAGTTTATTCATTAGAAAAATGTGATGAGGCCCTAATCAAGCAACGCTCGAGTCAAAAGCATGACCATTTCGTGACCAAGACTTCGTCTCTTCTTTATCTTTCCAGATTAAAATGTGTGTTTGCACGTTAAACAATCATGAGAATGAGTTCCAGCCTTTAGGGTTTATATAACTTAAAAGATTACTTTATATCCGTATTTGGAAAATCCAAGAAGAAGAAGAAGAAAGAGAGACAGACTCATGGAAGAGTTTCAAGGTCCAGAACCACGCAGCCAGATGATGAGCGAGAATTCTCGATCCCTGGAGCTCAATCAGCGCAAATGGTGGATCTCTGTTTTCTTCTGCGGTTTCATGATCTTTACGGGAGATTCTCTTGTCATGCTTCTGTTGAACTTCTTCTACGTCCAAGATAATCGATCAGAGAGTGATCAGGACCGACAATACAAAGGAACATGGACACAAGCTCTGATCCAAAACGCCGCCTTTCCAATCTTGATTCCATTCTTTTTCAAATTTTCTTCACCGAACCTGGAAACAGTCTCCAATCAAACCAACAACGGCTGGTTTCGAGTTCTCCCGCTATACGTTTCTCTCGGTGTTCTTGTCTCTGTTTATAGCAAGTTATATGCGCTAGCGAAATTATACGTAGGATGGGGGATTTTGGTATCAACTCAATTGATACTCACCTCCCTCTTCTCAGCTTTCATTAACCGTCTCAAGTTTAACAGATGGATCATCATATCGATAATCTTCACTCTTGCGGCCGACTTTTTTGGCAGCCCTGCGTTTGCTGGAACCCCTGATGAAGATGAAACTGATGCTTACGACATCAAGGCATGGTTGATACTCATATTCCCTACTCTTGCTTTCTCCTTGTCTCTGTGCCTAATGCAGCTCGGGTTCGAAAAAGTGTTGGTGAAGACAAAGAGGTATGGTAACAAGAAGGTGTTTCGGATGGTCTTGGAGATGCAAATCTGTGTTTCCTTCATCGCCACACTCGTTTGCACTGTGGGTCTGTTTGCGAGTGGTGAGTTTAAGGAGTTAAAAGGTGACAGTGAGAGGTTTAAGAAAGGGAAAACTTACTACATTCTGAGTTTGGTCGGGTTGGCTCTCTCTTGGCAGGTTTGGGCGGTCGGGCTGTTAGGTCTGGTGCTTTTGGTGTCCGGTTTATTCACTGATGTTGTTCATATGTGTGCTTCACCTGTTGTGGCTCTGCTTGTTGTGTTGGCTTTTGATTTCATGGACGACGACTTTGGTTGGCAGAGAAGAGGTGCTTTGCTAGGGGCAGTCTTGGCCCTAGCTTCTTACTTCTACTCCCTGCACAAAACAAAGAAGAAGGAGATCGCAGAACTGAACAAGAGAGAGAACAACAACAGTGAAGCTTAATCTCTCTACAATATACATAGATGATACTCTTATTACTTTATGTGCCTTGCAGATACAAATACTGTGTTTGTCCTGCAAGTGTCCTTTATTGACTCAGAAGTTGTATACATCCAAATGAGAGACTAAAAATACATCCGTGATGATATCATATATTTATATCTCAACAACAGCTACAAATAATCCCCTCGCAGATATACAATCGAATTTACGAGGTTTTTGTATGGATGAGTTTGAAAGTTCTGTAACATATGCGTAAAAATTCTCTCACATAACCCATCCCTCGAATCTGCCAAGTTTATTTGAAGAATCCTTCTTCCAGAAAGGCTTGATCGCCGTGAAATTACCGGTTTTCTGTAAGCAAAGAATAGCTACATCAGTCAACAAAACATAGAAGTAGAGCATTGTGATCAGTATGCTCATATCCACAGCTAATATACCTTAAGGCATAGACTTCTGGTTGTATCACAAACCGGGTAATCATGTGGACAACAATGACGACCATCGCTGCAACACACAGCGGATTCTATCTCGCAGCATTTCCATGAAAAACATAAACCAAACAAGTTTCTTGCACAGCAACAAGTCTCTCCAGCTGAACAATAGGTGAAAAGGTTGCATTTTGTGGGGCCAGGAGGGGACGGTGGAGGCGGGTTTGGATGTGTCTTGATGGGATATGAAGCAAGCATATTGATTCCGCATATCCCTTCTGAATTCCCGGTGTTACGCTGCATGTGCATAAACCCATCCATTCCCCAACTTTTTCCCCATGAGTTTTTCACAATCCAATAATCAACACCATTCTGTGAACCATATCCTACTATGAGCACAGCGTGATCCAATGATGTGGAACACGGGCCGGAGAATATTCCCTGCGTCAAAAGGTAAAACTTTCAAACAAGGAAACGTTGAACATTCAGAAAATAGAGCAGGTGTATCTCTAATCTTACAACTTACCCTCGAATATAACTGAAACGCTCTCTCGCTTCCACAAATGCCAACACTTACTGGCTGAGCTGCTACAGCCTCCCTTAAGGCTTTCTCGTCATTGGATTTTACACCAGCATAGCTATCAATTGTCACAACCTTTTGTTTCAACTGCAGAACAAAAGAGACTCATGTACGTTAGTGATGTCAAAGATCAAGGAAACAAACAGGGAAGGGAAAGTAAATCAATACCTTATCCTTCTTACAGGTGCCATCACGTTCTTGATAAGGATAGTCTTTCTCTGTGTCTATACCATGGTTTTTTATGACGAATTCGAAAGCATAGTCCATGAGACCACCATTGCAGCCAGCATTGTAGGACTTGTCACAATCAATCAGTTCCTGCTCAGAGAGGCTGATGAGATCTCCTGTTACAATCTGGTTGATTCCCTCCATAGCTCCAGTCGCCGAGAACGACCAACACGCCCCTATAAACGTATCAAAACATCATCATCCACTCAAATAACCAACATCTGAGAACAAATTTACTATTTCTGACCAAATTCCTACATTTGCCCATTCTATCAAAGAATGACTCGCATAGAAGAAAGAAACAATGATATTTGCTTCCAGACTTTCCTAAATTGTTCAATCACTATATTACTCTCAGCCATAATTAGACATGGAAAAAGAAATGCAAACTTATTATACTCCTTTAAAGGTGCAAAAAGCGTGAAAGAGATGGAAAATTAGATTACTGAGACAAACTACGTTATGATTGGTCTTCATGAAGATAAATCTGCATCCTCAAAGATTCTAAAGTCTGAGAATTTCTCCGATCTAAATTCAATCTTAAGGTTCTGATCTTGAATCACCTCCTAAGTCGCTGAACTAAAAACTCTAATCAAATCTGAAATTTTGATGAAAAAGAAAGCTAAATCAAGTACCGCAGCTTCCTTGATCTTTGACATTAGTAACAGCTCCTTTCTTCCTCCAATCAACAGAATCTGGAACCTTTGCGTTACCACCCAGACTCTGTCCCTTACTAGCCATTATCAACGACGAAGCGGAAACAGAGAGTCCAAGACGAGAAGCCTTGAACTCGTGGTGAGTCAGATCCGCGAAGGCATTGAGAGAGAGAGAATAAGTAGCGTTAGTGATGAGATTGTGTTGGGTAACGAAGTCGTGATTATCTTTAAAGATTTGAATCCTCTGTTGCCTCTCTTCTTCTGAACCGTAAGTTTTGCCATGTCTCTGGCACCAGTCGTCGAACAGCTCGGAGATGTCATCGGAAGATGAAGGTGAAGAAACGAGAAGAAGGAAGAAGAAAGTGAGAGAGACAAAGGAGGACGATGACATTGACATTTTTCTGTATTATTTTTGTTAGAATCGTGGAGATAGTTTTGGACCTAGAAATAAGGAAGGCCCTGGAGATTTGTTTTTTTTTTTCCCATTTCTTTTGAGATTTTAGCCAGTAAGATTACAAAACGCTGGTTTCGCGTTGGCGTTTTGTGAAAATAGCGTTTGGCGTTGAAAATTCCCTAAGTGATTGTGAACAAAATGATTGAGGCAGAAGAAGTGAGCCACGTGTGTAATAGGATGTACCTAGAATTATCCACAACTTCGCCACCAGAATTATGAAAAAATTTTAAATTGTTAAAATATTAAAAAAACAAAAAACTTGAATGGTATAATACGTATAAGAATAAGAATAAAGTTTTCAAAGTTAATAACTCATAAGATCGCGACATTTGACAAGTATTTCAAGAAAATTTTGACAAGTGTAAAAAATTACAACCAATTAGATTTTGACATTATGTTAACATAAATATGAAAAATTCCAAATCTAAAATATATACTTAGATTTAAAAAAGGTAAAGAAATATTTTTTTAATTATCAAATTAAACTAAGAAAAGGTAACTGTTGTATTTCCAATTTTCTTTGTGAATTATATTTTAATTTTCTAATAATTTTGTTTTGTTAATTTCTAAATTATTTTTAATTCTAACTAAGATATAGATTTGATGTCAAAAAAAAGATATAAATTTGATATTATGTATAAATTGTGTTTGATATAATTTTTTAGTTCTAATTCATTAAGTGCATAAATATTAAATTATGATTTATTATGATGGTATAGTTAGTTAAATTGTATTGGAAAATGGAATATGTGAAGTTCAAATCTGAGTTTAAAAAATTACCAGATATAAGATCACAAAATTATATAGGTTATTACTTAGATTTCATATATTATCGATAAAAATTATATTTATTTTATTTTCTAACCCGCGTATTTATGCGGGCCTTATCTAATGTGATAATAAACAGAGCAAACATAATATGCAGAGCAAACATAATATAAATTCAATGGTAATGGTATTCCCAATGTTTTTTTAAAAATTAATGTGAGTATTAATTATATCATCATCATTCACGGCCTCAGGATCGGGCCAGACAGGCCCATGGCAATCAAAATCCAAACACATTTAGCTTCCAATCCAACTACATACAGACTATCGTAAATCATTGTTCTTTGGTCAACACTAAAATCATAGTTAAATGGTAATAAATCTATGATACTTTATTAAGCAAAAGAAAGCAACTTTAGCCTTTTTAGGTTACAAGACCACCACTCCCTAGTCCCTACTCGTGTAGGCTGATGAGCAGAGTAGTACACTTTGGACCTACTTACGACTTTATTGCATTTAGCTCTTTCTCGCTTATTCTAATTAGTAAATTAGATCACGCGGAGACCAGAGAGTAGTAGTGGTAGTAGTAACCAAAGAAATGTGCATGCGTAACGTGTATTTTCTAGAGAGCTAACCAAAGCAAAAATAATCAACTTCACTTTTGTGAAAACACATAAATAAACTAATCAATCTTTTCGTATTCTAAGAATTCATATAACATAAATCTCCTCACAAACATTTTATCACTAATCAAATCCGATTCAAAACCAGTAAACTACCATCGGCCACACACAAAAAAAAAATAAAAAATGTGGTGTGTTCAGCCTTACCCAACTGTCGACAAGTAAAGGCGACTTTTACTACTGTATATATTAACCAGCAAATACGAAAGTGGCTTTATTTTTTTGAAATTATTTTTTTCCCATATAATAACTATATAAGAGTATTTAAAATTCGCTAGAAAATTCCAAGAACATATTGTTGTTTTATCGTATCTCAAAAATCAAAAGGCAAATATATTAGAATATGTAGATGCATTTGGAGTGGACGCTAGCATAAAATGTATGTTGAATATTGAAGCGATTTATATAGCAAGCATAAAATGTTGTTTTCTTTTGTAAAATTTTCACTATAGTTGAAATAAGTTGTACACCAAAAGTTTGAATATCCGGTTACAAAAAATTAGGTAGGCTGAGGTTTGAAATTTGATGTCCACTATAGTCCAATGTTATGATATTTGGGGACATCCGATAAAACAAGAATTTTCAAATATGAAAACTTGAACAAGGTCTAATTTTTGAACTTATTATTAATCAGCAAAACAGTGAATCTTTAATTAAGCATTTAAATCTTTTAGAAAAAAAAACAGAAGATTAATTAAACATAAAAAAAAATCTTTTAGAAAAAAGAAGATCAATATTATCATGCTTATAATGATGAGCTGTCGTCTCATATTCTCGTTTGATTCAAAACGGTAGAAATCGAGAAAGAAGGCTGAAGAAGAAGAAGAAGAAGTTGTGAAAACAAAATTAACGCTTGAAGAATCTAAAGGTTTAGCCTTTTTCAATCCGATCAATCACCGAGAAATATACTATTTACTTGTTTCCATGTGAAGCTCCTTCAATTGAAAAAGAAGAAGAAGAAGACAATCGTCAAATGCTTGACTTTGGTTTCAGTTCTTCTTCACGACAGCTCAAGGTGATGATCATTTTTTGCTCTTCTACCTAATCATATCGCTGCGAATCTTTTGCAAAGTTTCGCTCTTTATTCTCTCAATGTGCTTTTTTTTTCTTTTTTTTTTTGAGTTGTTGAACTAGGGTTCTTCTGGGTAGTAGCAACTGTTTTGCTGATTTTATGAGCTGCTTTTGGTTATAGAATTTGATTTTTCAAACCAAACCTTGTCGATTTCAACTCAATTTTAGTCGGCAGTAGATCTGATCGGTCTCAATTGGGCTTAGTTTTACACTGTTATCAGTTCACCACTTGTTCAAAGTTCATCAGTGCGTACAGAAGTTTGAATTGACTACTTTTTTTTTTTTGTATAATTTCATGATTTTTCTAATGATCAAAATCTTTGAGATATAATACTACACCTTTATTTAATGCAAATGGCTTTTAAAAATTCTACTAGGAAGATCGGCTCTTTGATGGGATGGGACACCAAATCATCATGTGTTATGATGCTATCAAATACTAGTACCTGTTATCTTCAGAATAAGTATTATGGCATCTTCTGGACTGGGAAATGGAGTAGGCACTTCGAGATCTGCCAAAGGTTTAAAGAGCTCTTCTAGTTCAGTCGATTGGTTGACGAGAGATTTGGCTGAGACGAGGATAAGGGACAAGGTCGAGACCGATGATGAGAGAGTAAGTCTTGCATTGCTTCTTTTTCTTTTTCATGTTTATTCAACTGTTTTTTTTAGCTTGACTTCTTTTATCACGAGCTTATATATGTTATGGAGTAGTTTACAGAGTCTGGAGGTTTTTTTAAGTTGCAGGATAGTGAACCAGATATTATTGATGGGGCTGGTGCTGAACCTGGTCATGTGATTCGAACCACACTCCGTGGTCGAAATGGTCAATCAAGACAGGTTGGATGGTTATGGATAGTTGTATGTGTAAATTGGTTATGTAGTTATATAACTGTTTCTCATACAGATATTTATTTGGATTGGCAGACAGTTAGCTACATATCAGAACATGTTGTCGGTACTGGTTCCTTTGGCATGGTTTTCCAAGTAAGTGAATTTAACATCCATGATCTATTGGTTTGGCTCCATTTCCCGCACATTTATGTTTCCTTCTGGTAGGCTAAATGTAGGGAGACTGGGGAGGTTGTTGCTATCAAGAAGGTTCTACAAGACAAGCGGTACAAGAACAGAGAGCTACAAATCATGCAGATGCTAGACCACCCCAATGTCGTTGCTTTAAAGCATAGCTTCTTCTCAAGAACAGACAATGAAGAGGTTTATTTGAATCTTGTCCTTGAGTTTGTGCCTGAGACCGTCAATCGTGTTGCAAGAAGTTACAGTAGGACGAATCAGCTGATGCCACTGATATACGTTAAACTCTACACCTATCAGGTAAGTAATTCCTAAATTTGAACTTTTTATTCTTTTTCGTAGGTTTTGTTTCATGAAATTTGTATCTGCATGCCAGACTGATAATTCGCTGGGTATTCTTCAAACATTTTTTATAAGTTTTTGTTAATGGTTACAGATTTGCAGGGCGCTTGCTTACATCCATAATTCCTTTGGTCTTTGTCACCGTGATATTAAGCCTCAAAACCTGCTGGTAAGTTCATTTGTGTCTCCCTGCAACAGATGACCTTTGTTTTTTTGCTAAAACGTATTTTTGTTTGAATTGTATTTTAGTTTTATAGTCCTTTGCCTCTATGAGTAGGAGATGTAAAGACACGCATATTATTTACATTAATGGTGTCATGCTAGGTTTAGAGTCTGACATGATGTATGTTTATAACATGCCTGGAGATGTAGCTATGCGGCTCTTAATACAGTTAATTTCATTTACGATCTTCACAGTGGAACTAGGCTTCTCTTTTCGAGTTTATATTATTGAGAAAGCTAGTTTTTAAAATAGGATTCTGAACTAACTTTGAGAAAATAGGTGTAGTTTTGAGCTGGGTTTTTAGAGTACCATGTCTGCGCTCAACTTATTTGTACCTAGTTAGGTTGTTCGGTTTTAATTTAAATGCATATATATCTGACTTTACAGATGGTGTCGTGCAGGTGAACCCACACACGCATCAGCTAAAAATATGTGATTTCGGGAGTGCAAAAGTGTTGGTAAGTTTTACTGACACAGTTTTTCACGAATTCATTCTTGGAATATGACGTGGTCTCGTTCTCTGTAGGTAAAAGGAGAACCCAATGTTTCTTACATCTGTTCAAGATACTATCGTGCTCCAGAACTTATTTTTGGTGCCAGTGAATACTCAACTGCAATTGATATATGGTCCACTGGTTGTGTGATGGCCGAACTACTTCTTGGACAGGTTTAAGCATGACTTTTGCATTAGCGACATTCCTATATGTTTTGGCTATTCATTCAGTTTATTCCTTGTCTTACTTTTTTCTGCCTTGCTAATTTGCCATACAGCCTCTGTTTCCTGGTGAGAGCGGAGTTGATCAGCTTGTTGAAATCATTAAGGTAGCCTTTTATTAATTCTTTAAGTTTATGTAAAAATTATGAAGCAATTCAAGCCCTGATAAGTGCTTTTAGAGCTTTTGTTTATGGGCTAATCATCTATCTTTACGTAGCAGACTGGTGCAGATTGTCAACTATATCTGTCAATGACTATTAGGCTTCCCCGTCACAATTTGTTACGTCTATTGTTGAGTTCGTATTCAGTATTAAAGAAAGCAATAATAACCTTTGGACTGCTCAGTCTGATTTCGAGGAAACCTTGTTTTTCTTATTTCATGTGCTTTTATATGTCATGCAGGTTTTAGGTACACCAACAAGGGAAGAAATCAAGTGCATGAATCCAAACTATACAGAATTTAAGTTTCCCCAGATAAAACCTCATCCATGGCACAAGGTATACCTTCTAATGTTATTGATTATCACCTACAAGAATATTCTTTAAACAGTGGTTTTGTTGGTGAATGCAATATTTCAAAGAGGCGTTCTGGTATTTGTGATGGTTTGGAGTATGAATCATTCAATAGTATGTATCAAAAATTAAATTTATGTTGTCATTTCCTCGTGCTTATGAAACTATCTATGGTAGATTTGAAATCGATTGGCTAAATGATTGTGGCTTTAGTTCTAGTTTGAGTATTTCTCTCTGGTGGAAAGTGGTTTTCAGGATTTTGTTCTCTGACATTCTACAACTTGGTGGTTAGCACTTTGCGTTAAACTATATAGGATTTTTTATTTACCCATAGTAAAAAAGGTTTAATTGGCTTCAGTGAGTATTACCTCTTTGAGCTTCGCTTCTCTCTGAATCCTTATTACTGCATGAATCTTCTATTTGTGCTCAGGTGTTCCAAAAACGTTTGCCGCCAGAAGCAGTTGATCTTCTTTGTAGGTTCTTCCAGTACTCCCCTAATTTAAGATGTACAGCTGTAAGTTAATTCATACTTAACCTTCATTGTGTAATTTACTTTTCTATTGTTCCATATCAGCATCTAAGGATCTAAACCCATTACAAAACACTTGTGGTGTTATTGTAGTTGGAAGCTTGTATTCATCCGTTATTTGATGAGCTAAGGGACCCGAACACTCGTCTTCCCAATGGCCGACCACTTCCTCCACTTTTCAACTTTAAACCGCAAGGTACAGTTGCCTTTTTTTTTTTTTTTTTTTCTTGTTGGACTTCTTAAGAGATCTATCATAGATATGCTCTATTAAGTTGTTGACATGTTGTGTTTTGCTCATGATTGCTAATAAGTATAAACCTCAAAACCTCCTTCAATGTTAGTAGATGATCTATGAATAATGAGGAATGCTTAATAAATTAGAGTCACAAGTATGGACACCATTGTGGCCTTTGAAATATTTGAATGCTAAGCAACAATAAACGCTTTGTTCTTCATAGACATGTATCTGTCATCCTTAACTTTCAGTAATTTTCAAAATCATGAACTGAGGTTATGTGTGTTGCAGAGCTATCTGGCATACCTCCTGAAATCGTGAACAGGCTTGTCCCAGAGCATGCCCGTAAGCAGAACCTCTTCATGGCTTTGCATTCATAAGACGCTCTCTTGATATCAATATTTTGGAGCAGCCAAGAAGGCATTTTCGCCCTCTTGGCTTTTGTTTTTGGTGAGTTCTTTTTCTTTATTTTTTGTTTGGTTGGTTATATGGAGATGAGGATACATGAATACAAACAGTACTTGAGGTTTGCTGGTTATAAGCCACTTGTTTGTTTCACGGCTACCATATAACCCTTTCTATGTGCAAAATGGATTTGTTTTAAAGCATGTAAATGAGGTTGAGAGGCTCTGTCTGATTGCTGTCTGAAGATTTTAAAGAAGAAATAGAAAGGACAAATTCACACCTATTTATTGGGTGATTTTGAAGGATTAACTTTTTTGTTTATGATAACATAAAATAAAACCATTTCATAATCAAAAGACATAACCTAAAGATTTTGGTGAGCGGAGCATGAACTGATTTGCAAAGAAAATGAACCAAAGTAGTATCATTTTAAAGGCAGAGAAGCTAGCTGCTTGTTGTCTACCGGAGATTGACAATATTACAAGAAAAAAAATGAAAAATTTTAGGGTAAACATTACTAAAACTATACGATTCCGTCTAAATTAACTCTCTACAATCCTGCGTGGGTGAGCAATGCAGGACCGGCTCCAATACTTTTATTTTTGGGCTCAAGACAAGCAGGATGCGTCTACAAATAAGAATAGACAACAAAATTAATCATATGATTACTATGAATCCCTGTTCTAAAAATGGGCCCCTAGGCGCTAATCGGGTGGGGACCGCGGCGATTTTGTCCAAATTGGTGATCTGATTTTTGTCCGCCTATACGGCGTCTAGCCAAATTTTTTTTTGCTTACATTTTTTTCTTGGATCTAAAATTCAAAACGTCCCACTTATATTCATAATTTGTATAAAAATCATAACTTTGACCTTAAATTCTTGTTTTCATGTGTTTAATGTAATTTTAAAAAATATATTATATAAATTTCTTATTTATAATGGATTAATATATTTTTAAAATATTAAATAACCTTAAAACTAGTACCCGATTAATCTCCGTTTAATCTCCGATTTTTTTGCTATGCGTTAGGCCCACCCTCACCGCCGACTAACGCCTAGCGATTTTTTGAACATGGCTATGAATGAATGAATATCTGACAAAGCCATTATGATTTGATTTGGTCTTTAACTAAAAAAGAAAAAAGTAAACCAAAAAAACAGAACTTTAAACCCTTGTCGACGACGCTGGTCCGAGTCCAAACTCTCAACTCCGCTACTTTGACAGTCTCTCTTGCCTCTTTTTCGCAAACTTGCGACATGTCGTCGTTGTGTGCATCTAATTTCTATCCTTCATCTTCTTCTTCTATCAATCTCTTCTCCAACAACCCCACTAAACCCTTTCTTCTCTCCCTCAGATTCGCCACCTCCAATTCTCTTCCCTTTGTTGCTCCTCTCAAATTCTCTACCACCAATCACGGCCTTAGCTCTCGTTTCTCTTCGAACCGATTCCAAAGACGCCATTTTTTGCTCCGATGCGTTTCAGAAGAATCTGAGCAGTCTCTTTCGGTCGGTAACGGCGGCTCTGGTAAATACCCTTTTGCTCACATTGATGAATTAACAAATTTGGTTCATACTATATTTAGTTGTTGAATTTGACTGCAAAGGTATCGAATTTAAACGCCAGTGATTATGTAGTATTTTCGTTTTCGATTTCTGCAGAAGAGAGAGTGAATGTTCTTGTTATTGGTGGAGGAGGGAGAGAACACGCCCTTTGCTACGCCTTGAAACGATCTCCATCTTGTGATTCTGTGTTATGCGCACCTGGAAACGCCGGTATATCAAGTTCCGGAGATGCCACTTGTGTACCTGACCTTGACATATCAGACAGTTTAGCTGTCATCTCTTTCTGTCAAAAATGGAATGTCGGTTTAGTGGTTATTGGCCCTGAAGTGCCTCTTGTTGCGGGTCTCGCTAATGACCTCGTTAAGGCCGGTATCCTCACCTTTGGCCCTACTTCTCAAGCTGCTGCTTTGGAAGGTTCCAAGAACTTTATGAAGAATCTTTGCCTCAAGTACAATATCCCTACTGCTAAGGTATGCCTCGCTATCTCTTTGATGATTACCCCTGGATGTTTTAGGATCCATAAAGTCGCTTTGTAAAGATTATAATCTTTGACGCGTTCAACTATTAGCTAATAGGCCTGCTGCAATCTACCCTAGTACTTAATGTAGCAGGTTAGAGCTGCTGTGAGTTGGTTAGAGAGCAGTTAGTGAGGGCTAGGTTTATAAGAATGTCTCAGCAGATTGTTTGGGGTGTACTATGGTTTGGTTGGCAATGTGGTTGAGGGCTCGGTAAATTGGTGGAATAAAAGCAGTCATGAATAGTTGCTTTGATCTTATCCTAAGGATTCCTATTTGATGGCTAATACAGTATTATTGAATCGAATGCAAATGCAGTATAAAACATTTTCTGATGCATCTGCTGCGAAAGAATACATTCAAGAACAAGGGGCTCCGATTGTGATTAAAGCGGATGGATTAGCAGCTGGAAAAGGAGTCACTGTTGCCATGGAACTAGAGGAGGCTTTTGAAGCTGTTGATTCGATGCTGGTCAAAGGCGTGTTTGGTTCTGCAGGATGTCAGGTAGTCGTGGAGGAGTTTCTCGAGGGAGAAGAAGCCTCCTTTTTCGCACTTGTGGATGGAGAAAACGCCATTCCTCTAGAATCTGCTCAGGACCACAAGCGGGTTGGAGATGGAGATACCGGTCCTAACACAGGCGGAATGGGAGCTTATTCTCCTGCACCGGTCTTGACCAGGGAGCTTCAGGATTTTGTGATGGAGTCTATAATTCATCCCACTGTTAAAGGAATGGCAGAAGAAGGATGCAAGTTTGTCGGCGTTCTGTTTGCGGGTCTCATGATCGAGAAGAAATCCGGTTTGCCTAAGCTGATTGAGTTCAATGTACGGTTTGGAGATCCGGAATGTCAGGTGAGGAACACACCTTTTTCTCAAAAAACCCCGGTTTAATCTCGGTTTGATTGTAGTTCTAAACAATGCAGCTCCTTGTTTTAACACAGGTACTGATGATGCGTCTAGAGTCTGACCTAGCAAAAGTCTTGCTAGCGGCTTGTAAAGGTGAGCTAAGCGGCGTGTCACTTGATTGGTCAAAAGATTCAGCAATGGTGGTTGTAATGGCAAGCAATGGTTATCCCGGTGCTTATGAGAAAGGATCAATCATCAGAAACCTTGAAGAAGCTGAAACGGTAGCTCCTGGAGTGAAGGTTTTCCATGCAGGAACGGATCTTGATTCAGAGGGGAATGTTATAGCGACTGGGGGACGTGTTCTTGGGGTGACGGCGAAAGGTAATGACTTGGAAGAGGCGCGTGAAAGAGCGTATTCGGCGGTTCAACAGATCAACTGGCCTGGAGGTTTCTTTAGGCATGATATTGGTTGGAGAGCGCTTCGCCAGAAACAAGTGGCGACGAAAGAAGAGTGATGAGAAGCAATTTTGTTGTAACGGCTTGTAAACCAAGAAACCGAAACTTAAAAGTCACTCCAATCTATTAAGTGATGATTCAAAATAACATTTTTGTTTACATAATTTGTGTCTAGATAAGCAATGCAGGGTTAAACCCCTCAAATCCACTTCCAAGCACAAGTGTTGGACTTTGAGGAAACAGTACACTCTGATCATTTAAGAGATTATTCAAACTTCTTTTTAAACTTAATTTTGGGTCCATTTATAAAACGTTGTTGTTTGTTTCTCCAGATATTTCAGTGGTAGTTTCGTAAAATTCGACAAAGAAAAATCTGAAAATTTGTAAAGTTTGAGCCTTTGAGGTAAAAACGAAAGAGAGATTCGAATGGGTGCAAATTTCCCAAACCCTAAAATTCAAAATCCCAAGTCTTTCCTCTCCATCTCGAATCAATGTTCCCCAAATCCTTCGCCGTAAGTAGAAAAATCTCGAATTTCATAAAACAAGCTTCGGGTTTAAGAAGACTCGCTTCTTCTTTAGCTACCATCACCGGAAGCCCTTGCCCACCCAGATTTGATGTAGCTGTCATCGCTGATCTCATAGAGAAGCAGCACTGGTCAAAGCTTGGATTTCATGTGAAAGACATAAATCCTAACGAGCTGTTTCGACAGTTGATAAGTTCTGAGCTTAATCCAGATTTGTGCCTCAGGTACTATACCTGGTTAGTGAAGAACCGTGACATCTCTGTTTCGTTAGAGCTCACATTTAAGCTCTTGCATTCTCTCGCGAATGCGAAAAGGTACTCTAAGATCCGATCTTTCCTTGATGGGTTTGTGAGGAATGGATCTGATCATCAGGTTCACTCGATTTTCCATGCAATTTCAATGTGTGACAATGTTTGTGTCAATTCGATTATAGCTGATATGTTGGTATTGGCTTATGCGAATAATTCGAGATTCGAGTTAGGATTTGAGGCGTTTAAGCGTTCAGGTTATTATGGGTATAAGTTGTCGGCTATGTCTTGTAAGCCTTTGATGGTTGCGTTGTTGAAGCAGAATCGGTCTGCGGATGTTGAATATCTGTATAAGGAGATGATTAGGAGGAAGATTCAACCAAATGTGTTCACTTTCAATGTTGTGATCAACGCGTTGTGCAAAACTGGGAAAATGAATAAAGCTAGGGATGTTATGGAGGACATGAAAGTGTATGGGTATTCTCCAAATGTAGTTAGTTACAACACTCTCATAGATGGGTATTGTAAGCTTGGGGGAAATGGGAAAATGTACAAAGCAGACGCGGTTTTGAAGGAAATGGTGGAGAATGAAGTGTCACCGAACTTGACTACATTCAATATACTGATTGATGGGTTCTGGAAAGATGACAACCTTCCGGGTAGTTTGAAGGTGTTTAAAGAGATGCTGGATCAAGACGTGATACCGAATGTGATCACTTATAATTCATTGATAAATGGTTTGTGCAATGGAGGTAAGATAAACGAGGCTATTGGTATGCGCGATAAGATGGTCAGTGCAGGTGTGCAGCCTAACTTAATTACTTACCACTCTCTTATAAATGGGTTTTGCAAGAACGGTATGATGAAGGAAGCTCTTGATATGTTTGACTCAGTAAAAGGCCAAGGAACTCGTCCCACTACTAGAATGTATAACATGCTTATCGATGCGTATTGTAAGTTAGGTAAAATCGATGATGGGTTTGCACTGAAAGAAGAGATGGAACGAGAAGGGATTGTACCAGATGTTGGAACTTATAATTGCTTGATTGCTGGTCTATGTAGGAATGGTAACATAGAAGCAGCTAAGAAGCTTTTTGATCAATTGACTAATAAAGGACTTCCTGACCTTGTGACATTTCACATACTAATGGAGGGTTATTGCAGCAGAGGTGAATCTAGAAAAGCGGCAATGCTTTTGAAAGAAATGTCAAAGATGGGTCTGAAACCGAGACATCTGACATATAACATTATGATGAAAGGCTACTGTAAGGAAGGAAATCTGAAGGCAGCAACGAACATGAGGACACAGATGGAGAAAGAAAGACGGTTGCGGATGAATGTAGCATCATATAATGTGCTTCTACAAGGATATTCTCAAAAGGGAAAGTTGGAGGATGCAAACATGCTTTTGAATGAGATGTTGGAGAAAGGTCTAGTCCCGAACCGAATAACCTATGAGATAGTTAAAGAAGAAATGGTAGATAAAGGTTTCGTCCCAGACATTGAAGGGCATCTATTTAACGTCTCTACCAAATCCTAAATTATCAGTGACCATTATGAGAAGCAACCATCCCCTGCGTTGTGCTCCGCGCCGCATCCTAAGCTCCCCAGAATCGATCTCTTTCTCTCACAGAAAATTATACTCGTTTGAAGTACTTGAGCCAATGCCAAAGAAGAGATAGTCACAGGAGGTGGAACCAACCCTGCAGAATCTTGTTCTATCGGAGACCAGTGTGACTCAAGCTTCCCAGATTGTATGGCGTTATACTGGATTGTGTCTTCTGTTTTCTGCTATGCCTACAGGTCCCTGGATTATATAATGATTCAGCTTCATTTGGTAACTCAGAGAAAGTTTAGATCTTGTAACTTTACTGTTCTTGTAATTACATGACACCATATTTTTGTAGAGTGTGATAATGAGATTATACAAGTAACTGAAGCTTCAATGAACAAAGAAGATGCATTCCATTACCAAGGTTTTAACATTATCACTTGAGACTAGAAACATGGAGGACACTACATGTGTGGATCCAGCCAGAGGCTGAACCAAACATCCCAACCAAAATCCATAAAAGGCATACTGGATCATACAAGGGCATCATAGATAAAAGATTAAAGATCATCTAGACACGACCTTGCCACAGACAATCTTGCTGAACTTTCCCAGTTTTCAAAAGCTTCTCGATTTCATTAGGAGGATTCATCCCAAGACGCAGCGCACGCTCCCATCGATCAAGTCTGGTCATACCCAAGCAAGGACCATAAGCGATGTTCATGTCAAATTGTCTAAGCATCTCCTCCTCCTTGTCATAATCCTCTGTTAATAATAAAACACAACACATACCACAAAATGTTATAAGTCAGAAGAAAATCACACCAAGTCAACTGAAAAAAATGCTATGATACAATGCTAAGTTTCGATTGGACCCTAAATCTCTCATATGGGGATTGGAATTAAACCCTAGATTTCGACAATGATCAATTAAGGAATCAGATCATCAACAGATAGAAAACCCTAATAAGGTACTACAAAGCCGTACCATTGAGATCGAGGGAGCCGTGTGAAATCAATGCGGCGGGCTGGATAACATCAGAACCTTGAGCCGCCGCGTGTTTGGGAGTGACTTTCCGTGAAGAAGGCTTGGACTTGGAGATACCTCCGGTGATATTGCTTTTAGTCTGCTTGTAGAAACCCTTCAAATTCTTCGTCGCCATAGCCTCCTTTCTCTTTCTCTTTCTCTCTGCAGTTCGAATTTTGAATCTTTGAGTCGCTTTCCTTAGCTTCTTCGCGACGGTTGATAGAGGAAAGGTGCCTTTTTGTCTCGGCCTTATAAATCCGCCCACTGTTAATAATGGGCTTCATTCTCGGCCCATTTTATTTTATTTTTTTTATACTATTCTAAAGTTGGAAAAGAAAATTTTGATAGAAATCATACTCTTTATCTTTTAAATCCTTTCAATAAAATTGTAATGTAAAAATATATGATGATGATATTGCACCATACTAAATAAGATCAAGAATCCTCTTTGTAAATCATCTTTAATTTTATTTCACATGTGTAGAAACCATATAAAAAGTTTTGAACTTTGGTCCCATATATATGTTTATTACATTTGGAATTAACTGTTGATAATTCATGTGAAGAATCACAAGTCGTAAATCATTATTCTTTGTCGTACTCAACACTACACGTACTCATGAACACTACACTTGAACCTAGTATAGTGTTCTTAGTGGGATTGAAATATCTTTCTTAGTAATGGAACTTGATTGGATAAACAGAGTATCTTTTAACTTTTTAAGCTATTAAAAACTCTGCTCTAAAAGTGATTTATCCCTAATTGGTTAGTTATAGCCATAGAATGCTAATTAAAAATCTAGCATATGTACAAAAGTGTAGTAATCTTAAATGTACAATGAGTTATATCTATAAAATAACATATGTATCTATAAAGGAAATATTTTTGGCCGATCAATCACGTAGCGGGAATGCATACTGAAACATATTACGAATAGAATACTAATCTACTGAATGAGTCAGAAATAAATAAATAAAAATTACAGAAGAAGAAGGTTACTAGCTAGTAATATTTAGAGGTGGAGAGGCCAATGAATGCCTTCTCTCCGACAAGGTAACGGAGCCGGCAAAGCTATGTGCGACGGCAACTTCTCCCCTGGCATCACTACCGATACATCCACCACCGTATTCACCGGAACCTGCCATCGTTACACTCATAATTAACTTCAAAACAAGTTATGACTTTGGGTCTCAAGTTTACTTTCCTACTTTTTGGGGAGAAAATATATTGAATTTTTTCAAAAAACATTCTTGTGTTAAACATCCGAAAACGGTGAATGTGCCATGATACACATGTGGTTAAACGCGACTTAATCTATATGACAAAGAAAAATTCTATAAGAAAACAAAGAACATATTACAAGTTGGGTCTTGCTTTTCACTTTCCAAAGTTGGTTTATTTTTCTATTAATTTTGACGAATGTTTTCCACTTTTCAAAGGTTTTTGCACCGAAAAGAAAAGCAATTTTTTTTTGCAGAAAACAAAGGAAAAACTAACTCAACAGTGGCAAGTTAATGCGGCTCGGCTTTATAAAAAGGACAACAATTCTTTTGAGAAATGCTTTAATAACTTTAATTGTTTTTGTGCTTACCATTGATGCTTGATCAGCAAGTTTCTGGAACTGACTGGACCCATCTCTCTGTCTCTGTCTGATCTGATGTGGTGAATCAAATGAAGAATTCTCAGGCCTAAAGAGATGCTCGAATATGGCCATGATCAAGAACATGGAGATGAGTATCGCCGTCGCTACAAACCCAAATGAGATTGCATTCATCGACGTTGACGATCTCCATGGCCCTTCACTCTCTCCATCTCTGGGACTGTATATGCTCCACGAGCTTGACTTGTTCATTTTTCTCCTTGTGGCATGTAAATTTGAGCCTTTTCTTGATTTGAAATCGATGTGTCTTATCTCTTTGGAGAATTCAGATCGAAGATCTAGCTGGAGAAAGAAGAATCAAGAGCCTGAACTCCTTCAGATTGTTCTTCTTCCTCTCTTTTGCTTTCAATAACGTAGAGAAGCACAGTATAGAGTCTTTTATCAGAAAAACTCTGACTCTTGATCAAGAATCAAGTAAAAAATGATTCTCGGAAAATTCGATGATCTACGAAAATAAAGAAAGGAATTGAGATATATTCACGCAACCAACGACATTGTTTTCGTTTATTATTCCTTTGTTTTTATGTGAATGAAGAGAAAAGCAGAGCAAAGAAGAAGAAACAAAAACACACTCTGTTCTATGTTGATAATGAGTTGTATATATATAGTTACAAAGAGTTGTGATTTATTTATATCAATAAATGTTTTTTTATAGTATGTGTAGATAAAGTATATATAAAAAGGAGAATTAACAGAGAATTAGTGTGGTAATGGTCCCTAAGTAGTAGGAACAGACATATAAATCTTGGTCCTTTATTCCTATGATCTCATCCCCTTCACGACCTTCACTGTCTTTTGCTGACAACTTCAGGATTTAGAACTTTAATAGACGACCCTAATTAATAATTTCTACATAATAATCTTGTTGATTCGTTAACCCTTTTGAAGTTGAGTTGTATACGAATATTAGTAGGTATAATTGGCAAATGTAAAGAAAAATAGCTATATCAACTGTTTCTTTTTCTTTCGTTTATAATAAATATATCTTTTTGTATGTAATAAACACAGTATATCCTAGACGGACTGTATTCGTTGTCTAGTGTGTCTACTTTAAGAAATTGCTATGCAAGTTTTGTTGTGTTTACTAGCTATAGTGTACATCTTTTTGTTGTTATTTCACAATAATAATTGAAAGATGGGGTCTACGTGTTATCAGAAAAGAACAACAAAGAGAACCTATTGGCTGCTTTTATAAAACCTATAATTACCCTTAGTTTTGTGAATTAATTATCACAGTAAGATTTCAATTAGTTATCCTAATTAAGAAAACAATGATGCATAATAATTTGCACCTAAACCCATGCCACTTTAGTTTGTATACGGTAATTATACATTTGATTTTAACAGATTTTAATGTAATCCTACGTACATTGCATGAACATACCTAATTCATCTACGTTACGAGAAAACTTTGATTTTAATATTCCATAAGTTGATTAATGTCAATAATAATGCAAACCTAAAGTTCTTGTTTTCTTTGACGTCTGCAACCTAAAGTTCTTAATTAATAGAATTAGTACAAAAACTAATATTTTCTTTATTTGCACGTTCAGAAATTTGAGGCCATAAATAGATAGCACACTCAAGAAAATCAATCAGTAAAAACAGTTTTTATTTTTGTGTGAAAATGGCCTACTTTAATTTATTGAAATTTAATTAACCCGGAAAATAACTCACATATTGTTAAAGAGATTCTACTTTCGAAAAATAAAGGTGTTGAATTTTGTGGACACAATTGTCTTTGATTGCTAGATTTTTTTATGTTCCGTTATGAACAATGAGGCACTGATCATAATTCATAACTATATATGTATAGATCTGCCGTGATATAACAACATCAATAACATTTTTAATTACCATGTATATCGAACATGATACTTTTGTGATCATAATTTTAATTTTAATTCTTATTACGAATTTATATTTCATCAAAGAAAATTTAGGAGTTTCCGAGAGTTTAACAACATAAAAAAAAAAAACAATATGAATCCCTTCTACCATTATGGATAATTAATTGAGACTACTAGACTAGCTCTAACACTAAACATTTGATATCATCGTATATATAACAAAACTAAATTGAATTCTATTGAAACCTTATAAGTTAGGTGAAAATCTAAACCTCTAACAAATGCATTTTTCAGCTACTCGAAAATTATGCCAAAAAGTTCAACACATGCATCTAGTTGGCAATGATGGCCCAGATCTATCGCAATCGAGTGAATTTCTCAAAACAAAATAATTATACGCAAAACAATTATTCAAAGGAAGGAAAATAGCTTAACTAGCTGCGGCAAAAGCGGGGAGACCTCAGACCTATCGATAAGACTATAACCATGCACATGAGACGAATGTATAAACTCACATAGCGTTTTGTTTGGTAATATTAAGGTTAAAACAATAGAAAACACTCTTGGTACCCACACAAATGTTTTCTTCAAATTGATTGTGAATTGTGATATACATCTATAATATATTGTTACTATATTATATGCTATTATAACTGGAGTTGGTGAATAAAATTTGTTTTAATAATTAGGGACCTAATTATTTAAAATAAAATTTGGCATTTAGAGAATAGTGGAGGCTTAGGTGAACTTACAGCAAAGCAAAATTCAAAAGTATGAATGATTTTAAATGTAGAAAATAGAAGAGAATTGGGGCTGTTGCCTTTTGTGACTCATTGTCACAGATCATTCATGACAAAAAAAAAAAAAAACAAAAAAAGGCCATCATGTCATGTGACCGCTCTTCATCTATTCACTCTTTAGCTTTTTCTTTTGCATTTGCTGTCTTTATTTGAACCATTTCTTCTTTTATTTCTTTCTCTTTTTGTTAAGTCCTAAAGAAGTTTCTCCAACCTGACCGATTCAGTGATGGATACAACAAATTTGGCTATATTTATGAAGGTGCGGAGATGGACATAACTGTATAATTGTTTTTTTTTTTCTTTAAGAAAGCAAAACTCAATCAAAATATAACCGGAGATACATGTGCATGTTAATGGTATACATACAAGAAAGCAGTATCTCGTCTTCCACGAAACTAATGCAGGCCCTTCCGAATGCTGTCATATAATAGAATCTCGTATGCGTCGGTCCAACCAGATATATAGTTAAATTATAAACGACAGAGTATAGAGTAATAGTATATACTGTATATTATAAATATAGCTTTAAGAGTTTTTACTTTTTTGCTTTTTTAACAAATCCGGATCCAGATATCTCTGATACGAAGAAACCACATGCATCGGGATTAAATTAGGGACAATTTAGAAGGTAGAACCAATCCATATATTAGAAATATTAAATAGCACTTAGACTAGATTTCGTAAAGATAAATTTGTGAGAGTAATGAACTTTTTAGTCAAAGTTCTTAATTTTGTTGTCTTCCTTTTTGACTATAACTTTTCTAGCGTCACTAATCCCTAAACTCTCATTAAAAAAAAAAAAAAAATCGAAAGCTAATGGAAAAAAAGAATAGACCTAGCTACTGGCTACTGTCATTCATAACTGCTCTGTTGTTCAGTTTTTACTCTATCTATATGAATAATCGGCAAATTTGTAGCTTACTTTGCGAGGTCTGTTGCAACATGTATCTCGTCCGTCTATACATGTATGCACATGGTTAACTGGTTTATATCAAATGGCACTGGCATCAAATGAGTTACGTACAGTACTACTATATTGACCTTTTTTTGGTTGGTGTTTGCTTGAATACATAATGGATAATTATAATCTTAAACTTAACCGGGCCTTTGAGGCCCAAACCGTGAACATTGGAATCCAACGGTCCAGATTTCCTCCTGAGTGGAAAAGTTTATAAGATAATCTTAGCCGTCGGAAGCTTCTCTTTTTTCTGTGAGGGTTCGGTTTGGTCGTCGTCGCAACTTGCCACTTCTGTTCCAAAGTATACATAAACATAACTCAAACACATCCTCTTCAAGCGGTTTCCCCTGTTTGGTTTAACGGCGGCTCTAAACCCGTTTTCTCAGGTTTGCTTTTTATTAGTCCTCTGGATTTCTTTTTGCAACTAATCATTGTTTTGTTTGGCTCTTGGACAATTCTGAATCCCATATGCTCCTAATTGTTTATTTTCCAGAATTCTCTGTTTATTTTCCTTAAGATTGGAACTTTTAGTTTCCATTGTAAATTGTGTTCTGTTTTGGAAACTTATGGTGAAGTAAAAGGGCATGTTTTGACAGTATTTGTCCAATGTTGTGTTCTGTCTAGTAGAGAGAGATATTAGAACTCACAGTTTTTGTCTTTGAATTGCCACTGAGTACTCCCCGGCGTCATGTTTGCTCTTGTAACGTTAAATCATGGGAATGAATTATCGGTTTTGCTTCAGTAATCGTATAAAGTTGTTCTGTTAGGGTCCTTAGTTCTGTAATCTTTATCATGGGGAAAATTCTAAACTTTGTCCTTTCTTACATCCCTCTCTAACCTCAAAGCGTATAACACAATAGCAAATTTGTCTTTTTACATCCCAATGAACTTTCTTAGTCCGCCGGATTGTTGTGTGCAAAATAACACCATTATGAGGACGTTAGTAATTATTTCTTTTGTTTTATGCTCTAATGAAGAGAAAGTGATGCCTCGAAATAGTTGTTTATTGTTGACTACGATAAACAGATTACTTGATTCTCCATACTAACCTTTTTTATTTGTTCCCTTTCAATGGCTGCAGTGTATCTTGATTATTGGTAATGGCCACTGAACAGAACACTCTGGATTGTATCCTTTAATGCTTCCGCATTATTTGTTCTGTTTCTGTACTTCTTTACTTGACAAAGCTTTTGTGGTTGGTTTCAGAGTCCTTTTGCATTAGTAGTTTTTTGGATATTTCTCAAGCATTAGGGTTTGTTTGATGAGAAACGACACTGTTGTTTTTGTAATTCTCACATTCCTTTCGTTTCTTGAACTTTGAGATCATTTTCAAACTTACGATTATGATATCCTTTTATAGCTTTAATCTGCCATAGGTTGTAGAATATAACTTTCAGGACAATAGGCTGCCCAAGAATAGTCATTTCTTTGTTATACCAGTTCCTGTTTGCCCCTTAACAATAACTCTAGCTGAGGCTACTTCTGCGCAAACAGTACCAGCTCCAGATCCTACATCAAAGAAACAGGATGAGGTATTTACAATCTTATTAGCCACATACTTAATCTCCTGCTAGCAAAGAATGCTTACCTAAAGTTTGGTAATCTTTTCAGTCTCCTCCAACAGATGACGCTAATCGTACCGATACAGTGTCGAGTACCTCGCCTGTTACTGTCACCCCCACTGCATGTACTAATGGTAAGACAAATTCTAAAGGCTTTGGTTCTTATCGACCACCTAATAAGTCTGCTGGTTTCTTTTTATCCTGGATAGACAAGAAACATGACTTTCCTCTATTTTTTCTATTTGCATAATCAGTTACTATGGCTCAGTAGTTAATGATCTATAGCTATTTTCTCAAGTGATTGTTGCTTGTGATGCGTTTTGCAGGATCTAATGTGGTCTCTACTCAGCCAGATAACAATGGCCAGGCACATGCTGCAGATTTTCTAAAGGTTTGATTTTGTCCATTGGCTTTTATAGATCTGATGTAATGTCTCTGTCTTGACATGCTATCATGTTTGCTGGGTCATTTTCATAGGGAAGTTACCGTGACAAAAACAGCTCATATGTCTATTCTGCTTCGACTTTGCGTGGAGATCGAGCAAAAAGAAACAATTGTTGGTCTCAAACTTCTTTTTCGGCTCCTAAGCCTCCTGGAAATTTCAATGGTGCTGGTAGACTTCCTCCCAATACACAACCACATGCATTCAGACCACCATTTAAGGTACATTACCCATCTGTATAAATAGTTGAAATCAAGATTTTGCATGCCAATATCTTACTTTTAGTGTTTCCTCTTAATGGAAAAGGTTTGATGTAAATTGATTCTATATGTCTTTTATGAAGGGAAAGGAAGCCGCAGGACACTACTTACAATTCTCCAATCAAAAGACAAGCTGTCCCCCATATTCTGGTTACATTAATGGAAACTCAAATAATGGTTTCCGGGATGAAAGAGTTCATAATAAGAAACCTGAGAGAAATGGAGAATCTGACTACTTGGTTGAATTGAAATGTGGTCCGAGAGCCAATGCAAAGACTCGTCCTCCTTCTGAGACATCATCACTCAAGCAAAACAATTCGTTTGCCTTGGCTCTTCGTAGAGAGATGTATAACCTCCCAGACTTTCAGACTGACTATGAAGATGCCAAATTTTTCGTAATCAAGTCCTACAGTGAAGATGATGTCCACAAGAGTATCAAATATTCTGTGTGGTCAAGCACTATCAACGGAAACAAGAAACTCGATGCAGCTTTCCGCGATGCTGAAACAAAAACACTCGAGGATGGCAAGAAACGTCCAATATTTCTCTTCTTCTCTGTGAGTGAGCTTGAGATCTCTCTTATTATCTTCTGTAATTAAGGGTGTCTAGTAAGTCTCTTGTTTGATGTCTTACCCGTCCTTTATACAGGTGAATGCGAGTAGACAATTTGTGGGATTAGCTGAGATGGTTGGATATGTGGACTTCAACAAGGATTTAGATTTCTGGCAGGTTGATAAGTGGAGCGGCTTTTTCCCAGTTGAATGGCATGTGGTTAAAGATATCCCTAACTGGGAACTACGCCATATCATCCTCGACAACAATGAGGACAAGCCAGTTACTCATACGAGGGATACTCACGAGATCAAACTCAAAGAAGGTCTCCAAATGCTTTCGATATTCAAGAAGTACTCTGCGGTGACATATTTGTTAGACGACATGGACTTCTACGAAGAGCGAGAGAAGTCTCTTCGAATGAAGAAGGAGCATAAACCAGCCACTCTTCGCATGGATCTCTTTAAAGAGAAAGACTATGATGTAAAAACCGGCCACTCTTCTCTATATACATACAACTTTGTATCTTTATCTAAATCCCGACTTTTGTGTTTATTGGATCAGTATGAGATGGAAGGAAACAGGAGAATGAATCATCAAGAAAGAGGATATAATTGGAACAGAAGTAGCAGTAGCCAAACACAAGAATCTCTTGTCAATCGAACCAAGAATCTCTCGATAAGAGGCTACTCTGCTTCTAAGAAGGGCACTGGCAATTCAAAATGAGATGACATTCTTCAATCTTTAGTTCCTCGTCTTCTTTATTTTATTCAGTCATGAATTGCTTTAGTTAGTTTAGGAATCATTAGGTTCTTTTTTTTCTTCCTTTGTTAGGGCGTTTGGTTTGGTTTGTATTTCATATTCAGATCTCTTTAAGCCTAAGGATTCATTTTCACGATCTCAACAATACAATAATCAGTTTTCAGATACAATGAGGAAATTAGAGTAAAGTAAACAAATCATGAAACTGGGATTAGAAAGAAACGAACACATTTTGTATTCAGAGTAAAGCAAATAGTTATTTACTCTTTTGTATGTTTTGGTTTTTGTCCCACATCGACAAGTAGAAGAGAACGTCTCCGAAGTGTGACGATATAAAAAAGAAGCTGGGTCTCACTTACAACTCATACCTTTCTCGGCCTTTTGGCTAAGATCAAGTGTAGTATCTGTTCTTATCAGTTTAATATCTGATATGTGGGCCATCGGTCCACACGATATTAACTCTATTTTTTAAGGGAGAAAGCCCACTAAGATAGCTTGCTATCTGGGCTTTCACGAGTCGCCCATGCGTTGCACTACTGCACGGGCCTAGCTCATCCCATCAACAAATAGTTGAATCATTCTTTATCCATTAGTGAATAATTAATCCATAATACTGAATGAAACCGAAACGAGGACGAGATTAAACGAGCATCCAAACGCCTCCATTTTCTTAAACCCTCTACATTGGCACTGAGCTTGAGACGGTGAGAAATC
Source organism: Arabidopsis lyrata subsp. lyrata (assembly GCF_000004255.2). Taxonomy (NCBI): domain Eukaryota; kingdom Viridiplantae; phylum Streptophyta; class Magnoliopsida; order Brassicales; family Brassicaceae; genus Arabidopsis; species Arabidopsis lyrata. Next base: position 3,733,797 of record NW_003302555.1, on the reverse strand, counting down.
ATAAATCTGTGTGAGTGATAATGTCCGATAATCTGAAGCATCCTCTCGATTCTACAGTTAGTGAGGAATCACTCGAGAGACTCTCAAAGGTTGCGAGAATCGAGGGATTCAGTGACGAAGAAGAAGCAGAGGAACAACAAGGATTGGCCGACTCGGAGTCCATGAACCCAGTAAACCCTAGAGTGCAGCGTTACTTGGTTGCCATTGAGTACATCGGAACTCGTTTCTCTGGTTCGCAACAGCAAGCTAAGGACCGCACCGTCGTCGGTGTATTGCAGGTTGTTGTCTGTTTGTAATTTCTAAGACTACTTCTCTGTCTTTTACGATTTGCCTGGCATTGAGTGACTTCACAGCTAATGATGTCCCATAGAGGCCTCAGTTTATATTGGCTGACAATTTTTTTAAGGAGGATTCAAGTTTGAATTGATACATGTTTGCAATACATTGCAGGATGCTTTTCATAAGTTTATTGGCCAACCAGTGAAGATCTTCTGCTCAAGTCGAACGGTAAGAGCTTCTTACATAAGTTTATTGGCCAGCGAGCTCAGAATTTTAGGTTTATTTCGAGCAATTATAATCTAAAACCTACATCGATATAAATGATCCGACTCTTATTTGTGTCTAAAGAAACGACTTAGGTTTGGATTGCTTTTGTCACTATAGATTCATGAGGACCATGCTTTGCAGTAAATTGATTTCTATAGAAAGTTAGTAGTGGTGAATTAGATATTTTTCAATGAAATGCTCTTTTTTGTTTTGTTTATATTAGCTGATGTTGATATAGCGTTTTTTAGGATGCCGGAGTGCATGCACTATCAAATGTTTGCCATGTTGATGTGGAACGCATCAGTAAAAGAAAGCCTGGTGAAGTGGTATTTCTTTTGCACCCTCTGCTTTTTTTTCATCTTGTGGCTTAGGATTGGAATTATTGGTTGACACCTTCATGTTAACAAAATATTAAGAGAGAGGAGCACACAAGCCACAATGTTTTGAATATCATGTGTTCCATTTGTAGTCTGGTTTATACATGGATATATGGTTAGATTCTTCAACCTGTACATTCACAAACATATGTAATCTTATATGCTTAATGCTCTTGGAAACAGTTAAAGGACAGATGTATATATGCATTCTCACTGGACACTATTTTAAATGCAGTTACCACCTCATGAGCCTGGTGTGGTCCAGAGAGCTGTGAACCATTTTTTACAGGTTAATATCTGAATGTTTTTCAAATTATAACTATTAGATACAATAGTTTTTCTTCTCATTCCAGGGGTACTCACACAAATTTATCATGTAACTAGTGATCTTAACAAAAGTTACCTAAGATCTGTTGACAATTTCGTTTAAGTTCCTCTAATCTGTATTTTCCTGAGTGCTTACTTTCACCTACTTTAACCTATCTACGATTCAATATCTCATTCAAATCCTTATATTGTTATTAAGCAGAGAAAAGATGGTGATGTGATGGTGATTGATGTTCGGTGTGTCCCAAGTAATTATCATGCCCGATATAAGGCCCAGGAGCGCACGTAGGTATTCTCTATCCATCACTCATGAGAGAAGCCAAGATTCAGTTGTAATAGAGATTTTAATGCTCCATATGTGTGCTGATAGTATTGTAGGAGTACTAGGTAATGCTTCGAAAGTATGTTCCCTGCAACTGAAAAATTGAGAATTTTTTCACTCACTGTAGATATTTCTACCGCTTGCTAGCGGGGTCAGATCCATTATCAATCCTTGAAAAAGACCGTTGCTGGCATGTTCCTGAGGAGCTAAATCCTCGGTCTATGCAGGTTCACCAACTAACTACTGTATTGTCGACTTTAATATCAACGCTGATCCAAAAAATTTATTCCCCTTAAACGATAAGTCCTTAACCACAGTGAGAATAAGAGATCTCTAACGACATCGTCAATGATTGGTGCACAGGAAGCATGCAGAGTTCTTGTTGGATATCATGATTTTAGCTCCTTCAGGGCAGCTGGTTGCCAGGTCAAATTTCTTTGTATGTTTTTGTTTAAACATTTCTTCATATCATACTGATTGATACACGATCAGTGTGAAATTTTCTGAATGGTTGGAGTATTCCCCCATTCCCATTTATAAAATCCCTGATCAATGCACCTTATTTGTGGCATGGTAGACCTTAAATATTTGTTTGTGTTTGTGACCAAGTTTAACTGGATGTTAGCTCTACCGGGTTGATCTCTCCTGTAAAATGAACCTTTTTTGGCAATAGCTTGTTCCTTTCTAGTATTCTCAGCCATCACAGCATATTAAATAACTCTTGTAAATTCTCGTTTTTTTTCTGTAGTCAGTAGATGCGCAAGTTAGTCTTGGTTCTTTTAGATGCATATCCTTTCATCTCAGTGATTTGCAGAAAAGGGAAGATAACTTGTCGTCTGTATCTATAAAGAAATTATTTTTGTGTAGACTGATGTTCTTCCGGAAACCTGATAAATCTTTTGGTGAATTGTTGTTATGCAGGCAAAGTCACCTATGAGATATTTAGATGAACTCAATATCACTGAAGTACCATCAACTCCATATTTTCCATCTATCACGGAAAGGGCGTGGAGTAACTTAAACAATGGAGATCCTCTCGCATGTTCCAGTCAACCCAAGTCTGAGACTGCTGGTGTTACTACTAATGTTGGAGAAGTGGAGGGATCTACAGATGGTGATTCTTTTGGTAGAAGGAGACGGCACCGCTGCTATGTAGTTACAGCGCGTTCCCGGGGATTTCTGTACCACCAGGTTTGATTTTTATTTATTGGTCTCTCTTGGTGAATCATGTGTATCAACTGTAGTCTCTTGATTGATACATATAGTAATAGTTGTCCACATGTCCTGTTTATGTTGTGTGCGAAACTTCGAATGAGAAACATATCAATTTAATTTGAAAATGAAAGAGACGAATTGGGATGCTCTTTGTGGTGTGTTGATTTCTAGTCTATTTATGCTGTGCAGGTTCGACTGATTGTAGGAGCACTGAAATGCGTAGGCACTGGAGAATTGACGGTCTCAGACGGTATGTCACTGTCTCTTTCATTAGAGAGTTTACAGTTGTGGGTTTGATTAGAATTGAACAATGTTTATAAGCTCCGTTGGGGTTATCTATGAATTTGTTTCAGTTGAACGAATCCTGGAGGCGAAGACAGTGAGTGCAGCCAAACCCATGGCTCCTGCATCTGGTCTGTATCTTGCCCGTGTTAAATATGAGTTTCCATGAAGATTTAAGTTCACTTCATTTCCGCAACAGTGGGAGAGGAGTTACCAAAATTGGTTTTTGTTCAGAAGCTGAATAGAGAGAGATACTGAGTTCATATTTAGAGATATTTTGTTCCGCAACAGACGATCTCTGGTTTTCTTCTAAAAGATCCAAAAAGATAAAACAAAAAAAAAACATTGTAGTGTTTGACCCAAAGAGTTCTTCCTACGAATGCATCTGACTAAACCAACGTATGTCTGAGCAGCAGTATCACATGCCTAGTTTACTCAGAAGCTGACTCCATCTGGGAGTCTCCTCATCAAAAATGTACGTTAGAGGTGAAACCAGTACCCCACTTCCTCCCACCTGCAATCACATGTCATGTATTTGTAAATCCCTTAAATAATGACAATCTTAGAGTAAAAGGGCGAGGTTGAAGCAACGATGGATATCATTACTAACCGCTCTCAGTTGCTGCACAGACTCATACAGAGCTTTTTTGGGTACACATATCACTATGGCATAGTACTCAATTGATACTTTTCCATCTCGTTTACAGTAAACTGGACTTATTGTTGGTCCCTGCACATCACAATATAAGCACAATCGTCTGAACTATCACCTACAGTGGAAATACATTGAAACACACTCTTGGGTAACTAGGGGATTGAGAGCCCCAAATGTTCTCATACTTTACCTGCAATCCTGATAATGATGGTTGGGATTTCACACGTTCAGCCACTTCCTCAGCATCCGTTCCTCTCATGTTTGCCACCACCTGGAGTGAAAACATAGGATGAAAGAAAGCAAAAGTAAAGATACGGAGAAACGTTACAATTACTACGCACATACAGTGAATTGCCCATTTGCCTTCAAATGAGCCTCTAATCTCTCGAGAATCTCATGCACTGTTTCTAGTGCTCCTTTTCTCTCAGTCAATGCCCTTCTGCTTGCCACTAGTGCAGCCTGATAGTAAGTAAACAATAAAAAAATTCTGGAACACCGGTTGCCATGTGCGAAACAGTAATCAATTTCAAAAATCTTCATGTCCTACCTGACTTTCCAGCACAACGCCTCCTTCAATCTCTTTTAAGTTGTTCTCTTTAAGGGTTGTCCCACTGCTCACAAGGTCTAAAATGGCATCAGCTATCCCCATCTAATTATCAAGAGCAAATGTGTCAACAAATACTGCACACAACAATAGCTTCTTTCTGTCTTACTATAATCTATCATACTTTCACAATATGGAACACTAATCTCATATCAGCAAGAATAAACTCTAAAAAGATAAGCACAAGAATACGATAACTCTCTTGTAGAAAGATCTAATGTGCTCGGCATTTTCATACAAAATCCAAGCCTTTTTAGTCCTTATGGAAGCTTAGTATTCTAATAAGGGCACACAGTTCGAAATCTAAGGCTGATTTGAAAAAATTGTAAATCTCACCGCAGGAGCTGCCTCTAGGGCTCCATCTGCAGTTGAAAAAGTCACATGCTTTATACCGTTGTCTTTCATAAATTTGGGGCCTAGCTGCAAACACAAGTTAGAGAAATTCCAAAACAATTAACTTGCCTTCCGAAAGAAAGGTTAAAGGACAATAATGCACCAAAGGAACACTTGTGTAACTCATCATACATAAGTGAATCCTGTAGCAACTCGTAAAGGTCTTTCCTTGGTCCATTGAGGCATTTGTGCTAGCTCCTTCAGAGATTTTATATTCTCAAATATTCCATAGTTGGGTATCTGAAATAATAGGAAAAGAGCAATCAAGAAGTCATCTGTATTGATGATAAGCCACAACTACAATAGATTTGAACGTACCGCAAGGGAGAGATGACATCTCCAAAGTTGAGAGCTTCATGGACAATGATAAGATCTTCATTTCCCTAAAAATAAAATTCAAAAATCTCTAAGTCTTGATGCAAAAATGGGCCTTCCGAAGGCAAGTCTAAGTCATATAAGCTAACGCAAACAGTATGGCTTAGCAATGTCAAGGAAAATCACAGAAGAACGAATAACAAGATTAGACTTGTTTCTCTCTATTAGTATAACTACCACCAGCACCTAAGATACCCTAGAATCTCAACATGTGTCTGCTAATCAATATACATGAGTATGATCTCATATACCTGACCAAATTCACCAACAATGTCAAGACCAACGATGCCTAAATCAAGATCTCCTGAGAGCAACTTCCTGACAATGTCTTTTGGCCGTTGAAACCAAACTTCAGTATTTGGTAACTGGAGGACAAGAAATATGAGATTACTATTTGAGAAAGACCAAACAAAAACAATATAATAAATCAATAAGTGAAAACGCTTTTGCCTTTCTCTAAATGCATACATACCTGAGGAATTTGAGCAACATATTGGCGTGGATTGACTTGTTTGACAAACAATTGGCAATCCTTGATGAGAAAGGAGAAAGTAAAAGATGCGTAAGGAGCTATGAGATTGCAAATCAGTGTGTTGGTAAGAAATAGTGAGAGTGAAAAATCATTTAAGAAATGAAAGGATCAAAAAATGAAACCTCGGAAACACGAAGTATTTGATCTTTAAGCAAAAGAACATGAAACAGACAAAGAAAACCATTACAGTATAACACACTCATATAGCAAACTTGGCCTAGGGAGCGAAATGAATGCAAGTTCAGGAATTAATATTTCAGCAGAGTCATTCGCTCAAATAGTAGAAAGACTAGACCTTGAGCTTGAAACTATAGCTCCCTACGATTCCTTCTCAAAAATGGCGAGCATTGTGAGAATCATCAATTAGCAGAACAAATTGAAGTTTCCACAACTCAGAAACAGTGTCCAAATCTCCATGGAAATTTCCCAGCAGAATTCTCCAGGGAAACACAAGGACTCCCCAAAACACTCACCTTGAGAAGATCCAGCGAATCGGCGGCCATGCGTCCCTTGCTAGGAAGACCAAGACGAATCTGCTCCCGCCCGGCGATAGAGACGGCGTCGGTGGCACCATTCAGGACGGATTTCTGAGCGTTGGAGACGCAAGAAGTGGCCATCCTGAGGCATCGCTGCCGAATTCCGGCAACGTAAACAGCGCTTGAAGTGATAGGAGAGGAGAGAGAGAAAGAAGGTAGGAGAGAAGAAGAAGAAGAAGACGAGTATTGTAGAGTGGTGTTGAGGGGAATTGAGATTGACATGGTTCCTCTCTCGAGAGAGAGATGGTCGGCGGATATTATTGCAGAAAGCTCTGCCGTCCGTGGAAAACTCAATATAATTAAAAACAGTCAACATTTTTTATTTGTTAAGTGACAGAATTATCCTTCGATACATCCCTTAAACTAGGTCAAGACCCAAAGTGCTCGTCCCTCCCAAGAGGTACACTTGCAGCTTTTGCATGAGAGAGGAATGACAACAAATTCTGGAAGCTTGTTTGAGGCAGAGGAGATATCAGATGGAGAGTGTGTTACTACTACTAAAACACAAAAAGTGCAGCAGAATGTGAGAGGTGCACGGATTTTGAGCAAGGAAGAGGAGAATAAGAGAGATAGCTACTTGTTCTGCTGTCAGAATTTCTACACTCTTCCTGAGATGATCAAATACATGAAGGAGAATCATGGTATAGGAGAAACCACTGTGAAAAATGTTTTCAGAGAACTGTTGAAAGGTAGAAAAGCTGAAGCATATCTCCGAGAATCTCAAAAAAGAATGAAGATAAGAACTAAAGAACAACAACAACTACTGAGGTGAAAAAATCTTATCTTTTGGGCTTATGATCTGTGAGAGAGTGTTCAGATATTTTTCTTTGTTTCAGTTTGTTTGTGATTCGGATTTTGTTGGTTTAGGAGCTATTATTCTTGGATTAGTAACTTTTGGTTTCTGTTAAGAGTCTCAACTGATTCAGATTCTTTCGAAAATAAGAAAACATTTATATTTTCAGCAAAAAGAAAAGAAAAAAAAGTGACAGAATTACACAGCTATCTTGACGACCAAAAATATACAGAAGATATCTTCATTCATATCAGAATAAGTAAAAAATGTGCCTTCAAGTCTCTTCTTATGCCACTGTTTGGTTTAGTCGTTTGTTTATTACTTTTTGATTTGCTTCAAGAGAGCAGCTACAGATCCACAATGTGTTGACTCGTTATTGCATCTCTCACAACAAGCCTGTAACATCTCTATCACTCTCTGGCACCTGCACCCCCCCCCCACAAAAATCTTATTACCATTAAAACTATTCTGCAATACATTATTTGGTTAATAACATCGCGGAACATCAATTTCTATGCAGTCAAATCAATACTTATGATGTGCTTTGATTTAGTATAGATAAAGTATAAACCTAATGTGACAATTTGAAATGCATAGAAAATAATGGTTAGACTAATAAATCGTTTATCTGTTCGTAGTATCTGTTCGTAGTAGTCTTATAATGTAATGATTGTAATCAACACTTTCGTTTACTATTTAAATACTAATGTGATTATGGAAGCCATCCCTGCAGTTTTTTTCTAAAACAGTTGAATAGTTAATTGATAGATGTTGAATTTTTCTAAAAACTGAGCAAGTAAAATAGAATCGAAAGATAATCGTTATGCTTTTCATTGTGAATAAAGACCGTTAATTCTTTATAACGGCATATTAGTATTAATTATATTTCGTCTCTATGTTAATAACAGAAGGCGTGAAAAGAGCTTTTTGGTGTTGACGCTCATGAAAAACGCATCTCTTTCTGACACATTCTTCTCTAATTAAATTCTCATCTTTATTTATTTCTCTTAATTAATTTCCCCTTGGTCAACATGTTTTTAATTTCATATTAATAATTTTTGACCTCTAATTTGTAATTTACATATTGCCTTACTTTTTGTGGTTAAAAAGTTTAGTCAAGGCCATAAGAGATGGAGGCTAGAGCACTGCTCGCTCTAGAATAAACCGATACGATTTTCTGGTTGCGTAATCAATTAATTGCTTTTTATTATTCACTGATGTAGTGATATCGATGTCCAAATCTTTGTTAACCTCAAAAATTAATCTGAAAACCTAGTGAAATCAAATGATTTGGCTTTTTTGTTTGTTAATGCTCTTATGGATTGAATTCCATAAAAAAATACAGAACATAAAAAAATTAAAAACTTAGCATAAAGCAATAAACATCTCACAAAGAAGATAACGTACGTGAATCATTCAATAATAGCTGCCACCCACTAAACTACCAGAAACTTGAAGAATTAGATCAGTGAACAAATAAGGTAAAAACGATTTTATTTTACAGCTATTAGCCTTGATAATAAAGAATAAAAGTACGTAAAAAAAACCAAAAATAGAAAGAAAAAGAGTAAGGAGTGTTGATATTATTGTGTTCACAAATGCAAAACTCTTCGTTGCAAACACTAACAGTCACTGTGTGACTTCTTTGCTTTAATTGTCTCTCTCTTAACACAGGGAAACCCGAGGCGTCACACTTTAAGACTCTTGAGATGTTTTATCTCTCTCTTTCTCTTTCTTATTCCCAAAGCCAAATCAAAATTCACGTTTTAGAAAAAATGTTTTGATTCATTTTCATCGGAATCTGAAAATCCGACGTCACTAGTTTCTCTTCTTTTTGTTTGTTCATCGTCTGTAAGAGAAAATGGGTGCAATGCTAAACCTGTCGTTCGTCGTTACTGTCATTCTATTCACAATCTCATCACACACACGTAAGTCTTTTAAACTCCTTTTCTATTTCTTATCATAAAACGTAAATTTGATTATGGTTAGTAGGGTTTATGATTATTAGTGATAAAATGGTTGCAGATGGATACGATCCTTTGGATCCGTTCGGGAAAATCATCATCAAATGGGATCTTCTTTTATCATCACCTGGCCAACACCACGTAACTCTTCTTCTTTTGTTCTCTTAGCTTGTGTTTTTTCCTCTGCATAAGCTTTTTTAATTTTTATTACTGTGTCTGATTATGGGACCCGCATGAACCTCAGATAATCTGGGGTTTTTTTTTTTTTTGTTCTTGGAAGAATTTGGGTTTATGATTAAAAAAAAAACTTAAAAAGATATAACAAAATAAAAATAACTAAAAAGTATCCGAATCTTAAGCTTGAGACGAACAAGTTTACTCAAAAGTTTGTTTTGTTTCCTGCAAAGTTGATTTTGTCAATATCATCTTCTGTTATAACTTGTAAAATCTGATTTTTTTTTTGTTCTTTTGACACATGTGGCCCTTGTTCAATGATGATTCAAATTTATTATATTGTTAAGTATAATCTTAGTGATTTTAACTAAAAATGAAAGCTACTCCTAACATTAATTCAAAATGTAATGTTGCAGGTACTAGTAACATTAGAGAACATGCAAGAGTACCGACACGTGGAAAAGCCCGGGTGGAAGCTTAGTTGGCATTGGCTCAACAATGAAGTGATATGGGAAATGAAAGGAGCTGAGACGACGGAGCAAGGTAATTGCTCTGCCTTTGCCTCCAGCGGAAACCTCCCTCACTGCTGTCTCCAGCGACCAACCATCGTCGACCTTCTTCCCGGAGCTTCTCTCAACGTTCAGGTTGCCAATTGTTGCCGTGGTGGCGTCTTGACTTCCATGTCTCAGGACCACGCCAATCACGTCTCTGCTTTTCAAATGGTAGTTGGAAGCTCTCCTGATGGCCCTGAAGAGTTCTATATCCCTTACAATTTCGATATAGGGGTCCCGGGTTATAGCTGCGACAATGCTACATCCGTGACCCCGACTAAGTTCAGCACAGACAAGGGCCGTCGCAAAACACAAGCTCTAGGTAACCAAAATGATATAAGATGAAGAAACTGGTTAAAGATAGTTTTCTTGAGTTACTTAACATAAGATATTTGGTGTTGAGTGCAGCAACATGGGAGGCAGTGTGTGTATACTCGCAGTTTCGGTCATCACAATCTCCAAAATGCTGTGTTTCACTCTCTGCCTTCTACTACCAAAACATCGTTCCTTGTCCTACCTGTAGCTGCGGCTGCTCTAGTTCCCCTTGTGTCAAGTAATTCACTCTTCTAAAAAACCCTTTCACTGTTTTTTGGATATATATAGATGTAACATTTGAATGTTCAGGGATGGAGAGTTGCCGCCATATCTTGAACAGAAACATGATCCAGAGGAGGAAGTATCTCCTGTGGTGAAGTGTTCCGATCATATGTGTCCCATCCGCATCCACTGGCATGTGAAAGTGAACTATAGAGAGTATTGGAGGGTTAAGATCACAGCAACAAATTTCAACACAATGAAGAATTACACTAATTGGAACTTAGTTGTGCTTCATCCAAACTTGAAAAGCGTCCAACAAGTCTTTAGCTTTAACTACAAATCTTTGACACCATATCAAAACGGCATCAGTAAGTAAATTCTTAAAAACCAGACCATAGTTTCCTTAAGATAATTACTTTATTGGTGTACGGTTTCAGACGACACAGGGATGTTTTGGGGAGTCCAGTTTTACAATGATGTTTTGCTTCAAGAAGGAAAGATTGGGAATGTGCAAACAGAGTTATTGCTAAAGAAAGATATGGGAAATTTCACATTTAGAGAAGGTTGGGCTTTCCCAAGGAGAATCTTGTTCAATGGTGATGAATGTGTAATGCCTTCTCCAGATGACTTCCCGAGGCTGCCAAAATCTGCTTCTGCTCATTCCTCTTCGTCTTCCTCTGCTGTTATCAGCTCTGTTACAGTCGTTTTCTGTTTTCTCCTTCATCATCTTCTTCTACTTGTTTGATGAAATTGTTTTCTTTTGTTTGAACTTGCATTGTTCCATGCTTCTTTGACTTTTTCAAGAAACAAAGCCTCTAATAAAAGAGTGCTGAATTTTTGCATCAAATGTGGTTAATACTAATACACTAGATGATTGCAAAAACAAACTCTTATGAGAAAAGAGTTAAAAGAGATAAAATTTGATATTTATTATAGTGTAAAATGAATGAAAACTTAGTGTTAAAAAAAATATATAATAAACGAAAACATTAAAATCATTTAATATCCATTACCTAAAGCAGCAAAAACATTCCGCATTTTTGCAACATCCCTTTTCAAAAAAAAGAATTAGAAAAAAATGTTAATTGCGTAATATGAAGTTTTTTTTGGATGTTTACTTAACCCTATTTGTTAGGAGCTGTAAAGTTTTTTTTTTTGTCTTTCGCCTCCGACAACCGAGGCATGATGGGTACGGAATTGAAGAAGAGCTTCAGTTGGGAGATAGACAACTTATCGGACAGGAACCATGATATGATAAGTTCGGAGCCCTTCTCAAGCGGCGGCTGCGAATGGTAAAAATCGACAAGACTCATCCTATCATTAGGCTTTTGTCTAAAAGAACTTACGGTTTTGTCTTTAGGTATCTTATTGTTCACCCCAAGGGCCACCCTGGTTATGATCATCACTTGTCTCTGTTTCTGAGCGTCTTGAATCTTAGATCATTGAGACTTGGATGGCATAGGAGAGTTCGCTGTTTCTTCGTTATTTTGAATCAATCCGGCAAAGAGCTCTGCAGAACCACTAGTAATCAACTTCTTTTTACTCTTTTTATATGTATCCGATGATCTCATTGATTTGATTTGATTGATATTAAGAAGATCAAAGTCATGAGTTGACGATATATATATACACTATTATATACAGACGGCGGCAGATGCACATTGTTCTGCGCTGAGGCCCCACAATGGGGTTTAATGAAGATGTTGCCTCTTGCCAAGCTTCTAGAAGACGACGACAACAACAAACTAACCATTCAAGTCTACCTTGAAGTTGTCGAAGTTGTTCATCAAGGACAATCAACCGAGAATTATATACTACCATACAATGGTGTCCAGATCCTTGCTTCTCAAGTAAGTTCGGTTTCCCATTTATAACAACCATCTCCGTCTTGTGAATCTGGTTGAACCTAATCAAAATCTTTTGGCAGGCTCTTTCATGGACCCATATTTTAAGTCGGCACCCAGACTTTGAAGTAGATTTCGTGCCAAAGTACGAGGAGCTGAGGTCAGTGTACTTGACTCTCTTCTTCTGCCTCATCGAGACACTGAGCAAGTCTCCACAGAGCTTGTCTGCGGCTGAACTAACCAACGCTCAAAACCAACTGTCTGAGCTGACGAAAGTAGGCTTCAAGCTAGACTGGTTGAAGTCTAAGCTCGAGGAGGTTTCCTTGGAGAGGAATAAAGCAGTTACCGATGGTTGTCATGTCCTCGAGGAACGGGTCAAGAATGTGGAATTGACTTTGTCCGGTCTCCAAGTTAAACTGGACAAGGACAAGATCAAATATACTGCTGCTGCTGCTGGAGTGTCTTCGTTTGGGTTCATTGGTTTTGTTATCAAGAGATTCTTTCTCTCTTGCTTCTCAGTCTGAAAAGACTTAACTAATTAACTATGTGTGTTTTTTTTTTATGGGATAGTCTAAGCTTATTGCGTGGACATCTTCACATTAGGCATAGACGAGGAGGACGATTCTCTGTTTCACTTGTCATCACTTCATAAACATGATTCACAATTAGTGCTTGGTTCCACAATTTTCAAGGGCGGATTTAATACCTAAAACACTCCACGAACTAAATGGTTTTATATATAAAATGTTTAATCAGTGAATCAAGAAGACACTAAAATAATTGAAATTTTGGAATGATATATCAGTATATCAAAGAAATGTAAGAAGGACAAGGAAATGTTGATTCATGATTCTCGGTAAACAAATTCCATCATGATCTACGCGAACTTGATTCATCAAGCACCACGTTCCATAAATGTTGTTGTAAGAAATAATAGAAATCAATAGAACATGGCCAGGGCCGGCCCAAAGATTCATGATGCCTAAAGCCCAACAAAATTTGATGCCCATTTACAATAACCAAAAATAAAAAAATGTTAAAATCTTCGGTTGCCAAGGATCGAACCCACGCCCAACTACCTTTAGACGTCCTAAATACCACTAGACTACAAGACACTTTTATAATTTTGATGCCTTTTAAAATACATATAAGATTTGCTGCCTAAAGCATCTGCTTGCTAGGCTTTAGGTCTGGGCCGGCCCTGAACATGGCAACAAAATTTAAGAAATTGCATAAACATGATTCATCAAGAGTTCACCAACTCGCATCATAAACATGATAACAACAAAACAAGTCTTTTTTAGCATAATTAAGAAAAGAAACTGTCTTTAAATATTTAAAAACAAAGCTATGTGTGAATAGAGGAGAGGCAGCTAGCGTCCGGGAAACATGATGCAATCACAAACTACCTTCAGGCTTCCCACGACAACGATAAACCACAATGCAATTCGAGCAGTCCAGTGGTTGAAGGAATTATACCCAGGATAGTACAGAATCGTTGCAACAGTTGATACTCCGACAAAGAGAGCGGAGACTTGGAAAATCTTTTTGTTGCAAAATATTAAAAAATCTGAACCTTTTTGTTTTGTAAAATTTTAAAACCAACTTATTATTTATTGGCGTGTCTAGTTAGAAAAAATGTTTCAATTGAACAAGTACCAAACGTGTGCATAAATCGAAATTTTATTTAAATATACAAATTTGCATAAGGAATTTAATACCTAAAACACTCCACGAACTAAATGGTATATATATAAAATGTTTAATCAGTGAATCAAGAAGACACTAAAATAATTGAAATTTTGGAATGATATATCAGTATATCACCAAATCAAAACTTGCCGAAAGCACATATGTCGGTGTTGGTAGTTGTCGGGCCAATTAGTATACAAATACGAACTCCGCCTTCAGTGTTTTCTAGTACAAATTATTTTCTTCTACAATCTATTTCTAATCCATTAGATGTTTCTTACCTGTATTTTATCATGATTCATGAGAAACACACACACAAAACTATTAAAAAAATAAAGTCCTTCTTAGATAAAATAATATATTCGCAAAGCTAATATGTTCCCAAACTTGATAAGAAATTATTCATTCATTTAGGACTGTGTTGATTGTTTCCACAAGAGATTCGTGGGATCCCAAAAAAAAACAATGGGTTCGTGGTTTTTGTTTGGAAAGCTTAGGTAGATTAGATGTAACAACTCCAAACAGGTTGATTATTTTTGGAACAAAGAATAAGGTAAGATATTTTTGGTGTATTTATGAACCAATAAACAATGCCGGTTCATCATACTCTTCCGAATTCCTTGTAAACCAAGTAAAATTTAATAAGGCGATTGGACATTTATTATGAGCTCTAATAAAATGGAAGTAAAGCAATATTTCTATATTTTAATTATTAAAAAGTGGAAGTAATGAAGGTAGAAATAGAACAAGAGTAAAAATAAATTATACATGTCGCAGTGTTCTTTTTTTTTTTTTTTTTTCCTAAAACATATAAGCAACAAAATGGCATGAATCATCATAATGTAAGAAAAAGAAGGAAAACGAATATTCGGAACCAATAAGAATTTTATATTTACGTGAGAGACAAGTGGCCCAATTGATGGGCCCATATTGCAAAAACGCCTCTTTTTAAAACCCGCCTCTTCCTTGACACCAACCTTCACTTTTCTCAGATCTGCTTTCAGTTTATTCTTCGATTGCATCTCAAAAATCTCAGCTATGGCTACCTCCTCCGCCTGGAAGCTCGATGACCATCCCAAACTACCCAAGGGCAAAACCATCGCCTTAATCGTCCTAGATGGTTGGGGTGAATCTGCTCCTGATCAGTACAACTGTATCCACAACGCTCCAACTCCAGCCATGGATTCTCTTAAGCATGTATGTTGCTTCCTTTGTTGCGTTTTCTTCTTCATCGAACTTACTTTTGTTTCTCTATAGGGAGCTCCTGATACTTGGACGTTGATCAAAGCTCACGGTACTGCTGTTGGACTTCCCAGTGAAGATGATATGGGAAACAGTGAGGTTGGTCATAATGCTCTTGGTGCTGGTCGTATCTTCGCTCAAGGTGCTAAGCTTTGTGACCAAGCTCTTGCTTCTGGCAAAATCTTTCAAGGTGAAGGTTTCAAATACGTTTCTGAATCTTTCGAGACAAATACTTTGCATCTTGTTGGACTTCTCAGTGACGGTGGAGTCCACTCTCGTCTCGATCAGCTACAGGTTTTTATTTGATCTTTTTTTTTTTACCCTAAATATCTTGTTGATTGTTTTCTTATCGATTTCTGAAAACTTGGTTGTTTCGTGCAGTTGTTGATTAAAGGATCTGCTGAACGTGGTGCTAAGAGAATCAGAGTCCATATTCTTACTGATGGTCGTGATGTTTTGGATGGTTCTAGTGTTGGATTTGTGGAAACTCTTGAAGCCGATCTCGTTACATTACGTGAGAATGGTGTGGATGCTCAGATTGCATCTGGTGGAGGTCGTATGTATGTGACTTTGGACCGATATGAGAATGATTGGGAAGTTGTTAAAAGAGGTTGGGATGCTCAAGTTCTTGGAGAAGCTCCTCACAAATTCAAAAACGCTGTTGAAGCTGTGAAGACTTTGAGGAAAGAACCTGGTGCTAATGACCAGTATTTGCCTCCCTTTGTCATTGTTGATGATTCAGGGAAACCAGTTGGTCCGATTGTGGACGGTGATGCTGTTGTTACCTTCAACTTCAGGGCTGATCGTATGGTTATGCATGCTAAGGCACTTGAGTATGAAGATTTTGACAAATTTGATCGTGTGAGGTTCCCCAAGATTCGTTATGCTGGTATGCTGCAGTATGATGGAGAGCTTAAGCTACCTAGCCGTTACCTCGTTTCTCCCCCGGAGATTGATAGAACTTCTGGTGAATATTTGGCTCACAATGGCGTCAGTACTTTTGCTTGCAGGTATTTCAACTTCTGTTCTTTTCTCACTGTTTCATTTGAGTATTGTTTATATGCTTTGCTTAGAATAGTTCCAGTTGCTTGCTCATTATTGGTCTATGATATTCTTTGCATTTTTTCCAATAGTGTACCACTCTTGAACTGATCATATACATTAATGTATGTGTCTGAAACAGTGAGACCGTCAAATTTGGGCATGTCACCTTCTTCTGGAATGGAAACCGATCTGGATATTTCAACGAGAAATTGGAGGAGTATGTTGAAATCCCAAGTGACAGTGGAATATCATTCAATGTCCAACCAAAGATGAAAGCTCTAGAAATTGGTGAGAAGGCAAGGGATGCAATCCTTAGTGGCAAGTTTGATCAGGTGAGGTGGATGAATGGTCTTATGATCTTATAATCAAACATCTCATGAAATAAGCAGCCATCATCTTATGTTTTGATATTGATTTTCAGGTGCGAGTTAACATTCCAAATGGAGATATGGTGGGTCATACAGGTGATATTGAAGCCACGGTTGTTGCATGCGAGGCTGCTGATCTTGCTGTGAAGGTATTGTTTTATACGTTTATTGACAAGTCTTAATGATATGAGTGAGAGTGTGACGTATCCCACAAATCGTTTGGTTGTTACAGATGATTTTTGATGCAATCGAACAAGTGAAAGGAATTTATGTTGTGACTGCTGATCATGGAAACGCAGAGGACATGGTGAAGAGGGATAAATCTGGGAAGCCTGCTTTGGATAAGGAAGGGAAGCTTCAGATTCTAACCTCTCACACACTCAAGCCAGTAAGTCCATATCTGTAATCTGTGTTATTTACCAGAACATAAAACATTGGACTAGATCTGATGTGAAATTGTAACTATTGTTTGTAGGTGCCGATTGCTATTGGAGGTCCTGGCTTGTCTAAAGGAGTGAGGTTCCGTAAAGATCTGGAAACACCAGGGCTTGCAAATGTAGCTGCAACAGTGATGAACCTCCATGGATTTGTGGCTCCCTCTGACTATGAGCCCACCCTAATTGAAGTAGTGGAGTAGAAGAATTGAGAGCCTAATCAGTTTTTAAGAGAGGGCTGAAACTCTCTAGTTATCTTTTGTTGCTTTCTAATAATGAGTTTACACACAAGACTTGTATTTTTGATTTTGGCTTTATGCCAAAAACATTGAAAATCGGATTTAAATGATATGCAAGCTTTTTCCTTCTCTTCCATACGATCTCTTGACAAGGATAAAAGTTGTGCATTGAATGATTCCATACGATCCTAGCCAAGATAAAAAGTTGTGCATTGAATGAGAGAGGAGGATTAAACAAACTTTAGATTGTACATTCGGAACCAAACAGATCTGAAGCATTCAAATTTCTTGACTCTTGCAAAGCATACAAACAGAGAATATATCATAACCTTTTTACAAAGTCATGACTCATATTAAAAACTTACCAATACAAAGTCAAGCTACGTCTCCTTAAAACTTGTAAGCAATACAAAACTCAAGTTTTTATGCAGAAGCTTCCATGACTATGGCTACGTCCTCTTCCTCTCCAGTGGCAACCTTAGCTTCTTTCAGTTTGTGAGAATCTTCCACATCCTCTTGTTTCTTCAATGCCTGTGCTCGGAACCCGACCATTATCTCCTCTGCTTTTTCAACCATTGCCAACACATTCCCATAGCGCGTTTGCAGTTTACTCTCTGTTTCCTTTTGCTTTATCACTTCCTCTTGCAAATTCCTTTTCCTGAAAGATGCAGCCATCTCTTCTTGCCTCTTCAATGCATTGAAACACTCTACTTCTGTTCCACCAATCTCAATCTGCTTCAAAGTCGCCTCTATTTGGGTCCACACGGTCTCTGCCCTCCTCTGTCAAATGAACAAATCCGTTAAACATGACACCAACCAAAATATAGTTTAATTAACATTATAGCAATTGGACTATATATTACCTCATGACCCTTTGTATAAGTTTTATACTTGGCCTTCATGTGTTCTGCCTTCTTCTCATCCTCCTCCATCTTTTTTCTTGTATTTTCCATCTCCACCTGCAATGCTGCAACTTTGTCCGCGTTCCCAGCAACACTTGAGAGCTCGTAAGCACTTCGAGTGGGGAAGTACATGAGATCGTTCACGCATGTGTTGTGAGCTTCTACGAAATCATCAAGTGACTTGTCCTCATGTCCCATTGACACACAAAGAAACTTCCCCTCCTCCTTTATCATTTTGTCAGCCTACCAAAGATCAGGGGCAACAACCTTCATTAGAAACTCCCTAGTATATACCAAATTACAGATGTTGATAATTAAGGAGGGATAAACATTCATGCCAAAAATATCAATCAAACAATCTTAGCCTAAAACAAGAGAGAACTAAGGAGTCAAGAGGCCGGCCAACGAATAATTCAACCAAAAGTAAATTGAAATTGGGAAGATATATTCATCTACATACCTCTTGGAGTTCATTTTCATCAAAATCGTCAATTGCAAGAACTTGAGAAGCAGAACTGTTGGTACGGTTCTTGGCTCCTTTCTTCTTCTCAGCTTTCTCATCAAGCGGATACTTTGCATTATCATGCTCCAGCAACTGTAGAAGCTCCTCTCTTACCATTTTATCTGCAACCTCAATCGGAGTAGGAGGAACAACAGAACTTTTGTCTCCATCAGCTGAAAGCAACGAGTTCCTAATTACTTCCAATGAAGCAGCTGGGGGTCTAGGAAGATCTCTCTGCAAGACCTTGGATCTCTTCTTAAGCAATGCCTGTTGTCTTGCTTCTTCCTCAGCCTTTTCCCTAGCTATCCTGTCTGACATGTCTTCCTCAATTTTCTCTTCTGGCTCTTCATTGTCCTCTGGAGGAGGTTGTGCAACTATTTGGTACTCGTTCTTTGGCTGAGGAAGCCCAGTCAAACCAGAGCGTAAACTCCTTCTAGCTTCCTCTCGTCTCTGCCTCTCAAGTTTTGCACTTTCGTGCATGTCCATGTCTTCATTAATGTGAAGTTCATCCCTGAAGGGAGTCCCTTTGGGTGTCATAGAAAAAGAAGACCCATCCCTTGATGGCGTCAAGCCAATTCTTGGAGTAAGACCAGCACCACCAGGAGTCATCGAAGGGGTCAACATTGGATTAGGCGTTTGAATCTCCTTCTTTCTCGGAGTGACCCCAGTGAAGTCAGAAGGGTGCAACTCAGGATTTTCTCCTCCTAGCAAAGGTGTCTGGGAGTCCCTTAATCTGGCCAGGTTTTCTGCTTCCATCATAATAGCATCACCTTTACCAGCAGGAGTTCTTTGAGGCGTCCTCATGGGTGTCATTCCTTGCCTTGGTGTTTGTGAGTAATTTGCCAAAAGTGCACGAGTAGCAGCACTGCCTTCTGTTAGCTCCTCATTCTCGGCAAGAAGGTCACTTGCGTAGCCCATCTTAGCAATTTCTTCTAGCTCATGGTCTGAAATCTGCGGTGGTGGTAACATCAGCTTTGACCTCTTCCTAACAGCTTCGGGATCATTCAGCTTGTTTGCTTGCAATATAGCTGCTGGAGCATCCTGTCTCTGAGCAATTTTATTCCTTGCAACATCTTGTTTGCGTAAATGTGCTTCTACATCAGCTCTTCTTTTTCCTTCAAGTTCTTCAATGGTAGTTGGAAATTTTACTTGGTCAGCAGGACGATCTTCATCCGCAGTATCATAAAATCCAGCAGGTGCCCTCTTTTCAAAAGGAATTTCTGCATTATAGTCGATTCCCTTTCTCTTTCTTTTCCTATGCCTTCCATCAATCCCAGCTGCTTTTAGTTCTCTTCTTTTTTGCAGAGAAGCAAGCCTTCTAGCTTCCTCAAGTTGTTTTTCTCTAGCTTTTCTTTTAGCCTTCTTTCCCCTAGTGTTAGCCAATCTAGCTCTTGCTTCAGAAAGCATTTCTTTCTCGTCTTCGTCCATGTCTACCGGATCAGGACGAGCAGGCTTTGCTTCTGGGTTCGGATCAATCTCACCAGGTCGTAATTTTCGCGGATCATCCGCTGCATCATAATTCTCGTCCTTAGTACATGCTGCATCAAGGAGCTTCTCATACCTCTCAAGGCATTGAGATGGTGTACGGCCCACAATAGGAGCAATAGTTCTCCACTGAGTAGGCAGGAGTTTAGCAAGATGTAGAAGCTTCTCATCTTCTTCTCTGGTCCATTCAGTCTACATTAAATTAAAATCATAAAAATAAACTCAGTTTCTATTTCAACAACATAAGAAAACCTTCGAATACTCCAAAACTCCTAGCATTTTGCTTACACTTTGTACGAATTTCCAGAAACAAATCAATACATTTATACAGCTAAACCTCCTAGTAACAAGCTAACAAACCACCTAAAAGGCCAAAATTCCCCCAAAACCAGATCCATAAAAATTCATAGAACACTAACATTTAAGAGAAGGAAAACGCGAACACGACTAACCTTTTTGATAGAAGGATCGAGCCACTCGTACCATCGAGCTTTACACTGTTTAGCCGACTTACGAACGAGAAGAGACGAGATCCGAGCCCATTGGTTCTTACCATACTTCATCACGGCGGCCTTGAGAATCTCATCTTCGGTGTTCTTCCAAACACCTCCCTTAATCATAATCCTCATCTTCGCTAAGCTGTTTTTGATCCAAACGCACTCCAATTCAAGTTCTCTGAAGCTAATGCTCGTGGAATCGGCAAGAACGAAGAACAGAAGGAAGCGAGAGAGAGAGTAACCCTAGATTAGGGTTGGAACCAACGAAGAAGAAAAGATTCAATCGTACACTAGTCCTTTTATTTTTAATTGTTCATTTTTTTTTTAATTTCCAAAATCCTAAATATCAGGATATACTTATGGGCCTAACAGACGGGCCCAATTAAATGGGCCGTTTATTTAAATGACAAAGGTCCTTTTGCTACGTTTTTATGTCAGCTTGGCCACTGTTCTCTTTCCTCTGAATGCGAAACAGCATCAGAGAGCTCGAAGCAGTAAAACCCTAGTAGAATCATGGTGAAGCTCACAGCTGATTTGATCTGGAAAAGTCCTCACTTCTTCAATGCTATCAAGGAGCGAGAATTGGATCTACGAGGTTAACTTCTTCTCTTTCCCATTGCATTTTTTAGGGTTTTGTAACCCTAATCGCATCTGCTCTGGATAATCGTTTGTTTTCCGGGTGCAGGTAACAAGATTCCTGTAATCGAAAACTTGGGTGCTACTGAGGTACTTTCTTCTTCTATCGAGTTTCGTTTCTTCTTTGTCTGTTAACTAATGAATTTGTAGATGCGGTTGTATTTCTATGTTCTTAAGTCGGCCTGTTGGGTTTCTGCATTCAAGTATTTTGAAAAATCATTGAAAGAAACATTGCTGAATTGTATCTAGCTCTTTAGGAGTATATGTGGCTTCGTGTAATAGTACTTTTGTTCATATTGTGGATTCTGTACTTTTGAGAGCCAGTCTTCTCTGTGAAAGTCCTCCTATAGATTTTGTGTTAGGCCATGGTAATTTTGATGTTTAAGGCTCTAATATGCTACAGAATCTCCTTCGTATTTTATTACTTCTGTTGAATTAATTTTGATAAGTAGATTAATTAACTTGTGCTGCTTTGCTTACAGGACCAATTCGATACGATTGATCTTTCTGATAATGAGATAGTTAAGCTAGAAAACTTTCCTTACCTCAATCGCTTAGGAACTTTGCTCATCAATAACAATCGTATCACCCGGATTAATCCTAACCTTGGAGGTAACATCTATGTGCGTGTTGTAATAAAATGTAAATTCAAACACATTGTTTTCTTTGTTGATTAACTGTGTTGTATTTATCGTATGGTTGTATATCTGCAGAATTCCTGCCGAAGCTTCACTCTTTGGTTCTTACAAATAACAGGCTTGTGAATCTGGTTGAGATTGACCCCCTTGCCTCCATTCCCAAGCTGCAGTACCTTACTTTGTTGGATAATAATATCACCAAAAAGCCAAATTATCGCCTTTATGTGATTCACAAGCTAAAATCACTTCGAGTACTGGATTTCATAAAAATCAAAGCCAAGGTAAGGACCTTATCATATGCTTTATCAACTGTCCATTTTTGTTTACCCTAGATGCCCAGTTAAAGTTATTGTTTTTGCTACAAGTCACCGGGAGCTACCCTTAATATCATCTGAAAAATAGAATATCTGAGAGCAAGAAATTGGTTTGCCGTTTTTCTTAGATTCGAGTGAGATAACATATTCCGTTGTTCTAGATTCTTGTGCACAGTTATATCTGTATGCTGAAATAAGAAATTTCATTAGTTTTAACAACAATTGGGCTAATATTGGTTTCCAACAGGAGAGAGCTGAAGCTGCAGCTTTGTTTTCATCCAAAGAAGCAGAAGAGGAAGTTAAGAAGGTTTCTCCGGAGGAGGTTAAAAAAGTGCCAGAAACTGCAGAAAATCCAGAGACTCCGAAAGTGGTGGCGCCAACACAGGAGCAAATATTAGCGATCAAGGTGCGGAACTGGAAATTGTATAGAATCAAGCATATTTGCTGATTTGTTGTCTTTATAATAAGCAGGTCAAGATTGTTTGTTTGATAGTAACTTATGTATTTCATTTCCATGATGTTCCAGGCTGCAATTATCAATTCTCAGACGATAGAAGAAATTGCCAGACTCGAACAGGTCCCTTGCTTTTTTTTTTAAATATCAAATTTGTGCCTGATAATGTTGCTTTTGATTGATTTGACAGTCTTCTTTTTTTTTTGGCTTGTGGATATATAGGCTTTGAAGTTTGGCCAGGTTCCTGCTGGCCTGATAATTCCTGATCCGGCCACAAATGACTCTGCTCCCATGGAGGTATTTAGTTATCTTTTAATTTTGCTCCTTGTTCAAGAAATCTAAGTAACCAAATTCATTGTTGCACGTTGTGGTCAGTTTTCTGCACTGTGACTGACGAATTTCTTGCATATTGTCTTTCAGGAATAGAAAGTGTGACTGTTGCCTCCAATCGTTGTAGCTGCTGCTCGAGAATGCTCACAGCAATGTTTCTAGCAAGCTTTGCTGTCCTGTAAGATTTCTGTCACTTCCTTAGGAACTCATGCGCAACAGTTGGATTGAACCTGTAAACTATTTACTGCTCGAGGCATCTGTTTTTGAACCCTTAAAAAGAATGGCAAAGAGGATTGTAGTCTTAATTAAGTCTCTGCATTGGCACAGAGAGAGAGAGAGGGGGTTGCACACAGTATTTGCTTATGCTCTTTTCGCACTATAGTTTCTTCATATCATTTTGTATCTCGTCACTGAATATCATCAATTACCGAGAAACTAATTTAGAAAAGAAATCTCTGGAGCAAGAGATGAAACTACTGGACATGTTATGCGTAGTGAAGATAGCCGCACATACAAAGTATATGTAGAAGGTCAAGCACCTTAATTTCTAAGGGATTTGTTCAAATCAAACGTACAAAGAACGTAAAATAAAGAGAGGGAGAGAGCATTTTTATGTCCTCTTAGTTGCATGGCTCAGGAGCAATTCCTATGCGAGAATTAGGAACGTCAAACAAGATCCTTAAGTTCTGCTGTTGGAGATTCGCGATCACGTTTAGAACAGCGTTCGCGTTCTGCCGTATCCCTGCCATGGATAGACACGTCAGCGTTCCCGCGCTGCTGTGGATAAGCGTATTCTCCATCGGCAGCTTCAAGTCGAGTGACGTCATGTGCAGCGTTATCTTTGGCGTCACATTCTCGTTATCCGCCGAGAAACACGTGTCAAACGCTCCCAATGTTGAGAATGACCCATTCACCTTCATTAACAAGATTTAAATTAATTTCCCATTTCTTGAGCTATATTAAATACTATTATGTATGTAGCCAGGGCCGGCCCATGGGTATGGCCCATGAAGCAAGGGTTTTAGGCATCAAATAATTATAAGTAGTTTTAGGGGCATCAATTTTTAAAATGTTACTGTGGTCTAGTGGTTAGATTGAAGTCTTTTGTTGTACAGGTCACGGTTTCGAATCCCATACATGTTAAAACTTGTATTTTCTTTTTTATAACAGCTTTTGTTACTGGACCAAATTTTTTTTTGCTTTAGGCACTCAAATAGTTTGGGCCGGCCCTGTATGTAGCTAATTGTGATATTAACGAAATTACCTGCTTCCTAAACTCGTCTCTAATGGCCTCGTAAACGGGTTGAGCAAAACGGGTGATAACAGTACCGGAATCGATGATCGTTCCGGCGCCGGAATTCGAGTCAAACGTCAAATACACCGGGTCAACGGGCACCTGGACGGAACCGACACTCACTCCGGTGAGATTGACATAGTAAAGTGATGGACGGCGAGGATTACGGAGGAGTGGAGTGTATCTGATGGATTTGGGTTGACCCAAGAGACCCAGTTTCAGCGACCCGGAGAAGTAGAATGACCTGAAGCTAGGGAGGCAGTAGGAGAACACTCCTGAGTAAAGTGACGTCGTTTGAGAGACCAACGACATGGGCCCGCGTCCCAGGCCCATTAGTCCTTGTGGAGGTAGAGAATTGCCTGAGGCAGAGTTGATGCAGCCGAAGGAGAAATTTGGGATGACGTCAGGGGATAGCGTCAGCGTGTCTTGGACGAGATTGGCGGAGAAGGATGAATCTCCGCCGTAGGATTGGTTGAAAGAGCAGATGGACGGTTGTGGTGTGGAGGATGGGCACGTGAGGCCACGTGCTTGGGTGCATTGTGTGGTTGAGCAAGAGACGGTTGAGTAAGTGGAGGAGGAGTTCGTATTGAAGGAGGTTGAGGCGTTGGAACAGCCGGAGCAGCCGGAGCAAGGGAGCCAAACGGCGTCGTTACTTGTGTCTAGGACCATGAACATGAGCTGTGGAGGAGTGCCGAGTCTGGCTCGGACCACGTAGTTTCCGATGTGGAGCTGGTTACCGGAGGCGACGGGGACGGAGGTTGGTTTTGATTTTCCGGCGACGAGGCTTGAGAGGTAGGTGAACCGGTGGGAGTCTGAGGAGGCCATGTGGAGGACGGTGTCTATCACGGAGGCAGAGACGTGAGTGTGTGCGAAAGGTGAGCATTTGGCATTAATGGGGATGATTGAGAGGTCGTGGGAGCCATCGGGAGCGGCTGTCGCACATGTGTCACGTGTGGCGGTTGTGAGAGTGAACGGCAAGAGAAGTGTCAAGAAGAAGAAGAAGAAATGGAGACTGGAGGAGGCCATGGTTTTGGGATAATGTGATTGTGTAGATATTTAGATAATGTTCTTCGACTGTGATGTTGTGGTCTTTATAGTTTATATATGGCCAGAGAGATGTTGAAAGTGCGAAAATGTCCCTCAAATTCGATTTATAATTGGTGCGATCCGGTCCGGTCTATCTGGCAGTAGTACTACTACTCCGTAGATTTTCATTACATGTGTAAGATAAAATGGTATACTATTTTCAAATAGCTGTTATCCTTTTGCATAGGAAAATCAAAAATGGTATAGTATTTTTCTATTATATACACGTCTTGTTATTTTGATTTGAGGGGATAGGGAAATCTTGAATACAATTCCTAAGCTGGGTAAGTTTTGAGGGTTGAGAGAAGAGAGAAGTCACGAGGGGACATGGAGTGTGGTGGGAAGTAGCCAGTGAATCAGTCAAGAGCCCAAAGGAATATTGCATGTGAAGTGAAGTGAAGTGTGATTTGGATAGTGATTAAAAAAATAAAACCAAACGAACCAATAATTGTGTTGCCAAAATCAGGACAAACTAACAGACTGTTGTTATTTGGTTTCTTCTTTCTTTTCCTTTTCGGTTGGGACAAGTGCACTATATACATTTCACACCCATATATCGGTGTAATATGTCTTGTTTCTAAAGATTCGCAAATTTTATTTTGTAGGGTATTTATGTTAACTTTTAACACTTACTTATATTACTCTAATGAAAGAGAACAGTCTTTGATTTTTATGTCCGTGACTCGTGAGCCTCCCTTATCGTGTTGACAGTGACAAACCGACGATTCCTCTTTCGTCATTTACTCTCATCGTTCGTTCACGAGACCTCTGAAATATTTATCTTCTGAATATTGTCATTATCTTTCCTTTACCTTTTGTCCATACAGTAAAATACACATTTGCATCTACATCCAATTAAATTTCCAAGCAATTTGGATAAGTTTTCTTTCAAAGATTTACGTGATATCGGAAAATGATCACTCAATTATGCAAGGCAGGCCAAATTCCCAAGAAAATCTTGGACATTTTAGGCGAGGCTTGATCGGTTCAGATTTTTCTTACACGATTTCTTTGTTTCTCTCAACTACTTTTCAATGCTTGCGGTCCAATTAACGAGGGCGAGTTAGCCTACATTGACAACCAGTTGGCTCTGTAAATGTCCTTCATAGTGATTTGATGCAACAACATTATTCAATCCCCAACCATAAAAAGTATAACGATGAATATGAATACAACACATATACTGAGCCAATCAAGTTATCTGTAGCTCTTATTAATTTACATTCACACCAACGTTTTGGGATGTAAGCTGGTGAATTCTTGCTTTGCTTCCATAGCTTCACAAAACTTCACAAAATTAAAAAGATGGCTTCGATATCCTTTTGCATATGTACATATCTACTGAAAAATGAAGAGATTTGAAACTCGGTCATAGATGCTACTTGTACCAATAGAGAGAAGTAGGCTATAGGCGGTCTTTGACATTGACAAAATCTACTAGCTACAGCTATAATGGCAAAACTATTGACAAGCTCCTCAAGATCACAGAAAGTTATTGGGTTGGTTTGGACATGAACAATAGATTATGTGGGTTATGAATTATGATTGATGACCATTACTAAAATATAAAAGCGTGAACAATCCAATGAAGTGTCCAACATAATTTCCAAGCAGGTATACTTATTTACCTGATTATGCCGAAGAATCCTCTTTTGGTTTAATTATCACAACAGGGCAATGCGCATGGTTGGTGCAGTAGTTGCTTACACTTCCCAGAAACATCCTGTTGTAAGAAAAAATTTGGATTTAAAACTCGCATTTGCTCACTAGATAAAATTTAACTCATTTGAGAACAAAAACATCCTGTTGTAAGATTTCTCAAAGCAGTATTTACTAGGTGAGCAGAGAAATGCCCCCTAAAAAAATACAGTTCTGCCTATTTGGTCTTGTAACCATGTCAGACAAGTTCAAAGATTAAATCTATTCATTTATTCTACTGCTAATCGAGGGGAGGAAATAACCAGGTAGATATCCATATTAAGCAAAACAATCTCTAATGAGAGTGAAAAGGATGTACTGTTCCATTTCTCTCAGCATTTGATGTTTGCTTAAGAGTTTTCTGCATCATAGATCATACATGTTGCAAGAGATGACTTAATGCATCCAACCAAATAACCAGTGGCAAACGCAGAAACTTAAACTACATCTAGTTTAGCAGGATTTGTTCAAGCCTCGCTTAGACCAATCTGGTTCTAACTAGTGGGCCAAAAAGCTCATCCAGTTTTAACCTACGGCACATAAGAAACATACACAGATTCTAGTTCACTCATGGACATGCCAAAGATGCTAATGAGCATGAAAACCAATACTCAGAAGTCAGTATGGAACAACTAGTCCAGCATAGAAACCAAGACCAAACGCTTGGAATTTGATTTGTAGCTTTCATCAGTGTATCAACATAAGTGGAAGAAGAGATTGATACCTCTTAATGCGGCCATAAGCCCGAGAACCCATGACAAGCAGATCAGCATGCAAATTTTCTACAGCTTCGCAGATCTTATACTTGGGATCCCCAACAACCACTTTTGTTTTCACATTCACCTGAGAGTAAATCATCACAACTTGCTCATAAATCACCATCCCCACATCAATACACTTCTATAGATAACACAAGTAATTTCTCCAGATTCTAATCAATCAGTGAAAGAGAAAGATTCAAACTTATAGAACTCACTACTGGATCTGAACTATGAGG
Source organism: Arabidopsis lyrata subsp. lyrata (assembly GCF_000004255.2). Classification (NCBI taxonomy): domain Eukaryota; kingdom Viridiplantae; phylum Streptophyta; class Magnoliopsida; order Brassicales; family Brassicaceae; genus Arabidopsis; species Arabidopsis lyrata. The sequence goes on along the minus strand of NW_003302555.1, from coordinate 3,705,918 downwards.
TAAAATATCCCATCTCAAAGGGGAAATAACACACCACTCACAGATTTTTCAGCACAAATCTGATTAGCGTGTTCGAGGATAGTATCGGTGATTCGCTTCTGGTGTTGCTCGATTGCAGCGGTGAAAGCAGGAACCTCAAGACCACCTTAATCGCAAAATTCCCAGAGTTAATTCATCAAACACCACATGGTCGAGATCATATATATACATCAAACAATCACAAAATTAGTAGTAACGAGACTCAACTGGGACCACCGAAAGGTATGGTGCCGGGACTCACGCCAGCGGCGACAGAAGGCGACGGCTGGACGTGGAGGACGACGAATGATGAATCGGAAGAAGACGATGAGAGCTTGAGGTTGTCTAGAGCCCACCTCAGAGCTTCCATACTCACCTCGCTTCCATCTACCGCCACAACAACGCAATTCAAGCTTCCTGAAACATCCATGACTTCTTCAATCTCTCTTCTCTGTGCTAAGTTTTTTTGTGATTTTCTTCAACTCTTGGAACGTTCAAGAGGACGATGGCTTTCACGTCTCCCATTTTTAAACTCGCGGCTAACAGAAGGGTATATCTGTCATTCCAAAGCGGAATTATGTAATGAAAATATTAAATTATTTAAGTACTAGTATAAATAGAGTAAAGTACTAAAGTTACGTCCGCGCGTGAGTTTCAGACGCGCTGGCATTCGTTGTTGACTTATTTTGTTTTGACGTTCTCTCTCTCTCTTCTCTCTCACTCGACCCCTCGATTTCTGATCGCCGATCTCCGGCTTGGATTCTCCGTTTACCGGTGAGGCTTATCCTCAGATTTCCCTAGCGATGAAGAAAAACATGGAAGTCTTCGATTTCAAAGAAGAGGACGAGCTCCCTGAGCCTGCAGCTGGAAAGTTATTGGAAAAATTCACAAACCCTAGTCCTTGCAATTCTCCGGTTCTGCAACGCCAACGCATCCACAGCTGTAAGTTATTGCTCTTCTTCGTCTTTAAACTTCATATGGTGATATCTATTTCTCGCTTCAGTTTCAGTTCTGGAAAAATAATTTTGGGGTTGAGATTTTAAACGGAGAGAAGCTAAGCTAACCTGTAAATTCTTCTATCTATTTTAGTTTTCCGGACTCTAGTATATAGTTGAATGAACATTGCTTTGTTTTTGGAGTATGTAAGAAATAATGATACTAATGCTATTGGGATACTATAATTTCTGGGAGGCACTATAATGATTTGTACTATATTGTCCAGAAGCAAATAATTTGTATCACATATGAATGCTTATAGACATGGTTAATTGTTGCCAGTCTGCAATGAAAAAAGTGATCAGAAGGAAGAAATGGAAGGTCCAAGTTGTGCAGAGCCTGCTACTGCTGTAGAGTCAGACGATCATCAATGTGAAGATGCTCCGACTTTTGTAACAGAAGCTGAGGAGTCCAGAACGAGTCTCACATTTCGTTTGGAAACCAGTGACCATTTAAAAGAAACAGATGCCGATCACGTTAATCATGGATTGATGTTTGGTTTGAATACTGAAGACCTGGCAAAGGAAACAGATGAAGATCAAGATAACCATGGATTGATGTTTGGTTTGAATACCGGAGACCACATAGAAGAAACTGATGTAGATCATGGATTAGAAAGTTTCTCTTGCGAGCCAGGCAGAAGTAGTTTTTACGCTGAAACTTCGTCATATAGTCAACGCCAGCTAAACTCACCCTTTTCAGATTCTTCATCCAGTGTATGTTAATCTATCTTGTATTACTTATTTTATGTATGCTAAAGACTTTAAAAGTCTTACCTTGCATTTTTAACCTCTTCACATTTGCAGGAGGAGCAAATTGATATGATGTCAGCTATTGATGAAAGCTTGAGTGATCGATCTGCGTTAAGTCAAGATTCTGATTCAGAAGATGATGAAGGTACATGATACACCTTTTCTCTATATTTCCTTTTAAATATGCTTGGATGCCCTCCTATGTCTGACCGTGTATTGATTTCAATGTTATATGCGCTGAAAGATTGGGTGGCTGAACACTTCAGCGATGTAGAAAAGGTAATGAGTTTTCTAGTTTCTTAACCAATGGCTAAAAAAATGCTGCCAGAATTTGTTTGGCCTTTAAGGCCATCTCGTGTGGTTGCCAAAAGATAATAGTGATTCTTTTTTGCAAAAAGATAATGATTTCCACTTCACAGATTGACCTAAGCACCGCTGTTGTAATGACTTCGGAGTATGCTATACTTAAGGATATGCATTGTGCTGCATCTCTAGTAATCTTTTCATGCAATGGCATCAAAATAAAGAGTTTCCTCGCAAATAATGAAGAAGGGCCATTTTCTTGTGAATTTGGTGTTGAAGACATTGTTAGTATTCAATACAATTGGTACCAAAATGTGAGTTATTCATTATGTCGTACTTTTTTATATTGAAGGATACTTTACGGGCATATGGTCTATCACTTTTACAATTTTTGCTGGTCAATTTCGTAGGTTGGATTGATCATTCTCAGACTTCGAGTTCTACTGAAGGATGAAAAATGCCATGAAGGTATGCAACACATCACAGGTATCCTTGGCTTCTGTATATCTGCCGTTTAGGTTATCATAGAATGCTTCCTGTGACAAGCGGACTTGTTTGATTCCTACCATTACGATTTGTGGTTAGTCATCTTAGACACATGATACTATGGCTTTTTCATTCTCGGGTGCTATATATTCGGGATCCTACTGCCTAAAAGCTTGATAGCACAAAAATATGAGTAGGGGTCATTGAAGGTTTATTTACTATATCAAACATTCAAACTGTTGGAAAATGCTTTTTCATGTCACTAAAACTTTTTCTCCGAATCGTCTTATTTCTCATTGCATATAGTTTGGGTTGAGTTACTTTTTTTATTCCTGCTTATTCTTAATAAGTATGTAGACTTTAATATCAAATAGGGTTTGTCTGCTAAGAGGTTTACTGGTTAACTAATCTTACTATAGGAAAAAATAATACACATATGATACTACTAGTACATGCTTTTATTCGATTTTGGTCAAAGTTAGTAGAAAAACAGTAAATAGAAAGGATAATATAAAGTGAACTGATATCCCACTGAGATATATTTAATTCTTCTTTACATGCAATACTTTAAATCGATCTATATTAGCGATATCGCTTGTTTGCCGAAGATAGTGACTTTCTAATTGTCATGGTAGGAGCCGCTTCATGTATGTTCATGTTTAATGGTGGCTAAGAGTTATAAGAGAGAGATGTCTTATTTAATTTCATTTCTGCATAAACGAAGAGTCTGTCTTTTTAAGCATCTACTCTTTTCAACACAAGGGTTCCCTCTTCTAACTTATTATATTGCTTCATGTGGTTTCCAGACATTGAGGAGTTAAAGATTGCAGTAAAAGAACATAATTGGCCTGAGAAGCAACAAAAGATAAACTCCCTGCATGTGAAATACCCGGCTGTGTGGAATGCTGACCTCGAGTAAGCTTATATTATTATGAAGTGCTAATTAAAAATTACTTTTTTTTTTCCCCATTTTCATTTAGAAATTGTATTTGCATGCTCTGATAATGAATATTATTTGCTAGATATCTGATATCTGGGAAATTGTGAACTACACTATGAGTATGATTCATTTGGTTATAACCCTATGAGAATCTAAACTTGAAATTCGACTTGAAGCCTTTAAAGCTTAAAATAGACAAAGCATTAAGTGAAAAGCAATCTGCATATAAAAGGAAATACTTTTGACTTCTTGAGGGAAAACTGGACCAAATCTTAAGAAAACTGACACTGTTCATATTTAGTGTTGGTTACATTTTAGGCACTTTTGTGACTTTTTGTTCCAATTCGTCCTGTTTCTTTATTGTAGGGATGACGTGGATGTATCAGGGTATAACTTGAATCAACAGAAGCGTTATTTTCCAAGGTGAAACTGCTCTATGGGAGCTGTATTTTTGTGTATTAAGATTTTGTCTTCTGTTTTACTTCAGGAGTACATCTACCAAAGTACATCACTACTTGGTACTTTATGGCTCTTTAAGAGGTGGCATTTCATATTGAGTTGCTAGTTTTATGTTGTCTTTCCAGCTTTGATGAACCTTTTGAGGATGTTGTCTATCCGAAAGGAGACCCAGATGCTGTTTCCATTTGCAAAAGAGATGTTGAGCTCTTGCAGCCAGAGACATTTGTAAATGACACAATCATTGACTTCTATATTAAGTGAGTTCTTAAATTTAATTCTTCTAATGCAATGCATATACTCTGGCATGGGCTGCTGTGAACTATATTTGGGTTTGCTGTTTTGCTGTGAACTATTTCTCACAATTTTACTAATGCAGTGCTTGCAGTCATACTGTAAACTTAATGTGATGCGAACCGTATTTAACCTTTTTGGTGTATTTTTCTATTATTTACAGTTATTTAAAGAATCAGATTCAAACGGAGGAAAAACATAGATTCCATTTCTTTAACAGCTTTTTCTTCCGGAAACTTGCTGATCTCGACAAAGATCCATCAAGTATAGCTGATGGAAAGGCTGCTTTCCTACGTGTCCGTAAGTGGACAAGGAAGGTGGACATGTTTGGAAAGGACTACATTTTTGTGCCGGTGAACTTCAAGTACGAAAAACTATAAGGCACTTCTCTATATGTTATATTTATATGAGTTCAAAATCTGACATTGCTAAATTCTGATGACAGCCTTCACTGGAGTTTAATAGTCATATGTCACCCTGGTGAAGTGGCTAATCGTACAGGTAATGTCACATTTCACTTCATTTTCTTACTAAGTCATGATCATCCAATTTCTTATTATTTATGTTGTATCATTCTACAGATCTAGACTTGGATGACTCGAAAAAAGTACCGTGCATATTACATATGGATTCTATAAAAGGGAGCCATGCAGGGCTTAAAAATCTAGTCCAAAGGTATGTTAGCTCCCTTACAACCCTGTTTGGTTTCGTCTTCTAATCTCTGTCTCTTCTCATTTTGGTAGCATTGCATATCCGTCATCTATTTACGTTTGCCACCGAGATGATATTATATTTTCCTCATGCTCTCTTTATCTTATTTGCTGAAGAAAATGTTCTAGCTCCATATTCTGATCCTTTCAAATTAAGTGTGGAGCTAATATGTTCAAGTTTTAAGCTGGGTAGTGCAATTTTCTGATAACAACATTATTCTGATTTAGTTACTTGTGCGAGGAGTGGAAGGAGAGGCATAAAGAGACATCGGATGATATTTCTTCCAGATTCATGAATTTGCGGTTTGTCTCACTTGAGGTGCAATTTTTCGCTGTTGTGAAATCCCCTTTTTTTTGTTGTTGAAGGATTCCTTGGTTTATATGATTTCGTATGTTAAATTTTCAGTGGTAGAAAGTTAGCAAATTATATTCTTATCTAACCAATCTCTGTTACTCTTTTAGTTCCCTTTTAATGGAAAGATTGACTCGTGGTTATTTCTTGTTGATCTTTTAGGCAATTTACTACCACTACGAAACTAAAGTAGCTGCCCTCCATGAATTTACTACCACGATGACAGAAGCATTGTTGCAATATTTTCTATTAAAAGCAATCTACATTTGCATGTGTTTTACATTTTAAAAACGTGATCTGAACTCACTTCAAACGACTTAGTAACCTCTCACATTGATGGATTGCCTATGAATCTTGTAGCTAGCAATTGATGTTTGACCTTCCATTGCCTTTTATCATTTGTAGCCTTGTACCAATACTTTATTTTAACTTTAACAATTTTCCTGCTAAATGATAAATACTTTTTGCAGCTGTTAATAATTGTTTATGTGATGGCAAGTTTACTCTTTCTATTTCAGTTGCCACAGCAGGAAAACTCATTTGACTGTGGCCTCTTTCTGCTGCACTATCTAGAGTTATTTCTTGCTGAAGCTCCCCTTAATTTTAGTCCGTTCAAGATATACAATGCTTCCAACTTTGTAAGTCTCTATTCCAATTGTTACTTTTAATAAGATTTGCCAAACTGAATATTTTTCACCCGCAATCATTTCGCAGATGCTTGCTAGAATATTTGGATTTCTTGCTGTCGGTTGATTACTCCAGTTGTGTTTTCTGCTTTTTTTGCTTAGTATAGAAGTGGTCTCTTTGCAGACAATCAAAATTGAATCTTTTGCTTGCTTCCTGATTTCATGAGTTAGTTTGAAAGAAGTTGAAGTGCTTTACTAGCGGCTGGGTCTGTATTCTTTTCAGTCTCTTATTTGCTGATCATGCTTTTTCTCTGGTTTCCTCAGCTTTATCTGAACTGGTTTCCTCCTGCCGAGGCATCATTGAAGCGTACTCTAATTCAGAAGTTAATTTTTGAACTCCTTGAAAACCGGTCACGGGAAGTTAGTTATGAACAGAACCAGTCCTGCGAAAGTCCAGTTGCCGTCAATGACAATACGGGCATTGAGGTTCTCTCTGAGAGATGCAGCCCCATGATAGACTGTAACGGGAATATGACACAGACGCAAGACGATCAAGGAATCGAAATGACTTTGCTTGAAAGATCTTCCATGAGGAACATACAAGCTGCTAATGATTCGGGTATGGTACTAAGAGATTTATTCGATTCAGGAGCCAACAACACAAGATCATTACTTGTACAACTACAAGAACCATTCGAGGAACCATCTTCGTTTTATCATCTTAGTAACGACTCGTTGGCAAGAGAGGTACTAAAAGTTCCGCAAGCTAATGATAAAATCTCCTTATTTTTGACACGCCAATTTTAATTTTCTTATATATGCTCTGTTTTGGGCAGCAAGTGGACATGGAAACTGGTGAACAGTTTATGTGTTTGAACGCTGGAGAGGGCAACTTTCAATGCATCACTGAAACTGCCTCTCCGAGAGCATCTAATTCATTCTCTTCATGGAACCTTGGTATTCCCCTGGTGCAGAAGGAAGATGAGACTGATTTGTTATCTGAAACTTCGAAAAGCACTTCTAATGATTCAGAAGATATCGGTATCATAGAAGACAACCAGATAGAAAATGCTCATGAAGGAGAAATCAGCGAGAGTCCTCCAAGAGAGACCGTCTCTTTACTATCTGCTACCGTGGGTTCTAACACTGACCATAACACTGAGAATGAAGAGCTCGTTTCTACTCATGTTGAGCTTGTTGTTCCATCGAGTCAAGATGACGGAGATGTGGAGAAGCCAGTGGAGCATGATCCTGAAATTGGGGAGAAGACGAGTGAAGATGTTGGAGATGAGTGTGATCAGAAGGAGCCAATGGAGGAAGAAGAGGAGAAGCGAGCTGCAAAACGGCCAAGGCTGTCATCTTCCACTGGCGAAGCTGAGGAGAAATAGAGATTGGGTGGCTATCAACGAACACACCACGGGTTTTGTGTTGGGGTCTTGGATGGTTAGACTTAGAGGATTTATATCAAATCGACACCTTTAGGACGTGTTTATATTGTTGTAGGAGTTTTCTAAGAAGAAAAACGTCTTTCTTCGTTTTTTTGTAAAATTTCGATACGTTAACTTAGGGTTGATGAATATATTTAGCCATTTTGTGGTTTTATTTGAGGTTCTTCCGAGTAATTTTTACGTATATCTTGAAACCTATCAAAACTCGAATGTGAATATACCGTTTTTTGTTGAACATTTAAATCCAAATTAGTTTCATCCATGTGTTTTTTTTTCTTTTTCTTAAAGGACATTGGTGGATAGTGACGTATTCTACAACAACAATGCAATGTAACAATCGGCCATTATTTTGTCTGTTACAAACCAGTTAAACTGCCAAGTCTTATATAGTCATTTACAGTGAAACATTTTACAAATTTAAATAACAAAAGAAAACAATATGCCATCTTCTAAATTTAGGTGTTCTATAGTTAAAACCCACAAGGGAGAAACTTAAAAGTCATAAGAATCTTATAAAAAAAAAAGATTTAACATGGGAACAGAGAAGGAAAAAACAAAAGAAAAAGGAGGATGCAGATCATAAAGAAGAAACTCTGATGTTGCAGAGAGCAGCGAGCAATGCGTATTCATGGTGGTGGGCCAGCCACATACGCACAAAACAATCCAAATGGCTCGAACACAATCTCCAAGGTACGTACGTTCCTTCATGTTTTCACGTAACCGAGAGTATAAAGCCTTATTGAGTTGTTTCCGAAATTTTTCAACTTTCCTAGATATGGAGGAGAAGGTAAAGTACACACTTAAGATCATAGATGAAGATGGAGACACTTTTGCTAAAAGAGCAGAGATGTATTACCGTAAAAGGCCTGAGATTGTAAATTTCGTGGAAGAAGCGTTTCGATCATACCGTGCTTTAGCAGAACGCTATGATCATTTGTCCACAGAACTTCAAAGTGCCAATCATATGATCGCTACCGCTTTCCCTGAACATGTTCCATTTCCTCTTGTTGATGATGATGACGACGATGGTGATGATCCCAAGAAACCACCTAAGCATCTTCATCTCATTCCCACTGGAACCAACATACCACAAGTCCCTGAGGTTCCCAAGAAAGAGTTCAAGAGCCAATCTCTGATGGTGTTGTCGAAAAAGGGACCTGATGTTTTGAAAAGTTCGGTATCTTCTTCTGCATTGGTGAGTTCCGGATTGAGTAAAGAAGAGGCACTGGAGGAGATCGATAAGATTCACAAGGGTATCTTGGTGCTGCAGACTGAGAAGGAGTTTGTGAGGAGTTCTTATGAGCAATCTTATGAAAGGTATTGGAATTTAGAGAATGAAGTTGAAGAAATGCAGAAGAGAGTTTGCAGTTTACAAGATGAGTTTGGGGTTGGTGCAGAGATCGAAGATGCTGAAGCTAGGACGCTGGTGGCAAGCACTGCTCTAAGCTCCTGTAAAGAGACAATTGCTAAGCTTGAGGAGACGCAGAGGCTATTTTCAGAAGATGCAGAAATTGAGAAGGGAAGGATTGATACTGCAACAGAGAGGTTTGAAGCACTGAAGACCAAGTTTGAGATTAAAGTAGAAGAACAAGCAAAGAAAGCTTTTGATGGTCAAGAATCGAGTTATGAATCTGTGAAAGAATCGAGAGAGGTTGATTTGAATGAGAACTTGAGTAATATGGACTTTACACAGAAGATAGATGAACTTGTAGAGAGAGTGGTTTCTCTGGAAACAACAGCGTTGTCTCATACGGCATTGGTAAAGACATTAAGAACAGATACAGATGAGTTACATGAACATATCCGTGGTTTAGAAGAAGACAAGGCATGTCTTGTATCAGACTCCATAGACATGAAGAAAAGGATAACGGCCCTTGAAGATGAGCTAAGCAAAGTTAGAAACCTGTTCCAGAGAGTGGAAGACCAGAACAAGAATCTTCAGAAGCACTTGACTGAAGCTAATAGCACAGCTAAGGACTTATCAGGAAAGTTACAGGAAGTGAAAATGGATGAAGATGTCGAAGGTGATGGGATTAACCCGGAAGCTGTCCAGGAGGAGGATCCTAGTGAGGATTTGGATTCAATCTCAAACGGGGGAGAGATAAAGAGTGCAGAGGAAATTAAAGAGGCCATTGTAGTCAAACATAGTAGAGATCAAGAGTCGGTGCAGGAAGAGAAATCAGAGACAAGAGACTCTTGTGGTGGTTTATCAGAAACAGAAAGCACTTGCTTTGGCACAGAGGCGGAAGATGAGGAGAGGAGAAACTGGAGGCAGTTGTTACCCGCAGATGGAATGGAGGATAGAGAGAAGGTTCTATTGGATGAATACACATCAGTACTAAGGGACTATAGAGAAGTGAAGAGAAAGTTGAGTGAAGTTGAGAAGAAGAACCGTGATGGCTTCTTTGAGCTGGCATTGCAGTTGAGAGAGCTCAAGAATGCTGTTTCTTGCGAAGACGTGGAATTTCATTTGTTACGCCAGAAACCAGAAATGCCCGGCAAGGATTCTCCGCATCCAGTAGAAAGAAGCCGGTCTGAAAGTTTGAGCATTTATCCTAGCTCTAACTCTTCATTCTCCATGGAACCACATCAGCAAAGAGAAGACTTGAAGAGAGCATCTGAACAAGCAAAGGAAGACGGGGTTAAGGTGAAATTTGCAGACATTAATGACAGCCTAAGAAAGAAAATTCCAACTGTGGAAGAAAAAGTGCGTGGAGATATTGACGCGGTGCTGGAGGAGAATATCGAGTTCTGGTTAAGATTTAGTACATCTGTTCATCAGATACAGAAGTACCATACATCAGTTCAGGACCTGAAATCAGAGCTATCGAAAATTGAAAGCAAGCAACAAGGTAATGCTGGAAGCAGTAGTAACACTTCACTTGCATCAGAAGCAAAGCCTATATATAGACACCTTAGAGAGATTCGGACAGAGCTGCAGTTATGGCTAGAGAACAGTGCAGTTCTGAGAGACGAACTTGAGGGTAGATATGCAACACTTTGCAATATCAAAGATGAAGTTTCAAGGGTCACGTCTCAATCGGGTGGAACTAAAGTAAGCAGTACAGAGATAAGCGGTTACCAGGCTGCAAAGTTCCATGGTGAGATACTTAACATGAAACAGGAGAACAAAAAGGTGTTCAACGAACTTCAAGCAGGCCTTGATCGTGCAAAAACACTGAGAAATGAAGTAGAAAGAGTTGTATGCAAACTAGAAGAGAATCTTGGGATCTTGAATGTGACGGCTACAAGATCTCTGAGCAAGAACACCTCATCATCAAGTGGAAAGCCTAGGATTCCACTAAGGTCATTCTTGTTTGGTGTCAAGTTAAAGAAGTATAAACAACAACCGAAGCAAGCCTCAACAATCTTCTCTTGTGTCAGTCCATCTCCAGCTCTGCAAAAACAGTGTAGCTACATTGTCCCACCTGTGAAGGTCCCTGAATATGTCAAAAGAAGCTGAGGAAGTGATCTCCTTTAAAAGTCCTGAGATTCAAATCTAACTATATGTTGTAGAGTTTGAAGATTGTAAGTATATGAGATTCATATTAATTAGTACCGTGTACTCAAGGGCCTCCTTTACATCATATCTTTCTTTCAGTTCTCTAATAAAAATTACAAATGAAAGCTCCAAAATAAAGTATCAGACGATTATGTCAAAGAACTAAACACCCTGTCCGGTCCCGGCCACAGTTGCAACCTCAAGAGGTTTTCCGCATACACTACTCACTTTAAGTGCCGGACCAACCTTACTGTTTACTTCATCTTTGGCTTTAGATTGCGAACCAGCTCCTCTGATAGGTACTACAGTTTTATCAGATGGATTATCCACCAACTTATGGTTAGTAGCACAGTGAACTGCAGCCCGAACTACTGGAACTTTCCTAGGTAAGAGATTAGGGGACTGAGCCTGTGTAGCCTGCTTTCCCTGTCTAATCTCCGAGTTTATTGAGGTCATTTGATGTGGCTGGATTGCAGCCGATGAGCTTGCTTCATTACCCCGAGCTTGCCCTTTCTGTCCACCATCTGGTTTGCAAGTGACAGTCTCTGCAGTTGGCTTTGGTTGTAATACAGTAGCTGGGACAGAGGCTGCAAAAACTCTCTGATTGGAGACAATCCTCGATGGAGAAGCCAAGGGGGCAGAAGCAGAAAGCATTGTAGATCCTTCTGAACGAGGAGCCATGAGAGGAAGTTTGTTCGAGGATGATGAAGCCGTCACAGGTTTCAATTCTCCATTAGCTAGAGGCCGCATATTCGCAGGTCCAACCGCTTTAATGATACTAGAGGCCGCAACACTCGTTCCTGGTTCAACCTTTGGCATGGAGAGGCTACCTGAGGGCCGAGGCATGCAGGCTGTAGAAGCATTTTTTGCAGGTTTAGTCTTTGGCACTAGTGGAGCATCAGTTTTTCCAGGTTCGACCTTTGGTCTTGATGCAGCAGTCAATACATCACCCATGCATGCAGCTGCAGCTACTGAATTAGCTGTTACCATAAGATTCGATCTGGAAGTGGAGCTTGCTGTTGATTTCTTAACAACTCGAGATTTTGAAACCAGAAGTGATGTTCCTGCCCGAGGCAATGCTTGAACAATTGGTTTAAATTGTTGTTGACCTTGAGAAGAACTGCCCCCATTGGCTTCCGGTTCTGTGATGCTACAAGATGAAGTCGTTGGCATAACACCTGCATAAAATGCAGTCTAATTGATGTACCAAATAAATAAAAAGAATGACCCAAATATTATAACCACAAACCCCACCCCAGTTAAACAGGTAAGCTAATTTCTGGTTTAGACAATAACATAGCCAGTGGTAACCAAACCAAAACATCCTCTGTTATAAAATAAATACTAGAATTAGCAGGAAAGGATCTTCTGCTACTTAGTACCTATTGCAAGCTTTTTTGAAGGGGGCCGATTTCCCAGAGCTAAAGATATTGCATGGTTAACAGCTATCTGCGCTTCAGTTGGTTGTAGGCCAGATTGGCTAACAGAGGTCAAAGTATCACACCTTTTTCTTATAAGCGCCCACCTCTACAAACAAAATAGTCAGTTGTTACCACCAATAAGGGAAAAAAGAATAGACAAATGCTAAACGTCACATGCTCATCCAAGTAGCGAAAGAATTGTTATCTTTTATACAAGCATCAGAAATTATCTGATGGAAAATATCTACGTAAAAATGTAAAGATGGATAAATATATCATAAAACATTGTCTTATTAGCTACCTTCTATGATTTCCAAGAGACTATTAATCATATCATCCAAAGAATCTGTTGCCGGGATTCGAACCCGGAAAAATGGGGGGGAACCCCACGTCCATACCAGACTAGATGACAACAGATATATTTCTAGAGAAATTACCAGTGGTATTTCGTCTGTAAAGAGCCACCACAAAAAACTAAAACAGGGGAGGCAATATCCACCATTCATCAGCAACAGAATATAGATAATGATGCATAAACAGGATGTAATACAAAAAACAAGACTATAAGGGTAGGGCCCCTACACTACAAAATGATTTCTTCAAGGAAACTAATGAAAAAGGAGCAGTCAATATTGACTAAGAGAAATCACAACCTGCGAGAGTTGGGAGGCGGTTCTCTTTCCTCTAAAGTCTCCCTTAACGATATGAGCCCAGTTCCCTTCACCACATCGCTTAACAGCGGCGAACAGCTCCTCATCCTCCTGAGCAGACCATTTTTTCCTTTTCTTCCGAAAAGCCATGCTACTACCAGCTGAACCATTTCCATTCATCCCCTCGGTAGATGTAACTTTCTGAAGACAGACAGGAAAGGTGATATTCATCCCTCTTGACGACCAATGAGACTCTGATGGTTCCTGAGAACCCTCAGGCAGAACATAAGGTATGTTTATAGTCAAGGGAGCCTCAACTGTTGAATTGTCGAGTATATCGGACTCATTTGGAACATATGAAGCAGCCATCACCTGGGATTAAAAGAGAAACGAAAACTTAGAATGAATTTATATGCAGAAGTAACCAACACCCTAATCATAAAGGAAAGAGCAAGGTGGTATCCCAACTGCAAACTGACATCCTGAAAAGAGTCCAGAGACTTCAGATTGAGAACACAGAAAATCCCAGAAAAATACATAAACCCAAGGAAACTATCTAAGGAATGAAATATTAGTTTTCCTTCTTACTTTGACATGCGCAATAGCCTCCACTGATGCTTCATGGCTGACTGCAGGGGAAGCTTCCAATTCGCACTCCATGTCACTATCATCATCCTGCACACGCAGCATTCGTTTAAAAAAATTGTAAACTAGATCAACGATGCAGACAGCAATTCCTTCTTGTACTCATCGATCCCTAATGCTACCAAGAAGTTTAAGTTTTTTTTGCAATTCATCAAAACTGTATAGAAGAGAGACCAAAAAAGTACCAGGGGTTGAGCATCATCTTCCACAGGGAGGAGAGGATGCCGATAAGAAAGATGGCGCCATAGCGACTGGTACTCTCTAGCATTGGTAATTCCGGTAGTAGTCTTCTTCACCAACTCATTCCAGTCCATCTTGATTTCTGAATAATAAGCCATCTCCTGTAGCATTTTCAGTATCGTCTTCATATCATATCTGCATCAAAATATCAAAATCCCCACACTGACTTACGTTTTCGGAAAGAGAAAAATAAGTCAAATTTACGAATTAAAAAAAAGGAGATATTTTTTACCTCTGCAAAAGAGTGGCGATGTCGCCTTCAGTAATGATTCTCTTCCTGCTATTGCTACTAGTATCATCAACCATCTTCGTCGTATTCAATTCTGCAGACAAGTTTCGGCTTAGAACAGGACAAAGGAATCAAATTTCACCAAAAAACTGGGAGTTATAAATGAAACGACAGAGACTTACGCATGAGGATGCCCAAGAAAGGAAGCCGCCGATAAAGACAGACGATCGGAGAAGAAGATGACTCACGACTGTTGAAACGCGTGGAGAGTACGCGCGTGGCAATGGTGTTTCGGAAGAGAGAACAAAAAAAAAAGGGAACGAAAAGGAAAGAGGTAATTTCGACTCTTATTTATTCTACAGTTATCAGGAGCGATATATATGGGCTCAAATATTTTTTACATGGGCTCAAATATTTTTTTACATGGGCTCATGAATCAATTGTGGATATAATTTATATAGGTTTGTAATTAAAAACATGATTAGTACATGTAACAAATCAATTAAGAACCACCTTTATTTGTCCTTGAGAGAAAAAAAAAAAAAAATCAGTAAAGAGGAGGAGGAACGCGAGGGGAGAGAGAGGGTTTTTGGTGAAGCGCTTAGCTTAAATCATATCTCTCGGCTTCTTCGCAGCAGTGTCGAGAACAAGTTTCTTTCTTTCTGGCTCTTCTCATCGCCGTGCCCTACTAACTATTCTTCGTCTCTTCAGCTACATTCTGCTCGTGAAAATGACCGCCAATGATGCTTCCTCTGGTGAATTACCCCTTCTTCTTCTTCTTCAGCATTATGTTTAATTCAACATTGATGGGTTTTTTCTTTCCGGGTTTCAAAATTGAAACCAGATCATGCTTTTTCCCTTTTTTTTTTGTCTTCTTGCTCAGCTCTTTCTTCCTGGAAATTGGATTGTAGTGTTTTGATTACTTAGAACTTACAAGTGTATCTGTCCCTTGTGGGTTTAAGCGTAGATCTCTCTGGCAAAAGCTTTCAATATTTTCCATAAAGTTCGGAATGTTTGGTTTCGTTTTCACCTCTCACTTGGCTCTTCTTCGGGATGTGTGATATGTCATATATGAGAGCATCAATTGGGATGTTTACTCTTTTGAGATGATGATTTATTGACTCAATTTGTTAGGAACATAGAAGCTTGGTTTAAATTGTCACTCCCCTTTTGGATAAGTATAGTTTCTTTGAGAAAGTTGTCAGCTTTATGCTTGCCTTTACATTTGCTATTCAGGACTCTTTCACTGCTGTTCCCTCTTGTCGTTTTGAGCTTTATTTGTAATTTGTTGCTGCAATGGGTAGCATCATCACTGTTTCTGTTTTATCTTTTGTCTCATTTTGAAGCGTTTTTCCTGTTCAGGTGTTTCCAATTGCTATGTTTTCAAAAGTCGGTTGCAGGAGTATGCTCAGAAGTACAAGCTCCAAACGCCTGTTTATGAGACTGTCAAAGAGGGCCCTTCACACAAATCTTTCTTTCAATCAACAGTGATACTGAATGGTGTCAGATATAATTCTTTGCCTGGATTCTTCAATCGTAAGGCTGCAGAGCAATCGGCTGCTGAGGTTGCTCTTCAGGAATTAGCAAAATCCAGTGAGCTAAGCCAATGTGTTTCACAACCTGTTGTAAGCACCTCATCTTTCTTCTGTCGTGATTATTGTTAAGTTCATTGCAAAACTATTGCAACTAGCCTGCCTAGGGGTTGAGCAGCAAATTGTAGCTTTGCCATCTCAGCAGCAGACCTTTTGCTTAGTTTGAAAGTTAAAGGTTTAAAAGGGAGATGTGAGAATCTGTTACCGAGCATTCTGTATCTATCAAGGGTCTTGGTTTGGGTATACATTAATCAAGTATCTTCTGTGGTGTAGTTCTGTGGTGAATTGAACCTAGGAGGAGTTTTATCTTATCAGATTTATGTGCATAACCAACTTCTAGAGGGAAGATTCTTGGGCTATTTCTGTGTCATATGTGCTTGTGGCTAACTTTGAATGGCTTATTAATGCAGCATGAAACGGGGTTATGCAAGAACCTTCTTCAAGAGTACGCTCAAAAGATGAATTACGCGATTCCATTGTATCAGTGCCAAAGGATAGAAACTCTTGGGAGAGCTACACAATTCACATGTACTGTAGAGATTGGAGGCATAAAGTACACAGGAGCTGCAACAAGAACTAAAAAAGATGCTGAGATAAGCGCTGGGAGAACTGCTCTTTTAGCGATCCAGTCAGAATCTAAAAACAACCTTGCCAACTACAACACTCAGCTTACTGTACTTCCTTGTGAGAAGAAGACATTACTGGCACCGATCCCACTTAAAGAAACCATCAAGACTCCAAAAGCCAGGAAGGCTCAGTTCAAGAGGAAAGCTCGGAAAGTAAAACGCAAAGTAGCTATGAATCCTGAAGATGTTATTATCCCTCCTCAACCTACCGAGCATTGTCAAAACGATCAGTCTGAGAAAATTGAGACAACGATAAATCTGGAACCTTCTACATGCATGAACGGGTTAAAGGAGGCAGCATTTGGGAGTGTGGAGACAGAGAAAATTGAGACAAAGCTAAATCTGGAACCTTCTTCATGCATGAACGGGTTAAAGGAGGCAGCATTTGGGAGTGTGGAGACAGAAGCAAACCATGCATAACAGTGTCAAGATGGAGTCTTGAGAGTTTGTCATAGTAACTATTTGGTTATGTAACCATTTTGTGATTCCTATCTAGTCTAGTGTTCACAGATTGAAGAGAAGTAATATTTGAGCGGCAAATCGAAACTAATATGATTGATATAAACTATTTGGTCGATTGAGTTATGAGGTTGCTTTGTTGTTGTTATAGAACAGAAGTTCATCTCTACATAAATTAGTAAATTTACTCTCTCACTTGCCGTCAAAAAAAAATAAAACACAATTACACTCACTCTTCATTATTGGTGGGCCGGTTCTAAAAAATAGAAGCCCAACTTTCTGACCCAACAGGTCCGTTTACGAAACCCTAATCTCTCAAAACAGAGATATAAATACACTCTGCCTTCCTCATTTCATTTCTTCGGCGATCTAGGGTTTTAGTTGTCGCACGAGGAGAAAAAATGCCGGCGGGTCATGGAGTTCGGGCGAGAACGAGGGATCTGTTCGCGAGGCCGTTCAGGAAGAAGGGTTATATTCCACTATCGACGTACCTGAGAACCTTCAAGGTCGGCGACTACGTCGATGTGAAGGTGAATGGTGCGATCCACAAGGGTATGCCTCACAAGTTCTACCATGGTCGTACTGGTCGTATCTGGAACGTCACCAAGCGTGCCGTCGGTGTTGAAGTCAACAAACAGGTCTGAATGATGAACTCTCACTTCCCTCAAAACTTTTTTTCATATAGAATTAGGATTTGAGCTTCTTGTTTTGCTATTTGGATTGTTGATTGATTTATGTTGAAATGTGTGATTGAGTATTGGTTTGTAGAATGTAAATATCATCCTATGCTAAAATTGAGCTCAGATTTTGAGTTTTATTTTCTCAAAGATCTTACCTTCTATTATGCAGTAGCGTTTGCTTGATCCAGTTTCAGATTCGAAGTTTGATTGCTTAGATTTAGTATAGTCTTTAGCCTTAGCATGCATTGTGTTGCATCAATTTGACCCTTTTTTGCATCACAGTTCCGGCTCAGTCTCTAGTTTACATCTCCATTGATGCAATACTTCGACTCCTGTTCATTGTACTGCTAGTTTGTTTGGTTTCATGACTATCACATTGCTGTAGTTTGGCTTCAATTGACCACAAACATTCGTATACTAAACTTGTTTCCATAAGTCTCTAGAGATGTTATTGTGTAATGTGGATTATCCTGTGACAATAACACTTGCCTTTTTGCTAGTACCTATCTTGGGTATAATGACTGACATATGATGGTGGGGTGTTTCAGATTGGCAACAGGATCATAAGGAAGAGGATCCATGTGCGTGTGGAGCATGTGCAGCAATCAAGATGTGCTGAGGAGTTCAAGCTGAGGAAGAAGAAGAACGATGAGCTCAAGGCTGCAGCCAAAGCCACAGGCGAGACCATCAGCACCAAGAGACAGCCTAAAGGACCCAAACCAGGATTCATGGTCGAAGGAATGACCTTGGAGACTGTCACTCCAATCCCTTACGATGTTGTCAACGATCTCAAGGGAGGCTATTAGTTCTATCTTCCAGTTGTTTCTTCCGTATTTGAGTTTATCTTCATGTGTCTTACCTACAATTTCTGTAGAATCTCCAGATATTCTATGAAGCAAAACTTTTTTTTATCGTTTATAACTATCAATATCCTTATCTCCTTGCTTTACTAACATATAGTATCTTTAATTTAGTGATAATCAAATTGTCTTCTCTTATGAAAAGTTGACATTTTCCTTTCCAATTGCATCTTATCACAACATTCTTCCTCGATTAGCTTCACATGATAAATACATTGAACCGAAAAACTAGACGCTAACCGTTGCGAACCGGCCTCGCAGAAGTCCGGTTACTTAATAACCCGACTTTTTCATTCAAAAGTCACTCGAAATAGCCGGCGCCGGCGAAATTGAGAGTCAAAGAGTCAGATATGTTCAGAATCGAAATTCTAAGAAGCACACTCTCTCGATCTCACCCACAGAGATTTTCTCGTGTATCGTCGTCCCTCTTATCGACATGGTACTCTCCAGAATCTATCTCAGCAGACGACAACAATGACCCAGTTCTTGTCAAACTCTCGGTTGCCATCAGAGATTCTTACAAGGATCCGCCATTGGAATTCTCTTCGTTCGCTGCCTGCTCTTCTATCAGAAACGTCCTGCCTTCGCTCAGCGTTCGCCATGTTGTTGATCTCATCAACCGTAACCCTCTCTCCCTCCCACACCGTTCTATCTTCGCTTTCTTCAAATTCATCTCATCTCAGCCTGAATTTCGTTTTACCGTTGAGACTTACTTCGTCATGGCTCGTTTTCTTGCTATTCACGAAATGTTCGTGGAAGCACAGTCACTTATCGAGCTCGTCGTCTCTCGTAAAGGCAAAAACTCGGCTTCTTCAGTTTTCATCTCTTTGGTAGAAATGAGAGGAACACCTATGTGTGATTTCCTTGTTGATGCTTTGATGATTACGTACATGGATCTAGGATTCATACCCGATGTTATTCAATGTTTTAGGCTATCTCGGAAGCATAATTTCGTTGTTCCAATTCGTGGCTGTGGCAATTTGCTTGATCGGATGATGAAGCTGAATCCAACTGGGACTGTTTGGGGATTTTATATGGAGATTTTGGATGCTGGGTTTCCCTTGAATGTGTACGTTTTCAATATTTTGATGAACAAATTTTGTAAAGAAGGCAATATATGTGATGCCCAGAAGGTGTTCGACGAAATTACTAAAAGGAGTTTGCGGCCTACAGTGGTTAGTTTCAACACTTTGATAAATGGGTATTGTAAAGTGGGAAACTTGGATGTAGGGTTCAGGCTTAAACATCATATGGAGAAAAGCAGAACACGTCCAGATGTTTTCACCTATAGTGCCTTGATTAATGCACTGTGTAAGGAGAACAAAATGGACGGAGCACATCGCCTGTTTTATGAGATGTGTGAGAGAGGGTTGATCCCAAATGATGTTATTTTCACTACTTTGATTCATGGTCATAGTAGGAATGGACAGATTGACTTAATGAAAGAAAGTTATCAGAAGATGTTAAGTAAGGGTCTTCAGCCTGATATTGTTTTATATAATACTTTAGTAAATGGCTTTTGCAAGAACGGGGATTTGGTGGCCGCAAGGAATATAGTTGATGGGATGATCCGTAGAGGTCTGAGGCCTGACAAAGTTACATATACGACTCTTATAGATGGATTTTGTAGAGGAGGAGATGTAGACACAGCTTTGGAGATAAGGAAGGAAATGGATCAGAATGGGATAGAACTTGATAGGGTGGGTTTCTCAGCTCTTATTTGTGGAATGTGCAAAGAAGGAAGAGTCATTGATGCTGAAAGAGCTTTGAGAGAGATGCTGCGAGCTGGTATGAAGCCGGATGATGTAACCTATACAATGATGATGGATGCATTCTGTAAGAAAGGTGATGCTCAAACCGGTTTCAAATTGCTTAAGGAAATGCAGAGTGATGGGCATATTCCTAACGTTGTGACGTATAATGTTCTACTGAATGGACTATGCAAATTGGGACAAATGAAGAATGCTGACATGTTGCTAGATGCCATGCTTAATGTAGGGGTTGTTCCGGATGACATCACATACAACACCCTATTGGAAGGTCACCATAGACATGCAAATGCATCGAAGCATTATAAACAAAAACCTGAGATAGGGATTGTAGCTGACTTGGCTTCTTACAAATCACTAGTCAATGAGCTCTATAGAGCTTCAAAAGATCACCGGAACAGATAACATCCGACTGTTTGTGTCTGGATATACGGCCTAAATTTTTTAATTAATCACCAGAGGTCGTTTCCTTACCATTGGTAATATACGGAGATAACTGTCACACTATTCTTTCCTTGATTCTTTTTTTTTCAATGTTTGTTCACATTGCCGAGTAGAATTTATGGGTGCAGGCGATTGCCAATTAGAAGCAATCACATCCTAAGTTGTTCGGTCAGCTAGAGAATCATGATAACTGATCTTTAAGGTTGCTGTTGTTTGATTGATCATTGCAAACACCTGATATGCTTCGGAGTTGAATAGTGATAGACAATGCTGGTAGTTTTGGTAAAGATATATACTGTGTTACTATTTGAGTTTCTGCTTCTATTTCTTGGCTAACAATAACTGAACCTCCCTATATTTGACATTGATTCGGTATATGACATTTTTCCTCTAGGCTCTAAAGGAAAGCTTGCATGTGGCTGTCAACTACTACTCTGATGATTGAGAAACTATAATGCTTCCAGTTTATCTGTTGCGAAACACGACTTTGCGAGCCATTATGACCACTTAAGGTGAGGCCACAATGACTCCGCTCACCATTTGATCTATGTATATGCCTTTTAAATGTTCCATATCGCATATAGACTTGTAAAAACGTTGGTTGTTATGTTAGTTACTATGTATAACAATGTATCACTCTTGGTCAATAAAATTGTTGAGTATGAGTTCTTCTTTGTGACTGGAGCTGAAAATGAAAACGAGCTCTTCTTATATTCTTTTAGATGCTGCTTTGTTTCGTCTGAGGTGTCTGTCAACATAGCAAGTGATTATGTATGGAAAAGGAAAATGAAAAACATCTGTGGAATGAAATTAGTAAATATAATATGCGGATGAAATTGTTAGGATGGTGTGCTTGGAAGTTGGAATGGACCCTAAAGTCATCGTGTAAGCTAGTGGTATGTTGAAATGAAATATATAGTAAACCAATAACAACAAAAATGGAAATGAGATATAAACAAAACTATTGAGGAAATGTTTCTTGTGTTGGATTTGGTCATCTTGGCTACATTTACGATTTTATTCTGTTTATGTAACTGTGAGAGGATTGATCTCCCATTTCCTCAACGGCCACGACGACGACTCTTTTTAACCTCTTCAACGATTTCCTTTATGAAATCCGCCTCGGAGCTGCAAATTAAAGCATTTTAGTTTCACAGAAGGAAATGTTATTACAAATGTTTTACTCTTTGTAACCTGATCCTACCAAAATTGAATCAGTGAAGAAATCGTATTTTATCTTATTTTGTTAACGACTACAAAATAAATAAGCTGAAGTTATCATTTCCATCTCTTACATCTTTAGCCACTTACATAGTTACATACAGTACACGATGGACCCATTTGTTTGTTCTCTTAACAACAACCAGTTTTAGATTAAATAAGCTGAACTTTTATGGCTGGTGTTTACTCTTTAGTTCAACTTCACACTGGGCCCAAAAGGGAAACCAACAACTGAAAAATCGCAATATTAGATTAGAGACGATCACTTGATCAGTAAGGTACCTTTTGTCGCCTAACGTTAAGCCCACCTTGTCAGAAACAGACTCTAGAGCTTCCTTCCATCTCTTGATCTGTTCACCACTGGAAGTCTTAGCCAACCTCCAGAAGTTGCGACCAAACTCAGCCTCTTGGTATCTCACAGACTCTGCCTTCACTTTGAAGAAGATGGGAACCACTCGTAGCTTGCGTTGATCGGCTCTTTTCTTGATCCTTGCAAGCTCGTCCAGGCACCAGCTTGACTCTGCGTACCTTTTTGAAAATATAGCGAGGGCCATCCTCGATTGCTTGATCCTTGCAAAGAGATGTTTAAGGTCTTTCCCCTTTTGTTCGTCTTTGTCTATGAAGAAGTTGATCCCATGCCTTTTAAAGGCCTCAACGAGGTGGCTCACGAAGCTGCAGCGTAGCTCCTCTCCCCGGAAATTGATGAACACTTGGATCTTCCTATTACTACTACTCCTTTTCATGTTGTTTATATTAGTTGTGAGCGTGAGCAATGAAATTAAAAGAATACTATAAGTTTTGTAATGTAATGGAATAATGGTAATTAAGATGCATGCTTAGCAAGAGCTTTATAATATTGGGAGGGTATAGGCGCGGTTACATTATGTTGAGTTTTTTTTTTTTTTTTTTTGGTTGATAAATTTACATGTTGACGTCCAATGTTAGTGTTAGGTTTATCGATATACGGGAAGGCGTCGTTAGGAACTTTGTCATTAACTCTCTTGGGTTATCATGCGTAGATGCATGTTATCACAATTTGATTATGTGGAAAATTGGACAGAAGAGGAAGAAAAGTCACAACCCCAAACAGTTAGTACAAGATCGTAGAAACAGCGTATTTGGCTCAGGCTCACGTGCGCGGAGAGAGAAAACAGCAGCAGACCTCACTTTTTGTTTTTTCTTGTCTCTGGATCCTCACTTCTTGTTGTCACCGCCACCTACTACCCACATTTCTCCCCATTGTCACTTCTCCCAGTTTTTTTTTTTTTTTTTGTTTTTTTATTGGGGTTTTAAGTCTTTTTCTATCTTATTTACATATTTCTTGGGATGTTTCAAATTCTCTAGGTCATGTAGAGTTGTTTTAGCCCTTAGGGCTACATGTTGTTCCGTACTGCTGAGTGCTGACCAAGGAGAAGTTTCATGGTTGCTGCTAACTAATTTAAAGTATACATGTTGTAGTACAACTACCAAAGAAAGCATAGAAAGTAGGGAACCCTAGGATAAAGAATTAAAAAGGGAACCAAAGATTTATGTTTTTTCTTCCTTCGTTCTCATTGGCAAAAAACGGCAGAATCTTCATTAAGTTGCGTTCTATACTTTCCATTTCTTTTAGTAGCCAACTTCCAACTGCACCATTTAACCCAACCGTTTTCATTTTGGAGGCGGTCTCGTCGTCTCTATGTATATGCATATATGTGTGTAAACTGCGTTTGGTGTAAAATATAAAAATTAACTTATAGAAAAGAAAGTAGTGGAACATGGAGATAAAACAACAAGAAACTATACATACATTAACTGTAAACTACATATTATCTTAATAGATACATATTTAGGAGTTTAACTTTAAGTTGTTTGTGATTCAATTCTAAATGAAGGATAATTTGCTGAATCATACTTCTTTGGTTTGGTTGTTGGTTTCTTTTGTCGCACGATGATAAATTTTAATATTTTTACATGTACCATCTTCCATCTCGGAATTCCTTTCCAGTCGAGCTATCGACCTATGATTAAAAACTGATATGTTTTTGTTTGGAGACCGACATGGTCGCTTGGCTCGGAATATTGGAGAATCATCGATCTGAATTCGTTACATCTCTTCTCCTAGTCGCTGATCATTTTATTTCATCCAAGTCATGGGCATGGAGAGAGCTTTTATTCTTCATGTTTTTAAGTTTACACGGATTGGAAGTAGGCTACAATGGCCGTAAGGGAAGGTAGGCCCATTAATAGTGGCCTAAGGCCCAATTGTGATCAAAACGCAAAGAACCTTCCTTAAAGAAGATGACACAATCTCAAAAGAATAAGCACAAAAATAGAAAATATCGAAAATGAGATGAGAGAGAGAGGACTCTCTCATCGTGCGTAGGGCTTTTGACTCCCTCCCCTACTTTGCCTACTTCTTCCTTCTTCCTTTGGCCACTCTACACAGTCCACACCTACTTAGACACCTTTCTCAACCTTGAGATCGGCGTCAGATCCTCCGCCGCATCTTCTCTTCACTCTCTCCGGTCACACTCTTTTTTCTCTTTCTCTTTTTGTTCTATGTATCTCTCTACTTTATGCGCTTCTTCTTAACAATCTGAGTGGATTTACAGGGTTATGATGATGGAATCCGGAGCTGGTTTCGCGGCCATGGAAGAGAGGATCTCTCCTGGAAGTTTCTTCCAATTTCCTCTTTCTGGATTCCGTGCTTCTCCCAATCGATCCCCTTGTCCTCCCACTGATCGTGAAAGGTTTCTATTTTCTCTCTTCTTTCTCAACTTTTTTGCTATTACTGTGAATCTGTGTTAGCTTGGCTGTTGTGGTTCCGTTTCTTCTTGTGGACTTGTTGCTTTAGTAGAAAATTCAAGTGTGTGTGTGTGTGTTTGTTTATGATTGGTTGGTATTGTTCCGTTTGATTGGATGAGTGTTGAAAATGATTCTGTCAAGTTTGTATTTTCATGGACTGCTCACACAGATCCAACTTCTCAATCATACTCTCACTTCAAAATGTCGCCTTTTTCACAATTGATTTCACTAGCTCACTTATTATTGAATTATGTACAATGTACTCAAGGATTTTAAACAAGAAAGCTATATTTTATCAATCTTTTAGAAATTAACGTACTGATGTATTTTTGGAAGTTTAGTGTACATGTGAGTGAGTGGTGACTCCAATGTGAACCACTCGATACTCAATACACACCAATGCTGCATCCACTGAAACTTATGCTTTTCTTTTTTTTAACCTTATGCAGGTACTTGACTGAATTATTGCAAGAGAGACAAAAGTTGGGTCCCTTTTTGCAGGTTATGCCAAATTGCTGCAGACTGCTGAATCAAGGTGAGCTATCTTATTAAGCTATATGCTTTTGAATTAAGTATTTCCTTGAGTGTTTGCACACAAACTTAAGAAATTTCTTGGGTGAACAAAGCCTTGGTGTGCGTCACCCTGGCTTTCTTTAGTTAAAAGTTTACAGATACTGGGTATGAGAAAAAAAATTATTTGTATGCAACTTTGTATTCTCTTTGTTATACCATTCTTAATATATATATATATATATATATATATATATATATATAGCCAATCAAATTTTATGTTACTTGTAGCATTCAGAAAGAGTTGTTAACGGCTACTTATTGCTAAATTAGCATTCTTGATGAATGATGTTATGTGACAATGAATTATGTCTCTGTGTTTGCAAATGATAATGATCGTTGAGCAAATGATCATCAACTATTTTCCACTAGGAGGCCTATCTGTCTATGAATATGCATATGATCATTAGAAGCTTGTCTCCAGACTTGTTTACCTAGCTTTTAGTTGTAAATCATGCACTTAAGAGATGTGTGAACCTTAAAAGACAAAGATGTGTTTGAAATTTTCATCATGTTAACCTATTAGAACACGAGCCTTAAAGTTAATAGACTGAAGATGCCCCTGATGTATAACTGTCACAGTTTCTATTATAGGTTTGCTTAATTTCCTACATTACTGATGTCTGTGCAGAAATCAGGAGGGTCTCTAGTTTTCCTGATCCTGATAGATATGAGCATGGAAGTCCATTTAGATCGCTTGGCCAGCCGACAAATGGAAAGCTTGATTTAGAGGGATGGTCGATGATGCAAGCGGAGGTAAGCCACTACTAATAGTTGTAGTCAAATAACAGACTCATGCTGAATTATGATGGTGTTACTAACAATTTTTATAATCAAGAGTGGGATTCATCGATATTGATTGCTTTTGCTTTCTTCAGGAAAACTGTCACCTCCAGAGAGCTTCTCCATTTCGTGCTCCTGCCCCAGTGGGCTGGATTGGGATGCCGGGACTCCCTAACCCACCCATTGTGAAAAAAGTGATTAGACTTGATGTGCCAGTGGATAAATATCCAAGCGTAAGTTGTAAAAGTTTAGCGAAATTTGTTATTAGAATTGGGGTTGTTCTAGAGTTTAAATCCATTGACCGTTGCAGTATAATTTTGTTGGGCGGATTCTCGGGCCACGTGGAAACTCCCTAAAAAGAGTTGAGCTAGCAACCCACTGCAGGGTGTTTATTAGAGGGCGAGGATCTGTGAAGGATACTGTCAAGGTATGGCTCCTTGTTTATTAATTCTCTGAAGGATTCCATTTTGCTGTACAAGTATAAGCTTATGTGCCACGTCTTTTAGCTTAGCAACTTATTGTTGAAGTAATGATACATTTTTTACTGCATCATCAGCTACTACCCTCGTTTACAATTTGAATATATTTTAAATTTGGCAGCCTGTTTAAGAAATGAAGTGTTTGAGCTTTAGGTTCTTACAACTCTCATCAAATAACATCATTAGAAGTGAATAGGGAAAGTTCTGAAATTCATTTTTTCTGAGTCTTGTATATTCTCGGACATTAATTATCTACCATGCGGTGTGAAGGCTTATCCATTTAGTTCTTTACTTCCCTGCAGGAGGAAAAACTTAAAGGTAAGCCAGGGTACGAGCATCTCTGTGAGCCACTACATGTACTGATCGAGGCTGAGCTTCCAGAAGACATAATAAACTCTCGATTGGAACATGCAGTACATTTCCTGGAATCACTCCTAAAGCCGATGGTACAATCTTATCACAAAGTTCCAAACGTCTCTATATGTTTTTGTACTCCAAACCTTTTGTTCACATGGTTTTTTTTGTCTTGTCTCTACAGGACGAATCAATGGATCACTACAAGAGGGAACAGCTGAAAGAGTTAGCAGCTCTGAATGGTACACTAAGGGAGGAGAGTCCAAGTCCGAGCTTGAGCCCTTGTTTGAGTCCGAGCATGTCCCCTTTCAACAGCAAGCGTGCTAAGACTGGACAATAAAGATTTTACCTGAGAGATGATCAATGTTGTTGAGACAGAAACCATGGCATGGTCGTGTGGGAAGGGCCAAGGCTCTCTATGCATTGTCTATCTATCCGCAAGGTGATAATGTTCTAAGTTCTAACGTTTGGACTCCTCAATTAATTTATTTTGTCATTAAGTTTATTCTTTATTTTTGAAAATTTTGTTGGTTAACTGAGATGACCATTGACCAGTGGGTAATAAACTAATAATGGTGTTTATGAGAATGTAAGCTCGTTCTCAATCATTGTGACCTTGTAACCTTTATTTAAGTCTGAAACCCAACATCAATTTCGTTTTAACATTTCTCTATTTGTCTATTACTCTTCATTAGCCTCTGGTTTTGAGACTTGAGGTTCAGCTTCAGATTGTTTCGCGGTCAATATAAGGCTTTTATGTTCCCAAGTTTTATATTCTTGATTACATTCCATCTTTTATCATTTTTATATTTATTATATATCAACGAATCTCTATGAATTAAACCCTAAATTTGTATTCTTCACAACATATATTAATATTTATAAGGCAAAGGTTATAGAGGATCGGAAGTAGGTAAGGGTAGTGAACCTGAGTGCATGATTTAAAAACCAGATCCGTCACCAATGAGACACGGCTGATGCATCGCCAAGTTGGCGCTGATATGATTTAAAAACCTCATCTCTCCATGATATGGTTGATGCATCGCCAAGTTGTTTAGATCACTTGTCATGTGATGAGTGGCACCGCTGTCAAGCAACCAAGCATTTGATGGATTTTGTGATCCAAGGGCCATATTAGGACGCGGCTACCATGGCGGAAACGGTGTGAGCAACAAGCTGTTTTGTGGACCAGAATGTTGGTATTGAAGCTGAGAAAACCTCTTGGCGCTATGACCAAACACTCCACACAACTGACGTTACTGTTACTCCAGGATAGATTGGTGCGCTGTTGATGTTTTGCTTTGAAATGGACGTTGACGGGATGTGGCAACATGAGCTGATGTGGGGGTAACACTTGAGACAGATAAGGACGCAGCCAGCAGCTTTGATTGATTGACTCTACAGGCGTCTTCTACTTTTCGGTGACGATAAGAAGTAACCTGAGATTTGATTGATTGAAGTCAACGAGGTCATGGTTTTCTTATCCCTGCGATAATATATTATATAGTTATTTGCACATGTCTTTGTCTGTAATGGCTGTTTTTAGATTGGAAGGTTTTAGCAAATGAATGAGCCGGGTGTATCGTTTTGACTTATTTGAGAATCTACTTTGTTGTGGCTGAATCGGTTTGATTTCCACAGAAACACATGGGCGGCAAAGTGGAAAAGCTGGTGAATTTTGGGTTTTGGATTTGGAGAAGCTAAAGAAGTGAGATTTGTGAGGAAGAGAAGAAAGGGTTTCAATTGAATTACAGAACAAAGTCATGCATCTTTCAGGTGCATAAAAAGCACGACCAAAATTGTACATGTTGAAACAAGCCCTTCTTACATAAAACAAGAGTCAGAGTCTGGAACATAATCATAGCTTTAAGAGTTGCAAACTTGGACAAACAAACGGTTGATGAAAGAAGCTTTTATGAAATAGATATTAAACTCGGGAAATAACAAACAGGATAACCGACGGAGTCAGCCTCGAAAGCAACATCATATGATTTGGTTTCGTGATCATGTACCATCAATGTTCGACTTCGCTCACGACAATAAAACAACAACTTCTTCTTCTTCCCATCCAAAAGTGCTAGTGGCATGACCGCGCATAGGTGACGACCAAACCAATGAGAAGTTATATCCAGATCAATGGAACACATTTTGTGCCATGTCTTGTTACCTGAATTGAATGACCATATCACTTGCTTGGGCCGCTTCATCTCGGAAACGCACAAGCGGTTGTCGAGGTGGAATCCATCAACATTGGCAAATGGAGCTTTAGAAACGACTTGAAAAGTTTCGGTGTGAAGATCAAACGATAGAATTTTGGTTTCCTCGCACTCGGTGAACCAATGAAGCGACCCATCTACGCAGACAGGTGAGGGGCAACCAACAATCCGATAAGGAGCAGCGGGAGAAACATACCTCCAAGCGTTGGTGCTAAAGTCGAAAACCTCGCATGTAGTAGCGTTTTCTAGGCCAATTTCTAAAGAGTTGTATAACCAAACGGGCTTGTATGTGCCTGTGAGTTTGTCTTTACCGAATCCAAGCTTAGAGAGTCTGTATCCAAGATCGTAGAAACTGTCCCCTAAGCCAGTAATGACTTGTTGTAATTGGCAGGGAGGAAGAGGGTGATACCATCTAGTGGTGGGATTGACCACAAAACCGGATTTCCTGATATTAAAGAGACAAACGAGACCGTCACAGCTATCACGGGAAACTAAGTATTCAGTGTCCTCCTCCTTCTCCTCCCAAGGAGTAGGGATCTTGACAGATGATGATGAACCCAACACCAATGTAGCAAGAGCTTCTATATCGAGATTAATAACATCATAACGACATAGGGAGACCAAGAGAACATCTGGATTACCTGATTGCTGACGCTGTTGGAACTGTCTACGCTGGAAGAATGGAGATTCGATAGTTGATTTCCATTGTTTCGATACAGCCTTGAATCTCAGCAGAGGATCCACAGCCAGTCTCTCTAGGATGCGCTCTACGACATCGTGGGGCAGGGATCCCATCATCAAGCAACGTTGCTTTTTCGACATTCTTGTGATTGCAGACAAGTCATTGTTGATGAAGAGATTAAAGAGGTTTATTTATAGATAAAAGTAATCTCACAAATAAACAGTAAAACAAAAATCTTCTACAGAAAAGTAAAACTCAACACTTGCCGTTTCTTAAAACTCAACACTACCTTTTCATCAGATCAAGGGCATTCGGTTCTTCGGTTCTATTCGGTTTTTGATTCGGTTCGGTTATTTGTCAGTTCGGTTCGGTTCAGATATTTAGAAATAAAACGGATAAATAACCAAAATCCCAATGGATAACACTTAGTATACTTCTTAAGTTGGATGTGTAAGGAAAAGTAAAACTCAACACTTTCTGTTTCTTAAATCTAATCTTGAGTAAGAATTTTCTAGGAAACTTCAGACACGGACACAGATCTCCTAACTAATTTTTCTTAAGTGTTAGAACCTAAACTCACACTATCTGTCGAGTTTGTTTAGAACCTAAACTCACACTATTTGTAAAAAAAAAAAATAGTGAAAGAAAGAAAATAAATTGTACAACATTGGAAAACAATTGTCTAGAGAGGATAATGATGAATTGATGATGATTAGTGACAAGGCAGCTACATCAGTTACCCATCAAAGTATGCGTATATATATGTACTTCAAATTGAAATGGCCATAAGTTCCACCTACATGATCAGACAAACGAACACAAACATAGATGAGGGCTTTGTTGACAAATTTGCGTTTTTTAATCTCGAAGGCCTAATTCAACCTCCAGTTCATCATCTTCCTCAAACAGCTTCAAGAGTCTAGCATACTGCTCGTCTCTTTTCTTCTTTTGCCATAGCTTGTATAGAAAGAACGAGAACACCGCCACAGCCACAAATCCAACCAGTATGAGGATTACTTTTGTGCCTGTTTTGCTGGAAGAAGTATGAGATTCTGCCTTGACCCCTGCATTTGTATTCTTGGAATCACCGGATAGACCTGCAAATATCATATCAGAAGACTTAATTACTAAATGCCCTCTTAGCATGTAAATTTTTTTAAAAGTTTATGCTGTCCCAAGAGCACTCGTGACTGTAAATCTTGTCGTTTAGACACTCACTAGTCAGCAGCTAAAGCTACACAGTCTATCCTCAAATAGTTACCATGTTACTTATCTTCAACTAAAGGGGAACAACAACAACTACACACATAGACAACAGAGAACAAGATCAATTGCAACATGCATTTAAAGAATTTACGGGAGAGACATTAGCCTACTTCTATTAAAAGCACATGGTGGCCAATTGTAGAAATAGCTTATGTAAAAACTTCAAATGTCTGAAACAACTGATGAATTATACAAATACATGTCACAAAAGCAATAGATTTTGCAGACAACCTCTTCAAATCAGGACGCGGTCTCGCATAAAGGACAAAGGTAAACAACTATAATCCAGTGAAGATAGTAAAAGAAACTATAGCCACACCAAACCCATGAATTGAACGGTCTCTTTGCTTATTTTTCTCTTTACTAACACATGTTAAGCACAAAGTTACAGATTTGGTGGTATATGTGTGGCCAAGATCTACTCAACAGAGAAATACAATCTTCCTATCAGATGCATGTTTCGATCCTGATCGCAAAAGACCTAATGCATAATGATTAAGTATCTAGAAAGAGCCAAGTTGAGCTAAATTTAACATAAATCTAGCGAATTGAGAACCTAAAATCCCCAACTAAATCCGATGATGATTCTACAGAAAGTGAAATGAAATCAGATAGATCTGAAGAAGACAAACCTAAGAAGAACTGCAAACCAATCGAAGCGAAGAACAGTAAACGCCGCCATGAAAGACCACTTGCTGAGTTCTGTCTCATCTCTCTCGATAAGACTTTTCTGCTTGTAAGCAAGGACAGATCGATCTTTTGCTGCAGCAAAAGAACAAATTCTTCTGGTGGAACTTTTGATGTTGAAATTAGAGAAAAGGGAAAAGAACAATTCGACCCCCAGATTTTCTTTAGAGATTATATGCCTTTGTACTAGTAGTAAAGAACAATTCATTTCGTTTGAGACCACCAACTCTGATAAATACGTAATTAATTAATCCTTTCTTTTATTTTCGAGTTAATAACTTAGCAAAGCAATGAGCAAAGAAATGTTATCTAATTAACTGAGATGAATCATTTTCTCTTTTTTTACCAATCTTTTACATTTTCCACAGCGAAACAATAGTAAAATATATCAACAAATGTTGCATTATTTTGTCATAAGTTACATGTTCATTTATTAGGTTGTCTAGTTACTACAACGTATGTATAAATACTTTTTTTTCATTAGTTAATTTCGAGATGAACATGTCATTTCTTCGAAATTAAGTCGACTTATTCTTCAAGAGTTGCCTTTTTCGACAATTTTTAAAACTTGAAACCTTCAAAAGACTTTACCTCTAAAATGTTCAACTCAAAGACCAATGTATATATAATTTGACCGAAACGCGTTGAAGCAAATCAACCCAAGGTAAAATTACTGTAAAACAAATAAACCAGACCATGTATTGCCTATTGCCAGGGTAGACTGGCCGGTCAGAACTTCGAAAACTGGTATGTAAAAAATTCTGGCACAACAAAAAAAAAAAAAAAAAGAGAGGCGAAACATTAACAAAGAACTAAAAAGACTTGTCCTTGACACTCAATTAGAAAGAAAAACAGTCTATGCGACACAAGTCACAGAGCAAAACCCCTATGGGAGAGGCAGAGATAGAAAGATATGTAAAGCCCCAGCAGCTGCAAAACCGGTAAATGGAAGTACCAAACCATTCTCTCTTTTCACTTGAAGCACTTGGCATCCAAGAGAGCCTCACCTTCAAATGGCTCTGCATCTTCGATCATCTGGCTAACACGCTCCTTCTGGGCTTCATCTGAGATATCAACCTTAGTCCACTCGTACAGTTCCATGTCGTACACCTCGTCCATTATGAACTTTGGGATCTCTGGTCCACGGAACAGCCATAAACCCTTCACCTTAAACGGACCCTCTGACCCGCAAATCAGCATCTTTCCAAAGGAGTATTTACGTGCCAAGTCCATACGCTGAAGGAACCCACCCACCTTGTTGAGTGTGACAAATGATACCATGTTCTCATCGTTGTACTTGTAGTCACAGAACCAAAGTGAGTATCCCTCTGGGTCATACATGTCCCAGAATCCTGCATTTGAGTCACAATATTAGACATGATAAAACGCAATTGATTCCAATAGCTAAATAATTCCTTGCATTTCCTAAAAGCAAAACTGTAAAACTAGGTAAGGAGAAGATATCACCACACACCTTTAATAGCAACCTCGCGGAAGTTAGATTTGGTGTTTGAGTAAAGCCTCTTCCAATCATCTAGTACCATAGGGCTTGGTGGTAGCAAGTCAAGAGGGTTCTTGGCTTTAGGCTTTGGTGCCTCTTCCTCTTCGGCAAGCTTAGGTGCCTCTGCTACTGGGGCTTCCTTTTTCTTAGGCTCTTCTTTGGGCTTCGCAGGCTGGGCAGCTTTCTTGGAAGCAATAGGAGGGACAGCTTCAGTCTGTTTGACATCACCCAACACTTTCTTGAAGTTTGGTTGGTTAACCACAGTCCAGAAGTACCGCTCAACATGAGGGAATTCAGAGGTAAATTTCTTGGTCATGACAGTAGCAAATCCCAAGTTCAAGTTGCAGACAGTGATAATATCAGCAAGGGTAATACAGTGTCCAACAAGGTAAGTGTTGGAAGCGAGATGTGTGTTCAGAGCATCAAGTGCTCTCTTCAATGCAGAGATGGTACCTTCCTCAGCCTTCATTTGTAAATAATCAGGGATAAGAAAAAGAACTGGAGTACTATAGATATAGTGAAAAGAGTTTGCCATCACAGATAGTGAATGAAACAACCAATGAAAGTCACAAAAGCTTACCGGAGCACTGTATGGCATAAAGCCCATTCTTGGGCCAAACCACCTTAAGATGTTTCCATAGATCTCCAATGAAGCAAAGTCGCTCCATTGCTCAACTTGTGCCTGCGAAAAACAAATGCAGATTAACACTGAGGACACTAACAAATAGATTGACAAACAATACAACAGGTGCAAATGGATTAGACAAGACTAGCCCCAGGAAAAAAACAGATACTTACATATTCAATCAGGGAGGATCCGTTCAAAGAGTTGTCACCGTTCAATCGGCTTACTGCATTGAGATATCAACACATCCATTATAACCCAAACGACAAAAAGAAATCAAACTAGACACTGAGAGAAAACCGAAGGAGAAAGATATGAATGCTTTACCATAACGGGCAATGGCGTTGCTCTCAAATACTGATCCCTCGGGAGTCTCAAGTACAGGAACCTATCAAGATCAATAACTCTTGGTTAGCTGAAAAAATAGACTTAACCCCATTCCAGAAATTTAGCAATCAACAGTGTTGACAAACCTTTCCAATAGGGTTCATCTTGAGGAACTCAGGGGTTTTGTTAGTGACACCCATCTCAAAGTCAGAGGGGACATCGATCTTCACACCAACGTACTCTGCTGCAATGAGTGCCTTATCAGCACTTTTGTTTCCCTTGTACGTATGCAAGACCTGCAATCGTAATTCATCAGCACAATAATACGTATTAGACATCAAAACTTAACACTAGAGCAGCTAGATATCCAAACTAACATAATTTCAATCGATTCGGTGCTATGAACAATCCTTGGATAACTTTAGATCCTAGGATTTCCAAATCTAACGTTTCTACAATTACATCGATACAGGATGCGATCGTAACAGTAGACAATCATAGAGAACTCACCAAAGCCATTGCTCAGACGGAATTCAAGCGAACTTGGACTTCTGATATCGGATCTGGTTCCAAGGAAAACATTAAAGCAGTGAGCTCGCAATTGACACGATCATAGCTATGAATATGAGCTAATTGGAGAAAAAAAGATTATTCGATCGATGGATCTTACCAGACGTTCTGCAAAATCTTCCGAGAGAGCAAATCGAGAGAAGAAGCAAAAAATGAGGCGGAGAAAAGCTATAAAGGAGTGTTGAAGGGATGATGATGAAGTAGGGTTTTTAAAATCTGTATGAGTGTATTCCTTTGGTTTGGTTTGGCTCGGTTCTGTTTGGTTTTATTTCTGATTTTGTTTATTTTCCGGTTAAGCTCTAATTACTTTCTCTTTTACTAACTTTTGACCCAAGTCATAATTTGGAAGTATTTTAGCCTTTTAGGTAAATGAATTACATATACGTAGGCTTTTTTTAAGCCCAACTTGATAAATAAAAGTCTTCGTCGTTGTTGGGCAATAAGCCGAGAAGGTTGAATAGAAGATCCAGGGGAAAAAGAAATTAAAAATAATTTATTTCTTTCTTCTTCACCTTTCTATTTCAAAATCCCAAATCTAAAAAGCACTCCTCGAAGAAAGTGTAACAATGGCGAGAAGACCGGACGAAGAATACGACTACTTGTTTAAAGTGGTTTTGATCGGAGACTCCGGTGTCGGCAAGTCAAATCTCCTCTCTAGATTCACTCGCAACGAGTTCTGCTTAGAATCCAAATCCACCATCGGTGTCGAATTCGCTACTCGTACTCTCCAAGTACGTACACATCTCCCTCTCTCTATATTGCTGGATCTATGATTAGTTCTAAGTTTCTGTAATCAGGATAGACTTCTCCGTTTTCTGTGTTAATGCTTTTTGATTCGATCCTCTTTGTGTTCATTTCCCGTATATGTGTTTTTGAGGTGTTGTTGAATACTCGGAAGCAGCCATTGTGTGTAGGAACATTTTGGGCTTGCTTTTGAATTTTGATCGACGTTTTCACTTTGAAATCTCTTAATTTAAAATGTTCCCAAATTTCTTCTACTCTGGTACGTGGTAGTGTGAGGCTGCCTCACATGTCAGATCTAAAACCTTTGTTCAAGGCAGATCTAAGAATCTCCTCATAGTAAATTCTGGAATTGATCTCGAACATGATTTCTTTTGATTAGACTATGAAAATGGAAAATTTGTTTCTAAGTATGAACCATTGTTGTTGTTTCACAGTCTCGGAGTTTTCTTTCTGGGTTGTTTGTGGAATTTAGCTGCAAGTTTCCTAATTGGGTTATGTTGCAGGCTCTAATGATAGAATCTATGCATTTGCTGCTCCTTATATCTGAATTAACCTCTTGGCGTAACTATGATCTTTGTTCTAAGGTGGAAGGAAGGACTGTGAAAGCTCAGATATGGGACACGGCTGGGCAAGAACGATACAGAGCCATAACTAGCGCCTATTACAGAGGTGCACTTGGAGCTCTTTTGGTCTATGATGTCACTAAGCCAACAACGTTTGAGAATGTAAGCAGGTGGTTAAAAGAACTAAGAGACCATGCAGATTCCAACATCGTGATCATGTTGATTGGAAACAAGACAGATCTGAAGCATCTCAGAGCCGTTGCCACAGAGGATGCTCAGAGCTATGCAGAGAAAGAAGGCTTGTCTTTCATTGAGACATCGGCTCTCGAGGCATTAAACGTAGAGAAGGCTTTTCAGACGATTCTCTCAGAGATTTATAGGATTATCAGCAAGAAGTCGATATCTTCAGACCAGACAACTGCAAATGCCAGCATCAAGGAAGGCCAAACAATTGATGTTGCTGCTACTTCTGAATCAACTGCTAAGAAACCTTGTTGCTCATCGTCTTGAAAGGCTTTGTTTGTGTTGCACTTAAAAAGCCAATATCTATGAGACTTTATTTCAAGGCTTGCGTTGTATTACACTAGCTAAAAATATGCAAGTTGCATTTGTTTGTTTTCTTTTTTTGTTGTTTATAATAACTCAAAGATAGCATAAGCTTTCTATATCAATTGTGGAGTTTGGAATCGTTCACACGAATTGTGACAATGAAAATATTTCAGGGAATTTTTTTGTAGTTTTGAGTGGTAGTAATATAAAGAAAAATAAGAAGTGTATAAAATTGAAGAAAAAACAAAGAGACCAACGTAGTTTGAATTTTGAATAGCGCAGAAATTCCTCGATCTCAAAGATAATTAAATGAAATAAACAAAATCACACAATATACATTTTTCAATCGAGAAGAAATGGAAAAGCAAAGAAAGGAAGTTAACAAGAAGACAGGCAAAAAACCTCAGTAGTAGTTTATGAAATTTCCTTTTTGCTAGTTTATGAGATTTTTGAAGAAAAGGAAATATACCGGTTATTGATTGAAAAAAATAGAAGAATGATTTATCTTTTACGTTATTTTATAGGAAGTTTTTATCAAAATGGTAAATTTCCAAGTCTTTCCTGTAGTTCCCGCCTCTATATATAGCAACAACTCTTAAGCAATTTTTGATCATCAACGAACAATTTACTCTGTTTCTTTGTCATCGAAAACAAATAATAAAAAAAAGATGGAGATCCCAATCTGGGGATGGTGTATTATCGTCGCAGCTATAATAATCTTGGCGGTTTTGTCTAATTTTCTCGGAAGGCGGTACTTGAAACCTCGTGAGATAGAAGAAGATGGTAAAGCGTCGTCTTCTGTGACTTTGGAGAAGAAGGAACCTGTTCCTGTGAAAGAAGACGGTAAGAGCAAGACGAACGAGAAGGCACGCGGTGATAACCTCGTCTGAAGAAAATTTTCAATATATTAATTTGCAGCCCTTGTTTTTATCATATAGTTTTCTTATTTTAATCAAAGGTTAGACGCTCGAGAATCTTTGAAAATTTATTTATTTACGGTGTTGATGAAAGATTGAAAGAATTAATCTAATAACGTTCTCTATAACATAGTCGAGAATTCTTTAACGATCAGTCTCTAGATTTGCTTCCACTACTAATCTTAGGCGTAACTTTAATTTTTCAACATATTTTTTCATGCAAATGGACTGAAATTATTAGTATTGAACAATCCACCATATATATGA
This sequence comes from Arabidopsis lyrata subsp. lyrata, assembly GCF_000004255.2. NCBI lineage: Eukaryota > Viridiplantae > Streptophyta > Magnoliopsida > Brassicales > Brassicaceae > Arabidopsis > Arabidopsis lyrata. The sequence continues at coordinate 3,668,312 of NW_003302555.1, read as the reverse complement.
GCCAATGGTCTTACGTAGCAGTTGGCATAAGCATCGTCGACAAAAGAGAAATCAGTAACGCTTGAAAAGGGAGGAGCAAACTTGAGTATCGACTAAAACCAAGACGAAACAAAGGAATTGAAAAGCAATCTTTACAACAAGAAAAAAAAAAAAAGTTGTGACAATAAAAAAAAAAGGAAATCTTTGCAACTAACTGGGCCTTTAGTGGATGTGGCCCAAAACCTAATTGGGTTTGACTAGGATCCGGTTTTGGCGAGACTGGTTCAGTTAATAATCTGCCGTCGAATCCAAAGATTGAAGAAGTTAATCTTAAAGAAAAACCCTAGAAAATCATTCCTTATCTCTCTCCACTGGCTCTGTCTCCGTCAAATCTCGGATTGTTTTCGCGGTGGGCTCGATTCGTGATTCCTCAAAGTTCATCATCCCTAAGGTAATTCTCTCCCCAAGCTTGTAGACTCAATTTACTGATGTTTGTGTTGCACTCAAATCTTGTCTTTTGTTTTTGTTTATGTGTTGCACTTAAAAAGCCGATATCTAAATTTGAGGTTTGCGTTTTGGTTTGATTTCGTTTGGGCAGGCACTGTCACTTAATGGCATCTGATTCGAAAAGCTTCACGAGGAGAGATCGTCTTCTTGAGATTGAGGTAGCGGTTCGAAAGTGGTGGGAAGATGAGGAAGTATTCAAGGCTGAATCTCGTGAGAATCTTCCAAAACCAGGAGAAAAGTTCTTCTCAACCTTCCCTTTCCCGTATATGAATGGTTATCTACACATTGGCCATGCCTTTTCATTGTCCAAGGTTGATTTTGCTTCTGCTTACCATAGGCTAAGGGGAGCTAATGTGCTTCTTCCATTTGGTTTCCATTGTACTGGTATGCCTATTAAGGCATCTGCGGATAAGCTTTCTCGTGAGATTCAACAGTTTGGAAACCCTCCTGTGTTTACTGCTGAAGACAACACCAAAGTTCCTGAAGTTCAGGAGGAGAGCAGTGATACTATAGCTTTACCGGGTCAGTTCAAGGGAAAGAAGTCTAAGGTGGCTGCGAAATCTGGCGGACAGGTTTATCAGTGGGAGATTATGCGCAGTTTTGGTCTTACTGACAGTGAGATTGCAAAGTTCCAAGATCCTTATGAATGGTTGTATTACTTTCCCCCTTTGGCTGTTGAAGATCTCAGGGCATATGGATTGGGTTGTGATTGGAGACGCTCCTTTGTGACCACTGATGTTAATCCCTTTTTCGATGCCTTTGTGAGGTGGCAGATGAGGAAGTTGAAATCTTTGGGAAAGATTGTTAAAGACCGTAGGTACACAATCTTCTCACCGTTAGATGGCCAGCCATGTGCTGATCACGACCGTGCTACTGGCGAAGGTGTTCAGCCTCAAGAGTATACACTCATAAAGATGGAAGTAGTCAAGCCATTTCCTCTGAAACTGGGTCCTTTGGAAGGTAAGAGAGTTTTTTTGGCTGCTGCTACTTTGAGACCTGAGACCATGTATGGACAAACAAACGCATGGGTACTACCTGATGGGAAATATGGGGCTTATGAAATCAGTGAAACTGATGTCTTCATCCTTACTGAGAGAGCTGCACTCAACCTTGCGTACCAGAACTTCTCAAAGATCCCTCAGAAGCCTTCCTGCTTGGTTGAGTTGACCGGGTATGATCTGATTGGACTCCCTTTGAGGTCTCCTCTGTCAGTCAACGAGATCATCTATGCTCTGCCCATGTTGACCATTCTGACCAACAAAGGTACTGGCATTGTCACCAGTGTGCCGAGTGATGCTCCTGATGATTACATGGCTTTACAAGATTTAATCAAAAAGCCTGCTCTTCAAGATAAGTATGGTGTGAAAACGGAATGGGTGCCCACTGAAATCATTCCGATTATCAACATCCCGGAATTTGGGGATAAGGCTGCTGAAAAGGTCTGCTTGGATCTGAAAATTAAAAGTCAAAATGATAAGGACAAGCTTGCAGAGGCTAAGAGGTTGACTTACCTGAAAGGATTTACCGAAGGAACCATGCTTATTGGAGAGTTTGTTGGTAGGAAAGTTCAAGAAATCAAGCCCATTATTAAGACAAAGCTCATAGAGACTGGCGAGGCAATCATATACAGTGAACCCGAGAAGCCGGTGATGTCAAGATCGGGTGATGAATGTGTTGTGGCTCTTACAGATCAGTGGTACATAACGTACGGCGAATCAGAATGGAGGAAAATGGCTGAGGAATGCTTATCAAAAATGAATCTCTATTCTGAAGAAACAAGGCATGGCTTTGAGCATACTTTGAGCTGGCTCAATCAGTGGGCTTGCTCACGGTCTTTTGGTCTAGGAACTCGTATTCCCTGGGATGAACAGTTCCTTGTGGAATCCTTATCTGATTCATCTCTCTATATGGCCTATTACACAGTTGCCCATATCTTTCACGATGGAGACATGTATAAAGGTAGCAAGTCTTTGATCCGCCCTCAGCAGATGAATGATGAAGTTTGGGAGTATCTCTTCTGTGATGGCCCGTACCCGAAATCATCTGATATTCCATCAGCTGTCTTAAGCAAGATGAAGCAGGAATTTGATTACTGGTACCCGCTAGATCTTCGAGTTTCAGGAAAGGATCTTATTCAGAATCATTTGACATTTTTCATCTACAACCACACTGCACTAATGGCGAATCGTAACTGGCCACGTGGCATCAGATGTAATGGTCACATCATGCTGAATTCTGAAAAGATGTCAAAGTCAACCGGAAATTTCAGAACCTTGCGCCAGGCTATTGAAGAATTCTCTGCCACTGCTACAAGGTTTTCTTTGGCTGATGCTGGTGATGGTGTTGACGATGCTAATTTTGTATTTGAAACTGCAAATGCTGCAATTTTGAAGCTGACAAAAGAGCTCACATGGATGGAAGAAGTTCTGGCTGCTGAATCCTCTTTAAGAACTGGCCCTCCATCTACATATGCTGATAAAGTGTTTGAAAATGACATGAACATTGCTATCAGATTGACTGAAAGAGCGTACAAAGATTGTTTGTTTAGGGAGGCACTTAAAAATGGGTTTTACGACTTACAAGCTGCTCGGGATGAGTATAGACTCTCTTGTGGAACTGGAGGCATGAACCATGACTTGATACTGACATTTATGGATGTGCAAACACGCCTCATTGAACCAATCTGTCCCCAGTTTGCAGAATATGTTTGGAGGAAACTTTTGAAGAAGGAAGGTTGTGTAGTAACAGCAGGCTGGCCACCATCAAATGAGCCAGATTTGGTGCTCAAGAGTGCAAACAAATATTTGCAAGATTCTATTGTGTTAATGAGAAAGCTTCTACAAAAACAACTCTTAGGTTCCAAGAAGGCTGCTAAGAAAGGTGCTCAAGTAACAACTGTGCCAGAGGGGAATTTAAAAGGCCTAGTATATGTGAATGAGCAATTTGATGGATGGAGAGCTCACTGCCTGAGGATTCTGCAAAGTAGATTTGACCAGCAAACCTGTCGTTTTGACCCGGATGCAGTGATACTTGCAGAACTAAAGGAGATATTGCAGCAGGAGGGACATGCAGAAAACTTCAAACAAATTCAGAAGGTTTGCATGCCTTTCCTTAAATTCAAGAAGGACGAGGCAATAGCTATTGGCACTCAGGCTCTAAATTTGAGGTTGCCTTTTGGAGAGATCGAAGTCCTTCAGAGTAACACGGACTTGATCAGGCGGCAACTTGGACTTGAAGAGGTTGAAATATATTCTGCAAGTAACCCTGATGATGTTTTAAAAGCTGGTCCACTTGCTTCACTGCTTCAGCAGAATCCTCCATCTCCTGGCAGCCCAACCGCCATCTTTGTGACCAGGTAAAAGCTAGTTATTTCATTACAATTGTTTCCTAATAGAAGCAGCATGGATACTCTTTTGTTTGTGGTCAACTAAACCGAACGAATTCTTCAATGCTCCAGCACAAGTGTCTGCCCTCCAGCCTAAAAGTGTTGTTTAAAGGAAAAGCGTGGGACAAGTTTCAACTACTAGTCAAGAAGTTTGCAGGATTTTTTGGTATTTTATACAAGTTAGACTTGATAGTTATCTTTTTTACTTCTTTGCTGAGTTTTTCCCTTTTATTCCTGGTATTGTGTAGTAAAGATCATCTGTTCTTTCTTATCGATACAACAATATCCTTGTTTCAAGTTTGCTTATTTGTTCTGCTATTTTCTCCTGATCAGCTTTCTAGATTTCTTTTACTAGTGGCGCTTTACTGGGCTGAAACAAAGTTAATGGTCTTTTATACAAGCACTTGGTTTTACTTTTACGTAATAAGAAAGTCTAGTTTCTTGCTATAGCTTTATTGTCTAGGCTCTTCAATACTGTTTGTGAACAAGTAGGAGAACAACAAGGACGATAAAGAGTTCCATTATTCAGAGAAACAGAGGAGATCTAGGTTACATGTGTTTACTATGGACAAAAGGGTCTATTTGATTCTGATTCTGATCCATCTCTATAGCTAGGGATAACAAAATGCCTTAGTCTCCCTTCCTGTTTCGTCATGTACCCTTCACACAAGAAAGTCTTAGAGAACTTGTTTTCTATTTCCCTGTTCACATCATGCACAAACACATCAGTCTCTCCTCCCTGTTTCCTGTTCCTCGCCATCATTCCCGCGGTGTAAATTGCTGTCATTCTCCCAGGAGCCTCATCGTAGTAGCCAGTCGGTGCATCAACCATGATTAGATCCCAACTAGTCTCATAGATTTCTGCAGGCAAACCCTTGAGTGCTAGTTGACACATTGAGTACCTTGGATCTCCAATGGCTGTGCATTCAGGTCCTTTCCCAACTTCTATGAGATTATCCGCTTGATTGACTTTACTGTCATATGTCACATGATACGATTCCAGCATCGGAAACCGTCTCTTGATCTGTTTAATCCATGCTTCATCTTCTTCAAGAAATACAGTCCGGCCTCCATAGTTGAGAGAGCTCCACATGAGGCTGTCGTGGCCTAGACCAAACACCAAGAAATTGCAGGGTGACTTTTTGCCGAGTACTGTACTGCTAACCGCTATCTCTTTGAGCGTTTGTTGTGGTGTGATAACCGAAGTCGAGTAATGGATCAGGGCTTGTGCGAGGGAACGTGGTAGCTTATTGCAAGCACCAGAGCAACGCGCTGTTCTTGTCTCTTCTGGAGTCTGCTGTTCATGTGAAGATGTCAGAGTTGCTCTCAAGATGAAGATGAGAATTAAGGTGGCAAGAAGAAAAACAAGGAGAAGCTTCAGCTTGTGGCTTTGATTTGCTTTAGGCCTCATTGTCTGATTCGAAATTAAAGAACTTGGATTCTGCAGAAGTTACGACCTGTTCCTAAATAATTATATAATAAAATGCTGAGATAAGAGAGGAAGTTGGGTTTATGCTTAGACATGAAGCGAAAGAAAGTATAAGGGTATTTGAAGAAGACATAGCAGCTAATTTCAGGTTCAGCAAGAAGCAAGAGAGTGAAGCCTTCTATTTAAGTTTCTTGGTTGTTGGATCGATATTTGTCTCTGTTAGACCGCTGAGTGCAATTGAAATACCAAAATAACAATAGTGATTGATTCTACTAGGACTAATAATTTTATATCATACAAGAATGAATAATAAACAAATTACACAATATCATACAAGACCCCACCAGAGATCAGTTGACTCTACATTGCAAAACCTCAAACACTTTCTTTCTCCTTTACCTGATATCCCAAAAGTTTCTTCCTTTCTTATCCTTTTCTGATGTATCTCATCTGCCATTTGCAGCAAGAGACGCTTGAGTCTGTCTGTTATCGCCTCTATTTGTCTTCTTATCCACCCGAGCTTTGCGAACTGCTAACTGAATCTGCCTTTCATGTTCTTTCAACATTTCATCCAAGTTTCCTCCTGCAGAAACCAAAGGCCCTGAGCAGTGCATTCTCTCTTTCTTTTCACCGTAAACCTTAAGATAACCAAAAAAACTGTGATTAGCCCACAAAGAGTTCCACTACAAAGAGAAGCACAATTACACACAGTTCAGATGTTCTTTTTACCGTTATAGATTCTTTGTGTTTTGTAGAATCTTTGGGTTTAACCACCAAACGTTGGGACCAATCACCTCCGTTTTGCCTTCTGTTATTATTGTTATAACTATCTTCAAACCACCGTGGATTCGCTATAGCGAAATGTGATCCATCTCTAGCAGCTACCGAGTTTGAGAATCTTGACAATTGTGCTGTTCCGCGTTGGACAAAAGACCGTTGTGTACTCAGTTCTTTTCTAGGAGACCGACTCGAGCCCCTCATAACATTCTCTCCATTTCTATTCACTGAGGACACACCATAACGAGTGTGACTGTCTTGTGCAGTTCCACTCTCCAGTGGTTCTATCCGGACGCTAGCTGCATCTTCACCAGGATTGAACTTTTCACTATTGCTTATCTGGTTATTCTGCCCTTGACGTTTCTTTACAAAAACAAGAAAATAGACAGATATGTAAGATCACATGAAAATAACCATATATATCTGTATGTGTATTATGCTAGAACCAGACGTACTTGTATTGATGTCAGAGACTCAGCATTGGAGTCTGGAGCTGGCACAGCTTTAGATTCTCTAGATACTTGTTTTGAATCATTCTGTTTACTGCTAGTGTCTTTCTTTCTGGTGGATGAGAGGAAATTGGGACGTGTCAGTGTTCATTCAGGCATATAAGAGCTCTTTGTTAATGTTAACAATTAACACTATGATACTAGTTGAATCTGGATCTTACCGTTTTGCCTCCTCCTCTCGAATCTTCACATCAATCTCCTTTCTCGGTTGGTACTTTGGTAAACTTGATGGGTCACTTGCGAAAGGCATTGTAGTAAAAAACTAAAGAAAAAGAAAAAGAACAAAAGTGTGAGACAAGAAGAGTATAGACTTCTCATTCCGATAAATAAAGCAGAGTCGAAGCACACATTTCTAATCTACAATGTCACAGCTTTGCATTTAAATGCAAAATTTAGTGGCTGGAACTTACCATTTCATATATGTTAATAAAGAAATGCCCAAAAGTTGAATGTTGTGGCAGTGGAAGATAAAACTGTCATAGCTTTTACCTCGCTTTGAAGGGCAGAAGCTGTGGTTCCACGAGCATCTGGTTCTACAGCTAAAAGAACCTCAACTAGGGCCAAAGCTGAAGATGGAAGACTCTTAAATGTTTCGGCTACACAGCGCTTGTAAGGTTGTTGAGGTTTAAAGATGGTGGCATGTGGCAATTTTGATATTTTCCAATACTCTTCAGAAGGTGATCCACATAGTTTGAAGATCTTGTGTAGTTGTTCTACCTCGGTTCTACCGGGCATGATAGGCTTCCCAGTAAAGAGTTCAGCTAGTATGCATCCTGTGCTCCACAGATCCACAGTAACTCCATAGTCTGTTGAACCAAGTAATAGTTCAGGTGGACGATACCACAAAGTTACAACGCGGCTAGTGAGAGGCTGCTTCTGGGGGCCTTGGTAAAAATTGGAAAGACCGAAATCTCCAATTTTAAGATTGTTGTTATGGTCAAGCAGTAGATTAGAGCCCTTGATGTCACGATGCAAGACACCTCGACTATGGCAATGCTCTAGACCATGAAGCAGCTGTTTCATATAGCACTTAATCTGCAGAAGCACATTGCATTAGATGAAAATCAAACCACATAATAGTATGCATATATTGTGGAGAAATAGTAATACCTGTGCCTCAGAAAAGTTAACCCCAGGGGTTGAAGCTAGGCCAGCAAGATCATGCTCCATATATTCAAATATAAGATACATACTTCCTGATACTCTTGAAGTGATCAAACCCTCAAGCTTCATAACATTAGGATGGTCAAGCCTTCGAAGGATAATTATTTCTCTAGCCATGAACCGAACACTATCGGGATCCATATTAGCAAACCGCACTTTCTTCAGTGCAACTAATTGGTTCGTCTCTAGGTCCCGGGCTTTGTACACACTGCTATACGTCCCTTGTCCAATCTAACAGTAACCATCCAAAAATGTCCAACTTAGACAAGACAATCAATCAAAAATCATATCAAAGTTATAAGAAACAAAAGGCCTTACCTTTTCCAACTTCTCGAAAGAATCAGCCTTTCGTGGAATCCATCCATTGATAGCTTCTCCAGCAACAGAAGCCAGCCATGAAGGCCAACCAGCCATAACCTGAGCTCCTCTTTCTCCATTACTAACACTGCTTATTCTAGTCATCTTAGGTTGTTGCAATGTCCCTATGTTGTTGGGACCAAGCTCAATACCGGTTGGCCGTCTCTGAAACACCAATCTAGAAGACTTTCTCTCGAGAGTCACCTTCTTCTCGGGCTCCTCATTGTTCTTGGCATCAATGGGTATCAACAACGTCAAGGAGGCTTCTTTATTGTCGTTGCTTGTTTCTTCGGATCCTACATTGTTGTCTTTGCTGGAAGAAGCAGATTTTGATTTTTTCTTCTTCTTGGGGGTTTTCTTAGGCTTGCTTCTACTCTCCTTGACATTGACATTGTTGATAATGGTATCGTTGTTGTCGACGTTATCATTATTAAGTCGTGTTCCTTTGGTGCAATTGCAGCCCATAATTCTCCACGGTTTCGTGATTCCGTCAATACTCCACAGTTTCCTGACCGGAATCAGGAAACTGTATGTTTTGATTAGCCTCCTAATCTTGTCTTCTTCTTCTTCTCCACTGAAAATGAAATCTCCCCCCACACACACCACCAAACAGAGAACAAAGATTTGAGCTTTTTGTGCTTTTGATCTTTAGACCACCAACAATCACCACAGGGAACAAAGATTTGAGCTTTTGATCTTTAGACCAATGTCAAACTTAGATTTATGATTCTGTCTTCTACCTAAGAAAACCGTACTAAAATCAATTTCTGGAACTTGTTGGAATAAACGCTGATCCTAAAATCTTATGTAAGGAGAATCTAGAAGAAGGGAAAACTAAAAGAGAGGAGCTTTTTTTTGTAGATATATAACGAAACTGGAAAATAAATTTGAGGTCAGCAAGACTGATCTCGAAATGTGGAGTAATAAATGTTGATACGTATTCTGGGTCTCAATTTTTTTTTTTTTTTTTTTTGTTGTTGAAGAAAACGAATTGAAATCAAAGGAAGACTTTGGTCAGTAGAGATAGAGAGATATGGTGAAAATTAATGGAGAAATGATAGATTCCTGAAATTGCGAAGAGCCTATCAAGAAATGAGAGATTTAGGGAAATGAGGTTTCTTAGTCTTTTGTCTATTTTAGGAAATTCAATACAGCAAACAGAAATAACGAAAATAAGCAGAAGAACAAGAAGCTGGTTTGCTGGCAAAAAAAAAAAAAAAAAAGAACAAGAAGCTGGTTTCTATCTGTCTTTAGAGCAAGTGTTGAACATAACAGAGATCTCCCATTAATGGAGACTTAAGGCTTGACTCTTCTCTTCTCTTCTGAGTTCAGTGTTGAAAATTAGGCTCTGTTGCTCAGACGCTACGTGGCGTCGAGGTGGAGTTCCGTGGGCCCCAAGTCAAACATATCTTAAATTAGGCTCATTCATTATCAAATCAATTTCACATATTTTTAATTTGGAAGACACCGTTGACCAAAGTGAAAAAAAAAATTGGAAGACACAAAAATGATTTATTAATAAACCATCTTTGCAAAATCTGGATTGCAAACTCCTGTTATATAAATCATAATAATATTCTTAGTTTTGAGTCGCTACAAAACATAGAGAGTTCCAAAACACAAGCAGAATGGCAAAAAGTAGAACTAATAGCCTCCTTTGAGATCGTTGACGACATCGTAAGGGATTGGAGTGACAGTCTCCAAGGTCATTCCTTCAACCATGAATCCTGGTTTGGGTCCTTTAGGCTGTCTCTTGGTGCTGATGGTCTCACCTTTGGCTTTGGCTGCAGCCTTGAGCTCATCGTTCTTCTTCTTCCTCAGCTTGAACTCCTCCGCACATCTTGATTGCTGGACATGCTCCACACGCACATGAATCCTCTTCCTTATGATCCTGTTGCCAATCTGTCATACGTCATATGTCAGTAAATGATACCGAATATAGGTAATAGTAAAAAGGTTTGTGTTATTGCAATAGGATAATCCACATTACAAAATCACATCTCGAGAGACTTCTAGAAACAAGATTAGTATACATATTTTTGTGGTCGATTAGAAGCCAGAATACAGCAATTTTCAATAGTCATGAAACCAAACAAACTAGCAGTACAATGAACAGGAGTCGAAGTATTGCATCAATGGAGATGTAAACTAGAAACTGCCAAGGCTAAAGACTATACTAAACCTAAGCAATCAAACTTCGAATCTGAAACTGGATCAAGCAAAAAAACTAAAAATCTGAGTTCAAATTTAGCATGGGATGAGATTTACATTCTACAAACCAATTCTCAATCACACATTTCAAATAAGAAGGTCAAATCCTAATTCAATGACACAGAAGTTAAAGGGATGTGAGAGTTCATCATTCAGACCTGTTTGTTGACTTCAACACCGACGGCGCGTTTGGTGACGTTCCAGACACGACCAGTACGACCATGGTAGAACTTGTGAGGCATACCCTTGTGGATCGCACCATTTACCTTCACATCGACGTAATCGCCGACCTTGAAGGTCCTCAGGTAAGTCGATAGTGGAATGTAACCCTTCTTCCTGAATGGCCTCGCGAACAGATCCCTCGTTCTCGCCCGAACTCCATGACCCGCTGGCATTTTTCCTTCGCTTAGATGGATGCGAAATGTGTGATTAGGGTTTATTTATATCTCTGTGAAATTAGGGTTTGCTATTAACGGGCCTGTTGGGTCAGAAATTTGGGCTTTTCTTGTACATACCCATTTGACAAAGGTTTTTCTTGTATTGCTAACCCTTATACTGTAAAACTTATGTGCTAAAGCCCCAAACTAACATAAAGTTTCAGTTACAACCCAATATCGATGATTCTAGAAAATCTATTTCGTTTGGAGATAAACAAGTTAATTATTTTTTATTTCATAATCAGAAATAATGAATTCTTATCAGAGAAAAGCTACTACAGAAACAATCCTTGAACAAAATTTTACAGCGTCAGTAAAAAGGAGGCGTGTAAACAAACAAGAAGGAAAGGAGATGAATTGAATATTATTCTTTAAGAAGAAACTCTCTTTAAAGGAACTGAATATCAGTGAATCTCTATATAAGCTTCTTCTTCTCAAAGTACTGCTTCAAGTAGAGTACCTGTAAACCAGAGACAGCAATGCAAACACCTAGCGACATTATACTATACCAAGCCACCCGCGAGTTCGTTTTCTCACTCATTGTCCTCATGTCTGCTTCTCTGCAAATACCATTTTGAGAATGAGACTCAGCTAAATAGCAGTTAATGCAGCTGAAGATGACTTTACCTGTTTCTTAGGTAGAGTAGATTTTCATGGATGGCTTCCACTGCGCCTTCTAGTTTCCTGATCTCCAGCTCAACACCCTACGTTAACAAGCTAATCTCTTTAGAGATTCAACATAGGCTCTGAACTGTAAAATCTCTAGAAATCTAACCTCGATCTTCTCTTTCTTAGCAACAGAGGCCCAATCCTTAGCAGCGATTCCAGTTTTCCAGTCAATGTTGATGCTAACATTTTTGTTTCCGTGACTCTTTGCATCAGCCCAAAAGCATGCCAAGTAGTTACCGGATTCTTGGGTTGTAAATGCAAATTGGCCATGCGTTACGTTTTCCATGTTGTGCAGATTGTTGCCATACGGGGACGTCACCTGCACCATAATATATTATTCTCAAAGCTCAGAGCCAAGAAGAAGAAGAAGGAACAGAGAATACTATCCAGGACCAGAGTATTCCCGAGTTTCCATAAGATATCTGTTCAAGTTCGACTTCAAGGACTGCTCTCAATCCAAGGACACTATCTAAACAATCCATCAAACTATGTGGAACTAGCAAGTAGCAATGATTACCAAATACCAAGTTGATAATAAACTTGAAGTATTAATTATCATTATTCCCAAACAAACATCAAAACACACACACTTCATTAAAAGACCACATAAATTTCAATTTTTTGTCCCAATCTCACAGCTAATTACTGTATTACGGCAAAAGAGTATTCATAAGGATTAAGCTACAAATCCGAAATTCATCATAACAATCAAAGAAAAACATGCATGAGCATAATTTTCCAAATAAGGAAACTTGGATCAAGCATTAATACATGCCTTCCTAATTATGGATCGAGTAACAAAATGCAGATTCAAAACACTGATCAGGTAAGGAAGAGAAGCGAGATGATCGGAACAGAAAATCGGAGAAACTTACCTTGACGGAGATAGTGGGCATGACTTCGTGATCCTCGGAGATGATGAGGTAATCAGCCAAAACGACGACATTGCTCTGGATTTCTTCAGATACACACTTTGTTCCGGTGGGAGGCACATCTAGCCACACCGCCTCACCGACCGGAACCAGAAACAACAGAAGGAACGCCGTCGGGAATACACGGCGAATCTTAGCAGTCATCTTCATCGACGAGATTTCAAATTTTCCGATTGTATTCGTCGATCGTTGTGTTGAAGTGGCCAGATCTTTCCTCTTAAGTGTTTTTTTTTTTTGTTTGTTCATCTTAATTCTTTTTTTTCTTGGGGAAGCTTTGATTGGGCTTTGATGAGACTAACCCATGGGCTTGAGAATTGAGATGAGGTGATTGCATTAGTAACAACACAATAAAGATCTATATTTTAAAAGTTATATTAATGTGTAACAACACAATAAAGATCTATGTATACTAAAACAACACATTTATATAACTTTGTATTTGCAACAAGTTGCCCATCTCTAATCTCGTTTCCATTTGTTTTTTTTTTTTTTAATGCTTTTCTGAATATACGTGCAATTTGGACTCATAAAGGCAAGATTTGGCACAGTCTTTGAGACTTTTTGTAGATTTCTGCAGTTCCTCCTGTTTTAAAAAGACAATTTGTATGGCCAGGCTAACTAAGATTGTTCTCTGCTTAGATACAATACAAGTCGTCATGTCATTGGTTGGTTATGTTTTAATAATTTCTATAACTTATCCTTCTACGGAAGTGGTAAGCCTATCGCAAAGTCAGTTCAAAATCAAGCATTAGAAACTTATGAATTTCAAGTCGTATTTTAACATAACCGGGATTATCCTATAATGTAACTAGTTTTATATCTTTGAAATTGGGTTTAAATGGCCAAAAAAAAAAAAGGTTTAAATAAAGAATTTGGCCCTTATGGTCGTATAACGATCAAAGCTATTCTCAAGGAGAGAAAAAGGGCAAAACAAGGGAGAACATAATTAATTATTTTTACTTTCATTTCAAAAGTATGCAAAAACTCTCAAGCCGTCCATAGATGCTAAAACTTCTTTTTCATCTTCTTCTTCGTCTTCTTCATTCACATTATCATATAAAAAAACTGTTGAAGTACTTCCAGGTATGCCAATAGTCGTAGATGTCTTAGATCGTCTCTAATATGCAATATTAATGTGAATTGTTATTTGTTTTTTTCCATAGTAGTGCAAAATGATCGTGATGTCTATATGCTCATATGAGTTTTTCACAACATAAATATGGATTTCTAATTATGGATTCCACCTAAATAATTTGACAAGAAAAGCTAAACAAGAGTTTACGTAAACTAATCGTTTTTTTCTTTTTTAAAACTTAGTTACGTGTTGTTGTTTGTCATGTGGGTAATAAAGTAACTTGAATCCGTATATATGCCGCGTCAAATTCAACTCCGATGACAAGGATAGGTCTCATCTCAACAAGGGTTGTTGGATCATTTTAACTGTTCCTTTTGTCAGGATGGTTGTTGGATAAAATAAATGAACTTTATCAAGATAATCAAATTTAGATTGTGGATTTGAGTTAACAAAAAGTTCATTGAGATTTTCGTAAAAGCCATCCTTCATGCCAAGTCAACAATGGCTATTGGCTAGTCCTAGTACCAATCTTTTTACTTTTTATTATCTCCCAAATTCCATAGATAAAAGCAAATGGCTTCGTGCTTCTCCTCTTTTTTTCTTTTCTTCAATTTTCAAAATCGTGTAATCTTATGATATTAATAACACAAGAATCTGAGATTCATAATTAAACGCGTTAAATTATTCCATCTCTTTTTTTCAGATTCTCATAGCTTTTTAATCCTTGATCTGTGAACCTAACTTTTTTTCAAATTCGCTTTCACGAAATCGTGAGCTAAGATCTTCAGATTCGTGGGTCCGTAATGTGGTCAATGGGTTTAATAAGGCGTACGGCAATGTCCAGCGCCATTAGAGCTTCTTCGCAAAGGACATGGCTTGGTAATGGTGGATTAAGAAGCTGCGTCACCGTCAAAACACCGTCGTCATCGGAGGAGGAAGAGAAGAAGAAAGAGATAACTATAGCGGAAGCGAAGAAGCTAATGAGGCTTGTGAATGTTGAAGACATGAAGAAGAAGCTTGTTGGTATAGCTGATAGAGATGTCGTCCCTTACACTACACTTTTAGAAGCTTCTCAAGGAATGGGTATCGCTAGATCTCCTGATGAAGCTCATATCTTTGCTCGTGTTCTTGACGATGCCGGCGTTGTCTTGATCTTTCGAGATAAAGTCTTTCTTCACCCAGACAAGGTCTAAAATTGCAATAAAAACAAAACTTTATTCTGTTTTGTCGGGATCCCCTGTTTTGTCTCGATTTCTCTAAAAATCTGGACTTTTTTTAATTCAGGTGGTGGATCTGATTAGAAGAGCGATGCCTTTGGAACAGAATCCAGAGGAAGATCAAATCAAGGAAGAATTCAACAAACTTAGAATCATGAAAGAAGAGATTGATGTTTTAGCGCATAGACAAGTGAGGAAGATTCTTTGGTGCGGTTTAGCTACTTCGATGGTTCAAATTGGGCTCTTTTTTAGACTAACTTTCTGGGAATTCTCATGGGATGTGATGGAACCAATCACTTTCTTCGCTACAGCGACTGGAATCATTGTGGGTTATGCTTATTTCTTGATGACTTCGAGAGATCCGACATATCAGGATTTCATGAAGAGGCTGTTCTTGTCGAGACAGAGGAAGTTGTTGAAAAGTCATAAGTTTGATTGTGAGAGGTTTAAGGAATTGGAGAGGATTTGTAAAATGACGTCGTCTTGTCATGCAGCTGCGTCTATAAGGAATCGTGTTGGATTAGAACTTGATCTCGAGGATGCTTTGCAGAGTCGCAGAGACTGATTATTATTTATGAAAACATTCATTTTTCTTGTCCTCTGGTGGTTCATCAAACTTAAGAAGAAGATGATCAGTCCTTGCAAAAGTGACAAAGATTGTTTTCGATCATCTTCTTCTGCTTCTTATACTGTTATACATAAGTAACCATTGACATTGTTTATTACAATGAAGATAACAGATTTTAACTGTTCTTTTTAATACGGAAGTTTCGGTGTAAAGAGCCATTTTCTTTATTTTGGTATAGATATTGGAGTCGTTTCAATTGTTTCACACAAATATACATTAAGACTAGAAAAAAACACATGGTACTGAACACTTGTTTTAAGAGTTCAAATTCTAAAGAGTGAAAAATAAAAAAGCTCACAAAATGTGTCGTAAAGTTCCAATCAATAAAATCCCTAATGATTGTAGCGTTCTTGGCCATTAAGAAGTCTCCTCAGCTCATATTTATTTTGTTCCTCAAAGTGTAGTTATTCCAGAAATGAGATTAGTAAGACTTTGCCAATTGAGATACGCGCAACATGGGCCATGACTATGTCTAATCGATCATGATGTGTTGCTAGGACAGCATTTGCATTATGGAGGCACATTTTTGGTCCAACATAGCTGTGCCACAATATCTTTGTGAAATCGCGCTGTCTAGATGAGACGTTGTTGATTCGTGTTCTTCGGATATGATCATCTTAGACAATCTTGAATTAAAATTTGCCAAGTCTACTACAAACTTAGTGAAAGATTTTAACTTAAAAGAGGATAAGAAGCAATACCTAAGAAAACATGGTAAGATTGGCGATAAGAAAGAATCGAAGTTCGAAAATGATGTTAGACGTTTTGGATTTGGATTGACGAAAATAAAATCCAATCGCTTATCAAGTTTTTTAAATGACCATAACGATTTTTTCTTCTAAAAATTTAATTTGAATTATTAGCATATATTAGTCTTAGAAATTTAATCAATTTAGTTTATGATAAAACAAATACAAAAATGGAAAGTCCCTACTAATGAAGTTAATCCCAGAAGCAGATTACAAAACGGAAAAAGCCGAGAAAACGTGAAGCCCATAAGACTATCATTGTCGTCTTCCTCAAAACCCAACTTTCCACTTCTAGTTATTGCCTTCATTAAACAACTCCCACCATCTTTCTCTCTCTCTCTTTCTTTCTTGTCTTTTTTTTTTTAATTATTACTAATAATCTCTACTTTTCTTCTTATCCTTTGGACGATTCTCTTCAATCGGATTAATAAAGAATCAACTTCAATTTGTTCTTCCACTTTACTTCTCTTTTCCTCATTACACAGTGTTAGTCACATCGGTGAAAAATACCAGTTTGATCATGAATTAAAACTCCAAAAAAAAAAAAGACTCTTTTTTAGGAATCCCATGAAAGGTGCCAAGATTTATTATTATTTCATATATCTTCCGCCACTGTTCTGTTTTAGCGAGGAAAAATGTTACCGGCGAAGCCGACCCTGTTCTTGATTGGTGTGTGAAGTTTGTCTTTTATCCAAATTAAGCTTTTTTATTTTTGCTTTATTCCATTATAAAATATACAAATCGCCCATACTCCGAGACATGGGCATGCGTATTCGAGGTGGTCCCATTCATCGTCGTCGTCGTCTGTGTTAGGGAGCACAAATAATAGAGAGGCGTAGCAGAAGAGAGAAGGCGGTGATCGAGGTCAAGATTTAGAAAACCTCTGAAGAGTGTGACTAGACACGAGATCTGATCATGGCTTCTTGAAACTTCTTCTTCTTCTTTCTTCTTCTCTTTAAAGGTAGCTACTTTCCTTTTCCCAAAGTTTCCTCCTTTCTGTTTTTTTTTTATCTATATATATTGAAGCTCGCTTCGATTGTTTTCTGCTTAGAGCTTACCAGCTACTGGTCTCACTCTTCTTATTGAGTAAGAGCTCTTTTCGGGGTTTGCGTTTTGAGATTTATCCGTACTTTGAAGTTGATTATTTAAAGATATTCTCTCTTGTTGTTGTCATAGACAGGTCTCTTTGATCTGGCTTGATGTGTGTGTTTTTTAACTCAACTTTTGTAGTCTGTGATCATTTATGAGAAGAAGCATCCAATTAATTTCATCCTTTTATCGCTCTTCACTCTTACGATTGCTTTTGCTGTTTGGACTTTATTTCTCCTTTTGAAAGGTATAGCTAGCTATAAAGACTCTTTAAGAGTTTATATTAGTCTACTTTATGTATGTAGCTGTGTTTGAATCTTGAGAGGCAGATTAGCTCAGATCCTCGTTGTGTTAGTTTTGTGTAGTGGATTTTCCCTGTTAATTGTCAAGATCTTGTTGATTTTGGATTGTAGGATGACTTAGAGAGGAAGTGTTCATGGAATCTTATTGGTTCAGTTGCTTTGAAAATGATTATTCATTGAACCTTGGAATATGACAGGATGATTCCTGCATCTGTTGCGACCTGTTTCTGGGTTTAGCTATGTATTCTCGACCGAGTTAGTCAAGTTCATGCCTCTTTTTGCTGTCAAAGGAACTTAAGCTGTAGCAGCGATTTTGTGTTTTGATTGGTTCTTAGTGTTTCAAGTTTATGCATTCGTTTGTATGACTGGTGATGAATGTTTGTGTTCATATGATTACGGCATGAATGTTTTATTCCTTCTTTATCAGAGTTTTGCTCTTAAATCTTTTTTTCTGGTCTCTGTGTCAGGAAAAAAATGTCAGGGTCTAGGCCGACTCAGTCCTCTGAGGGCTCGAGGCGATCAAGGCACAGCGCTAGGATCATTGCGCAGACCACTGTAGATGCGAAGCTCCATGCTGATTTTGAGGAGTCAGGCAGCTCCTTTGACTACTCAACCTCAGTGCGTGTCACTGGCCCGGTCGTGGAGAACCAGCCACCGAGGTCTGACAAGGTTACCACGACTTATCTTCATCACATACAGAAGGGAAAGCTGATTCAGCCCTTCGGTTGTTTGCTTGCCTTGGATGAGAAGACCTTCAAAGTCATTGCATACAGCGAGAATGCATCTGAGCTGTTGACAATGGCCAGTCATGCAGTTCCTAGTGTTGGCGAACACCCTGTTCTAGGCATTGGGACAGATATAAGGAGTCTTTTCACTGCTCCTAGTGCCTCTGCATTGCAGAAAGCCCTTGGATTTGGAGATGTCTCTCTTTTGAATCCCATTCTTGTGCACTGCAAGACTTCTGCAAAGCCCTTTTATGCGATTATCCACAGGGTTACAGGGAGCATCATCGTTGACTTTGAACCGGTGAAGCCTTATGAAGTCCCCATGACAGCTGCTGGTGCCTTACAATCATACAAGCTCGCTGCCAAAGCAATCACTAGGTTGCAATCTTTACCCAGCGGAAGCATGGAAAGGCTTTGCGATACAATGGTTCAAGAGGTTTTTGAACTCACGGGGTATGACAGGGTGATGGCTTATAAGTTTCATGAAGATGATCACGGTGAGGTTGTCTCCGAGGTTACAAAACCTGGGCTGGAGCCTTATCTTGGGTTGCATTATCCAGCCACCGACATACCTCAAGCAGCCCGTTTTCTGTTTATGAAGAACAAGGTCCGGATGATAGTTGATTGCAATGCAAAACATGCTAGGGTGCTTCAAGATGAAAAGCTTTCCTTTGACCTTACCTTGTGCGGCTCCACCCTTAGAGCACCGCACAGCTGCCATTTGCAGTACATGGCCAACATGGATTCTATTGCATCTCTGGTTATGGCGGTTGTAGTTAACGAGGAAGATGGAGAAGGGGATGCTCCTGATGCTTCTACACAGCCTCAAAAGAGAAAGAGACTATGGGGTTTAGTGGTTTGTCACAATACGACTCCGAGATTTGTTCCGTTTCCTCTCAGGTATGCCTGTGAGTTTCTGGCTCAAGTGTTTGCGATACACGTCAATAAGGAGGTGGAACTGGAGAACCAGATGTTGGAGAAGAACATTTTGCGTACGCAGACACTCTTGTGCGATATGCTGATGCGTGATGCTCCACTTGGGATTGTGTCGCAAAGCCCTAACATAATGGACCTTGTGAAATGTGATGGAGCAGCTCTCTTCTACAAAGACAAGATATGGAAACTGGGAACAACTCCAAGTGAGTTCCATCTGCAGGAGATAGCTTCATGGCTGTGTGAATACCACATGGATTCAACGGGTTTGAGCACTGATAGTTTGCATGACGCTGGGTTTCCTAAGGCTCTATCTCTCGGGGATTCAGTATGTGGAATGGCGGCTGTGAGGATCTCATCCAAAGATATGATTTTCTGGTTCCGTTCTCATACCGCTGGTGAAGTAAGATGGGGAGGTGCAAAGCATGATCCAGATGATAGGGATGATGCAAGGAGAATGCACCCGAGGTCATCGTTCAAGGCTTTCCTTGAAGTAGTTAAGACAAGGAGTTTACCTTGGAAGGACTATGAGATGGATGCCATACACTCTTTGCAACTTATTCTGAGGAATGCTTTCAAGGATAGTGAAACTACTGATGTGAATACAAATGTCATTCACTCAAAGCTAAATGATCTCAAAATTGATGGTATACAAGAACTAGAAGCTGTGACCAGTGAGATGGTTCGTTTAATTGAAACTGCTACGGTGCCAATATTGGCGGTTGATTCTGATGGACTGGTTAATGGTTGGAACACGAAAATTGCTGAGCTGACTGGTCTTTCGGTTGATGAAGCGATCGGGAAGCATCTCCTCACACTTGTTGAAGATTCATCAGTGGAAATTGTCAAAAGGATGCTAGAGAATGCATTAGAAGGTAACTCTCTTCCTAAGTTATGCTGAGTTTTCTTAGAATCGTCCAACTAGATTGCACTATTCAAGTTCCAATTGAGTATCGTGGTTGAGGAAACTTGGTGCAATGTGTTTTTTTTATTATTAATGATGGATCATGTATTTTGTTTTCCATTTTTCTTTCTAAAACGCTGAAGCCGAGTCTATAAACTTCAGTTGCTTATCTATGCAGGAACCGAGGAGCAGAATGTCCAATTTGAGATCAAAACACATCTGTCCAGGGCTGATGCTGGGCCAATAAGTTTAGTTGTAAATGCATGCGCAAGTAGAGATCTCCATGAAAACGTGGTTGGGGTGTGTTTTGTAGCCCATGATCTTACTGGCCAGAAGACTGTGATGGACAAGTTTACTCGGATTGAAGGTGATTACAAGGCGATCATCCAAAATCCAAACCCGCTGATCCCACCAATATTTGGCACCGATGAGTTCGGTTGGTGCACAGAGTGGAATCCAGCTATGTCAAAGTTAACCGGTTTGAAGCGAGAGGAAGTGATCGACAAAATGCTCTTAGGAGAAGTATTTGGGACGCAGAAGTCATGTTGTCGTCTAAAGAATCAAGAAGCCTTTGTAAACCTTGGAATTGTGCTGAACAATGCTGTTACTAGTCAAGATCCAGAGAAAGTGTCGTTTGCTTTCTTTACCAGAGGTGGCAAGTATGTGGAGTGTCTGTTGTGTGTAAGTAAGAAACTGGACAGGGAAGGTGTAGTGACTGGTGTCTTCTGTTTCCTGCAACTTGCCAGCCATGAACTGCAGCAAGCGCTCCATGTTCAGCGTCTAGCTGAGCGAACCGCAGTGAAGAGACTAAAGGCTCTAGCATACATAAAAAGACAGATCAGGAATCCGCTATCTGGGATCATGTTTACAAGGAAAATGATAGAGGGCACTGAACTAGGACCAGAGCAGAGACGGATTTTGCAAACTAGCGCGTTATGTCAGAAGCAACTAAGCAAGATCCTTGATGATTCTGATCTTGAAAGCATCATTGAAGGGTATTCTAGAACGAAAGTCCATTCAAAATATGGTTTATCTGTTTTCTTATGTTGGAATTTGACTCTGCAGATGCTTGGATCTGGAAATGAAAGAATTCAGCTTAAACGAAGTGTTGACTGCTTCCACAAGCCAAGTAATGATGAAGAGTAACGGGAAGAGTGTTCGGATAACAAATGAGACCGGAGAAGAAGTAATGTCTGACACTTTGTATGGAGACAGTATTAGGCTTCAACAAGTCTTGGCAGATTTCATGCTGATGTCTGTAAACTTTACACCATCCGGAGGTCAGCTAACTGTTACAGCTTCCCTGAGGAAGGAACAGCTCGGGCGTTCTGTGCATCTTGCTAATCTAGAGATCAGGTAAAATATTTTTAATCAGAATGCACAATATGATGTTAAAAACAGTGCATTGAGGATACTGGGATTATGAAAACAGGTTAACGCATACAGGAGCTGGGATACCTGAGTTTTTACTAAACCAAATGTTTGGGACTGAGGAAGATGTGTCAGAAGAAGGATTGAGCTTAATGGTTAGCCGAAAACTGGTGAAGCTGATGAATGGAGATGTTCAGTACTTGAGACAAGCTGGGAAATCGAGTTTCATTATCACTGCGGAACTCGCTGCAGCAAACAAGTAGTCCTCGAAAGAAAAGGGGTCATGGCTTGATATAAAATAGTCACTGGTTGTTCTTTGTTTGTGACGTTCCTTGGCGCTTTTGCTTTCGTTTTCAAATTTCAATAACGATGAAATATCCATCCATTTACATCTTCTGTTGAACTCTTTTCTGAAGCTGTAAATATGGATGCATATTTAATCTCCTCTTGAGTGTTTTGGTTTCATGATGTATCATTCAAATAACTGATGTATGAGGAATGAGCTAATTTACGGTCTATGGTTTGTCACAATGACAGAAACTCAAACAAATATTCTATCTAGTCTATGATAATCTCCTTCTTTTAGGGTATTCAGATTGTACTGACTGTTTCTTCTCTCTCTGGCTGAGCATAGCTTGATGATAGAGAGGATCTGTGCTGATTCGCCTCTGGTTAATGCAACAGGCCAGAGTTTAGAGGTAAGGTATGATTCTTGACTATGTTGCAAGAAGTCTTGGTTTCAAACAATTAGCTTTAAGCTAAACTCCATGAAGAAGCAAACATATTTCTAACTTAACAGAGATCTATTAGCTGGCCATATGAAGTACAATTAGTTTTCTGTAAGAAGAATCACATGGGGTATGTGAAGTAAAAAATAAGTAAGTTATCATGTTAATTAAGTAATCAGTTTTATTAGACCCATACGTTAGAGTCTCTCAAGTTGATTATTTTATCTGAAAAGTCAGATAATTAGCTTACCTGTTTTGAAAGCTTTTAGATTAGATCAACCTCGACTTGTTACCTGTTTCTAGTCAACTTTGAACAAAAAATAATTTGGATTATACAGAAGACAAATACATGAGACAATGGAGCTCAAATGCACACTCAAAGATCATCACTTATTGTTCCTTTTTATTACAGAATACAAATCGAAGGAGAAAAAAAACAGAACTGTAATGAATATAATAAAGAGATCATTTCTTGGGTTGGAACTTGGATTTGATGTGTTTAACAGTTCCTGAAGAGGTCTGAAAGGCTTGAGCCAAGATGTTGTCAGGAACAGGAGGAGTAGAACCAAACAAAGTAGCACCAAGAGATTGAGTTCCAGGAAGCTGACTATTGAAAGCTGCAATAACAGAAGCAGGAACATGACCATTGTTCTTCTGGAAATGGACAAGTCCTTTAGGGAAAGCAAAGACATCTCCTTTCTTGAGAGATTGAGAGATGAGCTTATTGGCCGTAGTGAGGAACCCAACGTCAAGTGTTCCTTCGAGGACAAAGACGATTTCAGTGGCACGAGGGTGGGTGTGAGGTGGGTTTAAGCCTCCTGGTGCGTAGTCGATACGAGAGAGAGAGACACCGAGTGTGTTGAGTCCTGGGATTGTCATAACGTTAGCTCCAGTGACCAAGGCACCGAATGTGTTGTTGGTAAGACCTGGATTAGCTAATCCTTGTGAGAAGAAATCAGCTGATGTGACTGTAGCTGCGTCTTTACAAGGGAAGCCATTGATCTTGATTCCTGCCAAAAAAAAAAAAAAACGAGAAAGAGATTAAAGATTGAAGCTTTTTTAGTAAAATGAAAGTAGAGATTTTTTGAAATTACCAGAGGGAAGATCAGCAACGCAGAGATCTTGAAGCATGTCCGGATCTGCGGAAGCGGAGATGAAGAAGAAGACGGTGGTGAGGAGGAGGAGGAGAGTTTGAGTTGGTGAAGCCATTGGGATTGTGGTAGTGGTGGTGGGACTCTTTAACAAGTAAGTTGTTGAGAGAGGAGAATTAATGAATTATGGTTTATAAAGGAGGAGAAGAGAGGATGACTTGTCTCGCTGAAGGAAATAAAAAGCAAGCAACATGCTGTTTCTCTCACACATGTCTAAGACCATTAGCAGTGGCAAATGTGTTTGTGTGAGTGTAAGTATTTTTTTAGTATTATAATTTAAAGCAAAAGAGAAAAGAGAAAGAGAAAGAAAGAGAGAGATAGAGAGAAAAAGTGTTACACCCGAGTGTAAACTTACATCCAGATGTGAAGAAAGAGACAATTTTTTCGTTTTTTTAATACCTACACCCCAAGACTCACACCCACCTGATTGTATGACTGTTGATGCTCTAAGTGAAATGTCAAAGGTCAACGAATACTAAAACGGATGGATCAGGGCTTGCCATTTGACAAAATATGTTTACACTAGTTTTGGTTTTACACGAATACTGATATTTTATTGATGGCTTTAGAAGAAAAAAATAATATAAAAATCAATTATTGTTACCTAAGAAAGTATGTACTTCAAGTAATAACTGTTGTCTTATTATCTGTATGCTAATTTACTTTTGATTTTGTTTGGCTTTTTTACTTGTTGGCTCCTACTTTGATCATCGTGAGAGAATCATACACGCTCGCTCGTTCGTGCCTCACCGTTTATCTGCAACGTCCGCGTTTCTGGGTTAATTCTTCTCACGCGAAATGTGGAGCGCGTGAAGCTACGCGTTGTCTTCAATGGGCTGGGCTAAGTATTTATCCGATAACTTTATTAGTTTGGGCTTTTAGTGCTAAAAGCCTCATCTAAGATGACGCGTCGTAATGCATTGAAGAGGGAACAACATATCGCTTGGATTCTTTATTGCTTCCTTCCTATACGGCATCGTTTTTGTTTCGCGGGCACAACTTTATTACTAGTCATAATGTAGGGGAAGACAATAAAGATATCGTGGTAGAGTTGGAGTTAAATAAAATTGGTTAAATTTATTAGTGAAAAGATTGGTTAAATTTTCTAAAGAGTTTTTAGCGACTACATAGGTTGATTTGAAATTTCGTTTATCTCAGTCCCAATACGATTTAAAGAGAACAATAACTTTGTAAGTGATTTTTTTCCCCTTTGTATTCATCTTCGATTAATCAATCAAATAAAGTATTTGGGTACATGATATCTTAAACGGCAATTGAAAGCTTAATCGCAATTAATGAAGACTCACAACTTTTTTGCATGAAATATTTGTCTTGTAGCTTTTGGAACTCTTGGAAGCATCTGAAAATTCTTTCCACTTTTCAGGACCATTTCTGTTTTTTTTTTTTGTATTATCTTCATTTTCAAAGTGTTTGAAGATTCCTGAGACTGTAATTTCTGTTCTACAGATATTGGTGGAAACAAAATTGGAATTATATTATGAACTCTATACTTCTGACTATTAAATGAATAATAGTGTGAATTTGAAATTAAAAGACCTTAATAATTTGCACCACTTAAATAAAAGCGCAATTACAAAACTGACTTGTTCTAAAACTATTTAAACCTAACCTAGGGATGAAATGAGGTGACAACTTCATGAGAATCAAACACTTTGAATTAATCATCCTTAAATATATACAAGAAAAATTGCAACGAAAGATACAAGGTGGCAGTTTCATGAGAATCTTTAATTTCTTAACCTAATGATCAATGGAGGTTTAGGCCCCAAAATTGTGGTCTAGATCTTGTGATTTAAAAATGGCAAGATCATGAATCATGTCCATGATGTAGAATCCTTTTTTTTTAATCAAGGAAAGAAAATCTTTTAATAAATCTCTCCTATGACTATGACTGGTAGTTAATGCAACTCTCTCTCTCTCTCACTCTCTGGTCTTCAATTATAACTGAGTTTCTATATAAAAGCATGTTTATACTACAAAAGACCAAGATGGATTATTTCTTGGCCGCGTATACACTGACCACTTTAGTACGTCTCCATAGCCATTTCATTCAAATTTTCATGAAAACGCTTTTGTGGGGTTTGAGTCTCGCAGGACTCATTCTCTTCAACATTCTTGCAAATGGGGAAATGAGTTTTGATAAAATGGACATGTTCAACGATTTCAATGGAACAAATGCAAATGTCCTGATGGTAGGACTCACTCTCGTCCAAGCCGCTGCTGCTAAAGGAGCGGGTAACAATTTTTTTCCCATTCATTTTGATTGAGATTTAGATTTCTGATACCAATCAAGGTATAGAGTTTTAATTAATGTGTGGTTGGAAAAAAAAGAGGAGAGATTTAGATTTCTGATATGCATGTTCATTTCATTTAGATTTCGAATGTTTGAAACGTTAATTTTCAATATTTTTACAAAATTTCGTTTGTACCGTTGTTATTTTTCATCATTACTACAAGGTTCTTGATTAACATTTTCATGACGCGAAGGATAAATTATTAAATTTTTGTGGCAGTGTGTCTGGATGGGTCAGTGCCTGGATATCATTTGTATCGCGGGTATGGTTCAGGAGCTAACAACTGGATCATTCAGTTGCAGGTTCTTACTTAAGATATATCAATTGTATATAGACTATAGAGATACTTATTGCCATAATCAGAAATAAGGCTAATTAATTTTGTTGAAAGGGAGGTGCATGGTGTGACAGCATACAAAATTGTCAGAACCGTAAAAGGAGTGGTTATGGATCATCTACCTTAATGGAGAAAGAGGTGGCGTTTTTAGGATTACTAAGCAATAAAGCGGCTGAAAATCCAGGTTTTTTCTCAAGATCCCTTATTGAAAACAGAAATGTGTTATATTTTGCTGAAATATTCTCTCTTCTTTTGTTACAAAATCAATGTTGCAGACTTTTACAATTGGAACAAAGTAAAAGTCCGGTATTGTGATGGTGCATCCTTTGGCGGTGATAGCGAAAACAAGGTTAGCACGCTAATTAAAACCATAAAGATTGATTGTCTACTATATATGACTGATCTTTGTATATTTCTATAGTAATTAACTTGAGATTAATTCATATGATTGCTTACAATTAGGCGGCGCAACTTCAGTTTAGAGGAAAGCGTATATTTTTAGCTGTCATGGAAGATTTGATGGCACAGGGAATGCGTCAGGCAAAACAGGTACAAACATTTCATATAATATTGCTTTGCATTTGAATCTTTGTTCCCAATTGTTAATTATAAGATGTTAAGGTATAATAATAATATTACCGTTAAGGCTTTGCTCAACGGATGTTCTGCCGGGGGTCTTTCAGCGATTTTACGATGCGATGATTTCAGTAATTTGTTTCCTCCTACCACCAAAGTAAAATGCATGAGCGATGCTGGCTTCTTCCTCGACGCGTGAGTAAATTTTTGTTTATTTTTCAAACAACAAATGATGGAAATTAATTAGTATATTAAAACTGGTTGGTGTCTGTTTTGTAAATGAATAAGCGTTGATGTATCTGGAGGTCATTCTTTAAGGCGTATGTATTCTGGTGTCGTGAACACTCAGGTATAATGTTATGATCATGTCTTGATGATGATGATGTTATATATATAGAGATCGTTGAAAGCTAACCAAGAATTGCTCTTTTAACTTTTTAGGGTTTGCAAAACACTCTTCCTCCCACTTGTACAAGCCATATTAAACCAACTTTGGTATACATATGATATTTGTGTTTCTGTTAATTATAATGATGCTATAGTTCCTCGTTTACTTATCTTAGTTTCAACATCCCTTAGTGTTTTTTCCCTCAATACATAATCAACCAAGTCAAGACCCCGTTGTTTATTCTCAACTCGGGATTTGATTCGTGGCAGGTTATTTATTATTCCATCTCTATCTTCGGATTCTTGTTTTTTATGAATCATGGGGTTTGCTTGTCTTGAACTATCTTGTTTCTTTGCAGATTGGAAATAGTTTAGCTCCACCATCTGCTGATCCAAATGGTAGTTGGCGTAACTGCAGCTCCAGCTTCAGGTGCACTGCCTCTCAGAAGCAGTTCTTGGATGGTAACAATGATGTTTTCATGAAACCTACCACTCGTTGATCTAATTACAAATCTGATCGTGATCAAGGTTGTTTTTTCTTGCTTTGGAAATCCGAGTTTCAGGTTTCAAGATGAGCATGTTAAATGCGGTGAAGACCTTTTCCAAGTTTAGCAAGAACGGAGTGTTAATTACCTCTGGATGGGCTCATTGTCAAGCGGAGAGACAAGATACTTGGTTTCCTGGAAACTCTGGTGCGGGTAAAGTTAAGGTGATAAAAAAAGCACTCATAATTTTACAATCTGATCAGTGATCATATGATTACATACAGAATTAATGTTTGTGCCTTTGTTGTTGGTAAAACAAAAACAGGGGATTGCTGTGGCTGTTGGAGATTGGTATTTCGAAAGAATAAAAAAGAAAAGCTCATAGACTATGAGTATACTTGTGACATTAATGAACAAGATACGTCATTATGAAATGTTTTTCTTACTTCGTTATACTCCCATCAACTAAGTTTAGGTTTTAATACAAAGCAGAGAAGAAATATACATGCATTTGTATCATTGTCCTTATCAATCAATCATATTGTCATAAACATCCAAAGTATTTTCTCCAATTCGTTAAGCAGAAGAGATGTTTAAATTAAACTAAAACCTCCGAAGTTTCACTCTCCAAAAAAAAAAAAAATGCTACTTGTCTAATTATATCAGCATCGTGACTAGTGACAACACATTTTCCGAATATCTGAATGTCGTTGTATAACTATAAAAGTACATTTTCGATGTC
The DNA here is from genome assembly GCF_000004255.2 of Arabidopsis lyrata subsp. lyrata. Lineage (NCBI taxonomy): Eukaryota > Viridiplantae > Streptophyta > Magnoliopsida > Brassicales > Brassicaceae > Arabidopsis > Arabidopsis lyrata. The sequence continues at coordinate 3,640,242 of NW_003302555.1, read as the reverse complement.
AAATATATAGATAGATAGATATGAAGTGAACAAATCATAGGAGATTTTTTTTTTAAAGAATAAGATTCCACGACATTCTCTATTTTTTTCCCCCATTTCTTTAGGCACAATATATCTTCTTCTTTTTTAATTACCAACAAACCGCGACAAGTGTTTCTGTTAATCATCCTTACATAACATACGCCAATCAAAGCTAACACAATGATTGGTTTAATATTGTAGCACCAATTATTCGTTTCACATGCACTCTCGCGTTCCACTAAACTTTATTATAACGCAAATGCATCTTTTATTTGAGCAATTTGATTTTATGCCAAAAAGTTGAAAGTTAAACTAGATTTTTGCTATCGTCTTTTGAATTTAAAGTCAAACAACATTCTTTTACTTACCGGTCGAGTCGAGTTATTGCGTTAGGTTATTTCTAAAAATTAAAGTAAAAAGTGTTTGTTTTGGATTGGAATATTTAAAAAATACGGTTATAAAGTAAATCAATTGACTTAACGATAATAAAATTGAAAACCATCCCATCACTTCCGTCATTTTATTATGGTCAAATCCTCGAGCTATTAGGAATTTTCTACTGCAAAAGAATATTCCGACGCCGGCCAAAAAAACATAAGTTTCTGGTCAATGGGGACAATTCCAACCTCTGATAAGACTCTAATTAAAAAAAGCACAGACAGACAAGAAGACTAAACAAACAGACACAGTTTGTATATATAAAAAATTATAATAACCAGAAATTTAGGGTATTCATTATTCAATACTCAATAGCCAAAAAAACAACTTAATGATTTCAGAATACGTAAATCATTTTCTTAAAAACATATTTAAATTAATTTGGGTCCTTTTGAAAAAAAGAAAGTGTCCTTTCTAATTAGTTGAGCTAATCCCCACTTGAGTTTATTATTATTTTTTGCTTTAATTTGATGTTTTCTTTTGTCGTTTAATTAATTACAGGTCTCAAAAATGGTGAAGGATGTGACTATGGATCACAATTCGTTCACGGAAACAGACAGAAACAGATTTATTACGTTCATCATTGTTCTTCAACAGAATAATGGCAAACACAGACCTCTCTGATGAATCATCAAAAATACTAACATAAATCTTTATAACAAAACAAAAGTATATAGTAGTATGATACTGAATGTTTTTGCAAGAAGAATATCTGACGTATAAAACACACTTCAAAAATAAACATAAAAATAAAGACAGCTCCCTTTTTTTTGACCCATGCAATATACAGAACACTTGAATCCACTGTACGTATTGTATGTCTTTGTATATCTTTATGTTCTCTACATCTGTTAAAATTAAGAAAAAAAAAAAAAAAACTAAAGGGACTGACCAAATGAGACGGCCATTCTCTGAAGATCCTTGGCGAACACGTCACTAGTATCAGCTGTGCCCAAGTTTTCGTTTTGGGTTTGGGTCCAAGGATCTGTCATGTTTGAAACATTGGCTAAGTAATCTGTCTCTGATTTAATGTAGATTGGTTGAGAGCTTTGACTCTGTACAGTGTTCCCTATGAAGAACGGTGTGTTCAAATACTCTGACCATTTTATTTCTTCCAAGTTATGATTTGGTTTGACTTGTGAAGAAGAAGTAGAAGAATTTGGGATTGACCATGAGAATCCGCCATTGTCGAAGAAATTTGAGGTGTTGTTGTTTGTCTGAAATTCCCAGTTTGGTGCAGCCAATTTCACATGATCTCCTCCAGAGACCGGACTTGAACTGTTGTTGTCAGGAGGAAGATTAATTGAGGGCTTTACGCATACTGGTGTCGGAAAGACAGAACCAACCATGTTTCCGGAGCTAAACTGCGGTGGAATCATTGAGCAGAGTGAAGTATCAGTTGTCACAGAGAGTCCGAGATTGGAGTTGAAGTTAAGCTTCTGAAATCCGAAGTAGTCGGAGAATTCAGATGGCCTTTCTATGAAGAAGTCTTGGTTAGTCGCAGAAGAGGAACTAGGAGACTTGTGGTCGTTACCGCTTATTTTGTTGTTGCTTGTTGTTGGTTTGTCTTTGTCGCTAAAGCTCTCAAGTTCGGAGATGGGTTTGTGTGTGTTTGGGTCAATGCCTCTTTGTTTCAGTTTCTTCTTGATGCTTGAGTTCCATAGATTCTTGATCTCGTTGTCGGTTCTACCCGGAAGCCTTGACGCAATCTGTGACCATCTGAGTATAAACAGAGCAAAGCCAAAAACAGAGGATGCTTATTGCTTAAAGACAGACACACATAATCCGATCCTCTGTTAAAAACAGAGCAGGGGCAAAAACAGAAGAAAAAGCTCAAAACATAAACATGATCCTCTGTTTTCTTAGGCAGCATTATTGTTGAATGTTGATAACTAATTATTACCTGTTTCCGAGGACGGCATGAAGCTCGACGATGAGATTCTCCTCCTCTGGAGAAAAAGCTCCTCTCTTTAAATCAGGTCTCAAGTAATTGATCCATCTTAGTCTACAACTCTTCCCACATCTCTGCAAACCTGTAGAAGAAGACTCATATATAATTTGTTATTACAAAAAGTAGCTTCCTTTATTTCAAATTGAGGAAGAAATGTTACCAGCGAGTTTAGGGACAGAGCTCCAGCAGCCATGGCCGTGATTGGTGATGTGAGTAAGAAGCTTCTCATCTTCTTCAGGAGACCAAAGCCCTTTCCTCAGTTTTTGTTTGTAACAGCAAGAATGTCTCCCCATTTAGTTATACACAGCTGCAATGCTGTGCAAAGGTAACAATGAAAGAGAAGAAGAAAGCTCTGTTTTTTCTTTACAAGTATTGAAAGAAAAAAGTTTTGAGCAGAGAGAATGTATAGAAAAACTTTTGAAGGTTAATGGAATCTAATGAAAAAAAAGGAAGAGAAAATGAAGTAACAGATGTGCAGAGAGAGAGAGTATTAATAGAACTAAGAAAAGTCACTTTCTTCGGAAGGGTTTGTTGAATTTTATGCTCTCTTTTACTACTATTGTCTCTTTTTAAAAGTTAATTTTTTTAGAGAAAATATGCAAAAGTGTGTAATTTTTTTCAGCTTTGAAGAAACAATTTGATTGGTCCACGTCGGATTGGTTCGCACCAATGGTAAGAAAGTTAAGGTTAAGAAATGGAGTTCATGTAGTTTTTTGACCTTTTACATCACTCTAATCATCATACATTCGTCATCTCTAAATGGACCCTTTATGATCATACGTTCAAATGCAGCAAATGATCGACATCTATTAGTTTCAATCAATCGCCGAAAACTATATATTTGTAGAGTTAAAATTATGAATTATGATGGTAAGTGTGAGTACTCTTAAGTAGTGGAGACATGCTCATTCATGTTCAGCCTGTCCTAAAAGATGTTACGAGTCACTCTACGCAGCCAAAACCGGCGTGACCTCAGTAACTCTTCTAGAGTTTTTTTTTTTTTCCGGAGAGAATTTTCCATAATTTTTTGATGTTTCTCTCTTATGATATGGAAAAATCGGAATGCTACTTTTGAGATTCATGCAAGTCGTGGTTTACAAAAAATAATAATAAAAAGAATATAAATATGGTCTAAACATTTTCAAAACGGAAAAAATATGTTACGTAATAAGTCAATAATGTGTTTCATAAGACTTCATGCGTTTATGGAAAAGTATTTACAATAATATAAATGACGGAATGACTACTTAAATTAATATATATTCATAACTATGTGGAAACACATTGCCCTATTACGTCATATATATTTTCTAGTTGAATATCTATCACCAAGTGCATCATACTAATGCCTGAGATGTGTGATTGATTTTTAAAGTGATTCTCAATATATGTATAAATGAGTAAAAAACAAGAAAATATAAATTTTGTGGTGACTTTAAGATCAATTTTAAAACTCTTTCAACCCAAAATAATCAGCGAACCGTCGAACAACGATAGAACACCCGGACCAAAACCAAAATTTATTTTTGTAGTGAGAATGGAACAATTAAAATAACACATTAGATGATGTGTAGATAAGGATGAAGACAAAGAAGAGTTGCTTGTTGTCGTCATGAAAGAATACTGCAATGAATTAAAAGCAAATGCTAAATGAGGACTAAATATTTGTGAAGATGAACGCATCAATAAAAGGAAATATGGGAAAGGTTCATAACCAGCAAGAAATTGTCATCATTGGTTAATGTTTCCAGAAATGATTAAATGGAATTAAATGTCTACGTAACGAAATTTAGAAATTTTGCTTAAAAAATATGGTTACTTTTGCAGATGAATGAGAATAATCAAGTGTCTCTTTTGTTTGCTTTATACGTTTTAAATTAAATTGACTCACTTCTCTTTGGCATTTTTCTCCCTTTTTTTGCCTTAAAATGATTCATAATAGAGATGGTATATTCTTTGTCCATCCACTTAAACTTTTCCTCAAATATTCACATGTTGAATTTTTGTAGCTTTCTTACGTTATCTAGAGACGGCCTCTCGTTAGACTCTTACCGTTTATCCATTTGTTTATTGGGACCCAATCCTGAAAATATCGTGGAAAAAAGACTACACTTATATGAATTAAAATTACTAATCTTTTTTCTTTTATAATGTAAGAACTTTACTATTCAAAAAGAAGTCTATTTTAAATAGAAAAAACAACAAGAAAATGTTTTCAATATTTTGCAAGAAATAGAGAGGAAGCTTTGAGGAGAATGCTTGTAGGTATGGAAAGTTGATGACTGGTGTTCATTTAAGATGTAGAACTAGCAAGTGGTTCAGCGACTGGTGGACGGTGGTGGTGGCCAGAAGTGGCCGAACCAAAGAGTCAGAGTAGTTTTGGTCGGAGTCTGAGAGAGAAGAGATATGTAATTAAAGTTCCTACGACTCCGCTAATAGACAACATATTTTACCACTACATGATTTTTCACTCGCGTATGTATATATATGTAGTAAAATCAATTATTAGAATTCGGAAATCGTTTTTATCTTTCTTATTTCTGATTTCACCCACACTATTATGAAGCCTTTAATTCTGACAAAAAAATATATTATGAAGCCATTAACGAGGGAATATCTTGCTTAATGCCATTGTTCATGCAGGAACTCAAAAAGAAAACTCGCTGATCAATAATGTCTTATAAAAATAAACAAAACCGACATGAAATGTCTCATTATCGAACACAATAAAATAAATGGACTAGCTAGTTGATTTTATTGTATAATATCTCGAACCAAAGCTGTCAAAAGATACTTCCAATTATATAATTCACCAAATGATTAATTACAAGAAGCGCGAATAATATATGGAAAGACTTTACAATTGCAGCGAGTTTCTTTTAAATCATACGCAATAAACTAACACCAACACGTTCTGGAGTATATCATGGAAAAGAAAACATTTTATGTTAACTACGTACAACTATATAATATTAGTATCCCCTAAAAAATGGAACATATTCGATTAGGATCATGCATGATTGAGACCCATCATTTGATCATCAATTCATCATCATCATCATCATGATTTTAATTTTTAAGACAATCATGCATATATCCGCCGCCAGCCCTTCCATTATATGCAAACCATATCTCATTTTAATCTGTTTAAGCGTTGATTTTGATTTAATAGGAGCATGCATCTAAATTTGTTGTTTCCATGCTAAAAATCTCTTCATTTTGAAAAATAACCTTTACAAAACCTATCTTATATATAAATCCAAGTTATCATATTTTGTGGGTTATTAGATATATCTCGAAATTTATGTTTAATTTTTTTTACCTCTTCCTGAATTTTTTTTAAACTCTTTCTAAACTCTTTTTTTTGTGTGTGTGGTATTTTTAGAACTTAAAAGTTTTGACGTACTTTTTGATGAACAAACATAAAATATGGTAATTACTAACTACCCTTAGAAAACTCCATTTACGAAAAGTAATATAAACTAAACAAGTTATAATTTTTGTTCCTGAAAATTATAACCATTAAACAATAGTTATAATTTTTTCAACAATAGTTAAGTCCAAAATACTATCAAAATTAAGATAAATAATGTAGTGGCGGTAGTTATAGTATCCATTTGTAAAATGTAATTTATTGAATTTTATTTTGTATGAGGAATTTTTGAAATGATATGAATGCATGCATCACCGCAAATGTACCAAAATTTCTAGTTTTTTTTTTTAAAAAAAATTTATTGTTGTAATACGAACCTTTTGGTGGGGCATGAATGAATAGTTTGCATGAAATTGATCTTCATGCAGTGCAATAGAAGGTTTACATTGTAGCTATATATGAAACATTATTGTAGTAACCATGCATTAAAACCAAAAATACATATAGGATCTATGAGCTGTTCTCTCAACTAAATCCTTAATCAGTACTCCTTTAAATTTTATTAAATATTAAGCTAAGCATCATCACTGTTAGTTCGTTGGGTTTCGCCCTAAGGTGATTTGAAAGTCTGTCTAATTAGAGAAGTGAGAAAGGGTAAGATCATACGGTCGCTGTCGTTCGCCATTGTTACAACTCACGATGGATTATAACATCATCGCCGACAAAAAAAAAACGGAGAAGAGGCTGTACACTTAACACGTCTCTTACAGGATGAACAGAGCTTTCCTTAAATCTAGGCCCTATTATGTTCTTAGGGTTCCCATTTTTATCAAAATTCAAGAAAATAATATACATGATTTGACGGCCCTTTAATTTGGTTTCGAAGTACGTTACTAGTAATACATCTGGCAACCAAAATGAAACAGCTGAAAATATCGGAAAGCAAGATATATATCACACAATAAGTTGGTCGTTCTGTTAGAATTCTTGGTGTTGTGCACATTAGAACTTGTAATCCGGCATTGCATTACTTTTTTTGTTTCTCTGGCTTCTCTTGATCAAGCTTAATTTATATGAAAATAGGTCGTTATAGGAACTTGAAAATTAGTGATTAATATTGTGTCACCTAAGATAATTTTTTTACATGTTATCTCTGAGCTATTCTTAAATGTTAACATAATTATGAAAGTGATTTCTAACTCCAATAAGCAGCTTAGTATTTATGGTTTCGGTACTTAAAAATTGATTCATTTACCAATCATTGATAAACCAAATAAAATTAATTTAAAAAACATTTGTCAGCATATGTAAAAAAATCAAGTGATCCTTCCATATAGCGATATTATAAAAAATGAAGAAGGAGAAAAACCTAATAATTAGTATTGTTTTTTTTTTTTTTTGAACAAATATAATTATTGTTTTTCTAGGCTCCAACTTTATTCACATACATTACACATCAATGTATTTTGTTGCTTACTATGTACACTAGGTTTCTATAACTAAAAGGTGTAGACTAAAATATAGATTAAGCTATTAGAGGATATAACCACCAATTATATTGACTAACGAAAAGATGCATCCAATAAAAGTTTGTGGAAGTGCACAGTTTTTAATCACGTTCTACAACGATGTTGATGGAAGATTTTTCGGCTTTTTGTGTTAATAAGAATTTTATTAATTAGACAAGGAGAAAGGGACTTATAAACAATGTATAATACATTTAGTCATTTAGATTAAGAGGACAAGGTCACGGAGAAAGAGAGAGAGGGCCCAGTGAGAAGTGACCTTAATTGTATATCATCTTAATTGCCCGTTTAGCACTAATCCCATCATCAAGGAAACATTAGCACATGCATGCACTTGTACTAAGGTCCCTTTTCATTATTTTCTGTTATCTTTTTTTTTATATTTTTAAGTTTCTCCTTAATCTTCCTTTCATTAATAAAAAAAAAAAAGCAATGTTTTCTGGTACATATATTATGCCCAAACTGAAAGATGATGAAGACCAAATATATATGTACTTTATAAGCTAATAACAACTTGGATCTTTTGGTCAACGATTACAACTTGAATTTATATTATCACAAACTATTTAAAAGGTCAATTTTTTAGTGAGTTACTCACTTTCAGGTCGATGTTGTTACTCTTGATTTGGCTTGATCCATTGGATTTTCTAATTAGATGCGTTATTGTGATTTGAGTTCATTTTTAAGTTTTGATCATAGGATATTATTTATTTTGATGATTAGATACTTTTAAATTAAAGTCATTTATTTTATGCTTGTTGTAGTTTCTAGCGAAAAAATACTTTTGGATTATACGGAAAAAAGTTTAAACCCAATACTATTTTTACTAATTGCTTGCCTCATTTGCTTTTCCCAAACTGATCATTATTTGATTTGTAATTTGTGGTCGAGAAAAAGATAAAACTTAGAAAAGAAGGCAAATAAAATTTCAAGTTTGATTAAAAGTGAGAAAAGAGGGCTTGTATGGTTGAATACTTGAATTTTTCTCTAATATGGCCCAATCTAATTAATAAGAAAGGGGAGAAGAAAAAACATAATCATAGATAATCTTGATATACTAGTGTAGCCAAAAGCAAAATGATGTTTAACATGTATTTTGCTTTGCCACATTAACACCATTTTCTTCTCTTTCAAGTTTCAATCTAAACCTAGGTGTCCGTTTTCTACTGCTTGAATCCTAACTCATTGTCTTTCGTAAGTAGTTAGAGCTGTCAAATCCACCTCCATTAGAAGATATAAAATCTAAATGAAGTCTAAACCCTTTTTTTGTTCTTCTGTGCTTTCCACTAGACTACCTTTTTCAGTACTAATAAAGTTTTTAATCCATTAATGTTGAGAAGCCCATCACGCTTTTTTTAAACAGGTCCATGACACAATATTTTGGTGTTTTCATGCTACAACTCTATTACTCTGCATTTGACAAAAAATAATTAGAACCACCAATCAGCGAAAAGCTCTTCACTGCTGTTATAAAGAACACAAATTAATTTTATTGAAGTTTTGGGTTTTAGAATTGATTTGTTTGAATGCTACAAGATAAACAATACATCAGTTCTTAAGTTTGTATTTATGTCATGACGATCCACAAAACTGATCAGAAGACGCATGTTTTCTCTTTATTGGTTTCAAGTTACTGTCGTTATTCGTCGTTGTTTGATCTTTAGAACCCGTTAAATCTCTAGTCGAACCATTTTCGCTCTTATTCATCTCCATCGTTGCAGACCCTGCAAAGAAACCACCACCAGAGACACGTGGAATCGCCATCGCCACTGGTTGTTGCATCCCCGAGACTTGGAACTGTGGTCCGTGGTTAACCGATGAACCACCACGGCTTAAATCAGGCAAGCCCATTGCATAAGGCATTCCCATGCCCATTGCCATTGCAGCCGGGTAGTGCCCCATACCAGGTGGGAACATAACCGGTGGCATGTAGTAACCAGACGCCATTGACATGATCTGATCGCGATTGTGTTTATTAGATTATTAGTTTGTCCGATTCTATCGATTTTAGGGAGTAATGAAAGTGTTACCTGTACTTGAAGTTGGAGTGACTTGAGATACTCGATGGCTTCATCTAGCATCGAAGCTTTGTCCACCTTTAAACCATATAATGACAGATTAAATACGAAAAATCTCGCTTTGTAGAATTGGACAATCCTGTTTACTATGGTTTCATTTGTTTTATAAATACTGAAACTAATCCAAAACCATTAGTAATGTGATTCAAGTTTTAGTTTATTTGGCATTGCTCCTTATCTTTCAAACAAAAATGAATCATGACGGGTGGAGAAGAGACCGACCTTGTTGCAGTTTGGAATGAGTTCTTGCAGGGCACGCATCTTCTCGTTGATCCTATCACGCCGTCTCTGAAAATTGAGGACAGTTAGCTACCAAATATAGCGCTCTTTTCTGAGTTTGAGAATGGACAAAAACCCCTTCAGGGGCTTCACTCACTCACCCTTTCAGACAGATTATGCACTTCTGCAGAGCGGCTTCTCTTTGAACCCAAACCCGTTCGAGAAGGACCTGCTTCCTTTCTTCCATCTCCTGATTCTTCTTCAACATCCTGCTCAACAATATTAAAGAAGAATAATGAATAAAACAGTGAGAAAACGAGATTTTGATGTGCATCAAATGATATGAGTTTAACTCACTTCACTATGACGACAGTCAATGTCTTGAATATCTGAATGCTTTCTCTTTAAAGAAAGTGAAGGACTTTCGGATGGGCCATCGAGACTATTACCCGAGCCAACAGAAGAACACACAACTGCCTTTTCACTCTCTTGGTCTTTTCTACATGAGTCCTCTGTAATAAGGCAAGCCTTTTGGTTATCCTTGGGCATAGCAGAAGCAACAGACTCGTTAAGAACCTTATCTTCAGAGTCCTTAGCTCCAAGAACTCTGGTCTGAAACACATTCGGCGGGCTTTGAGGACTCTTCTCTTTACTGCCATGAGGGTTATTAGTCTTAGCCAAAGTTGCAGGGCGTAAGAAATGCGAAAAGTTGACCAAACTGGGCTTGTTACTAAGGATTAGTGGTTCCTGCGTCTGAGTAAATTGATCCGGTTTGGCTTGTAGGCTAGCAGGATCCCTAGCTCTATCACTTCCATACACAGATTGAGATTGAAAACCGTTATACTGCGATGAAGAAGCAGCAGAAGCTGACTCATTGCCATCGTTTCTTCTCTGAAACAACGGGAAAACATTTTGATTTACCGCCATATCGCTCTCTTGCTCGTTGACTGTAACAGGAGACATATCACGCAAGAAATCAGAGCAATATCCATCGAGGGATGGATGATGATTCAACCATGGAACAAAGTCATCGTCTTGACTCAAACCCGTCATTAGTGATGGCACTGACATAGGGATCTCATCCACCATCGTTGCCTTTGAGCCATTCCGTATCTCTCTAACTCTAGAAGAGTTTGCTTGATGAATAATAGCTTGTGGTGGAGGAATGTTCCTCGACCTGCTTGACTGACTCTGAGTTGAAATCTGACCGTTTTCCCACACCAGCTCCACAACTTCATCTACAGGTCTGTTTTTTTTCACACAACCAAAAGGCAAAAACATGAAACTGATGAACTTGAAACTAGGCACTTAGACACAAGACTGAAAGAGACTCACGGAGAAGGGTTGTTGTCTTGAGCAGATTCGAGCTTAGCTTGGGTGAGCCTGAAAAGCTCAAACAGAGGCATGGTGTTGCGTTTTACAGAGACAATCTTGATCCTGAAAAGGGAATTCATAAAATAGACCAATTAGGCCAAGAAGTACTTCAGTTCCCAAATTAGAAACTGGGGAAATAAAGAAATACTAGAAAAGAAATCAATGTTTGTATCAATATATGCAATATAAAACAGCTAAAGAGATTTTCACTTAAATTAATGGCAACATGATTATTAGTCAAACCAATTGTTTAATCACACTGAAGAACGATTCAAAACAGTGTACTCAAGAACTAATTATGCATCACTTAAAAGATCAAAACTTTCTGTCTTGTTCCCTAAACCCAGAAACAAAAGATCAAAACTTTACTCTTGTTTCTCTGAATCAAAATCTATCATTCGTAGCTGACCTGAGAAAAAGGGTAGCAGAAAACTGAAGAAATCGAAGTCGGCGAAGAGAGAGAGAAAGAGAGTGAGACCCTCAAAGTAGTACTAAAATGACATCAATCCAAATGCAGGGAAGGAAGCGAGAACAGAGGAGAAGAAGACGGCGAATTGGAGTAATCTTGAGAAAGTAGGCGGAGAGAGGGAGATGGAGACAAATCGACGCACAAGACGGAGAGTGAGAGAAGAGAAGAGGGAGGGGGGACCAAATCGTTGCAAGGCACTGCAACTGAGGCACTGCAACTGAGGATTTGATTTTTTCACAGTCTCTGAGACGTTTCTCTCGAACATTCATTCAACTTTTAGCGTCGCTTGAATCATTAGCTCTACTGTTACTCTCTGTATTTTTTTTTTTCTCCCTATTTATAAACACATAATTAAAGAGAAATCGATTCATAGAATCAGTTCATCATAAAAACAAAATTAATTGCCAATAATCATAGTGGATACACAAAGGAAACTAAAAATAAAATAAAAATCATAGTGGATACACATATACATATGACCATCAAAATATGTAGTTTAGTGATTTTATATCAATATTATTGGGATTAATATTCAAACCATACATATTTCTAGCAAATAATGCAAAACATATTACCAGCTCACAGAGATCTTTGTGATTAAACAAATATTGATTACTTTTTTGGGCATGTTGTAAATATCGAGACAAGTTTTATCGTAAACAAATACTAGTAGTTGTTGTTTACTAGTGGTTTTAGGCTATTAGTAGACATAAATAATGTTTAATTAGATGTACTATATAAAAATTACGGTATTATACAATCCTAAATGGTTAAGGTAACTGTATTTATAAGATATTGTTATTAAACAAGAAAATTAAAGCAAAAGGGACCCTAGAGAAGAGAGTTGGGCATGGTTATTATTATTGAACCAAATTGCTTCTCACCGACCTCTGCACACTTCGTCTGTCTCTGTTACATGATACAGGTCCTTTGCATTATTACAATTAATTCATGGTGTGTCTATAAAATAATCAAATACACATACAAATATGAAAATAATCATATACATACTAGAATATGTTATCTTATCTTAAAGTGACATGGGCCTGTGATACACTAAAGTTGTGTGTGATGTGTTATCATAAAAGAACGCTGCCAAAAAAGCATCACACTCCAAGTGGGGTTGAGCAACCTTGTCTCTCTTTATCTATCTTAATAATTAAAGATTTGACTTTCTAATCATTACTATTTTTTTTTAAGTCTTTACTATACTAAATTACTAATCATCCTTAAGTTTGGGAACTCACTCAGCAAGTTCTATTAACTGATGAAAACCAATCATTTGGGATTTAATAATTGAGATTTTGTTTAATCATCATGGGATATATGTGTTATACTGGTTCCAAACTCTTACTTTAGAGTTTAGAGCATTTTATCTTTGGATCTAATTTTTTCCTTTCTATAAGTAAGAAAATAAATAAAACCATCTATAACAACATATCAGCCGTATTTGTGTTTATCAACGTTAGCAACTTAGCATCTATTTCTTCATGAAAGGTCAATTAAGCGCCATGCAAATTAGATTCTAAGATGCGTAACTCAACCCGTTGTATACTATAAACTTTCCAAGTGGATAATTTGAGCACCTATTCGGATTTGCATGGACCATTATTGATTTCATCACTATAGTTATTATCTCCATCTCTCTCATTCAAAAAAGACATAAACAAATTTATTTTCAAATTTAAACCGAATAAATAAATAAATAAGTAAACACCAAAGGAAAAAAAAAAAAAACATGGAAGTGCCTTGCTATATGTTAGGCCAAAAAATCAAATAAAATGACAAGACTCTGTCCCCGCATAACTCTCAATATATCCGCCGTGGAATAGGCCAACAACACGTTTTTGATCTCTTGCTCTACAGTCTTAACAAAATAAAAGATACGCAAAATCTTTTACCTCATAATCATGAACAACTTAGGAAAAAGAAACCGTAGCTCATTTTTATTTTATTTTTGAAAATTGGCCCTTCCACAATGTAAAATGTCACATTCGCTGTTATATATCAAAGCGTCACTTTACGTCAACACAAAGGCAAATTTGTTGATGATGATCATGATCAGTAGATTATTCTCAACGATGGTGATTGGTGATAGATGAGTCGAGGAGACACGTGGTAACTTTTGAGGGCACAAGAGACGCGACACGTGTGACATATGCTACAATCTGGCATATGCTATGAACAATTAATACAGAAGAAGAGAATAATGCGTTTCCTTTATACGAAATACCTTTCTTTTTTTTTGGTTGGTGGTGCAAAATGGTGACCAGAAACAATATTTGAACAAGAATCGGTATGTGTAAAATGTATATACGTATACTATGCAAAATACAATGAACATCTACACGTTGACACGCTTTGCCGTGTCCCTATCCTCATAAAGTCTAATCAAACACGTCCCCACTTCCTTGCATAGTCCAAAAAATCTAATCAATCTCAAGTCTCAACTATAAACCAAACCCAATTCAGATTTTTGTGAATTTGAATCAGAGACAAAACCAAATCGACATTAATATATGTATACCACAAACTGGTTGATGAATTTAATACAGTTTCGTATTCTTAAAAGCTTATGCGACACTGTTTAATACAACAGTCAACCTCTGTAGAAATTATGGAACGGTTGAAAGGTGTAAAAGTTCTTAAACCTTAATTTTTAATTGGGCCTTACTAATCAGCCCACTAGAATATCTGGCCACATTTTAATGAATAACAGAAACGGAGGTGGCAGATATTCAAGTGGGCTCAGGAGATACAATCATTCGGCCCAAGTAAGTAAAGCCATCAAAACGACATAGTTTAACAAATCGATTACATTTTAGTGCCACGTCATGCCCTCTTCCTCGATTGAAAAGAGGAGTAAACCCTAATTTCCCCAAATCGCAAAGACCAGAGAGACAGACACTATGAATCTTCCATCGTCAACGACGGCAACGTCAACCTCCGCTTCTTCCGATGCAGCGGCGGATTCCACCGAGAGATGCGATGATTGCGGAAGCCTAGACGCCTGGGTGATACACACAGTAAAACTCCGTGGATCTCTCCGCTTCTTCTGCACACATTGCCTCCTCCGCAACCATCCGACGTCGTTTTGTCCAACTTGCTTCGCCTTCTACGATTCATCTCCGCCGAATACTTTTCGCCGCGTCGCTTGCTCCAATTCCAATTGCCCCTCCTTGACTCACATTCATTGCGCCGTCGATGCAAATCCCCCTTCTTCTTATCTCTGTCCTCCTTGCCTGAACCCTACTTCTTTCTCCTTCTTCCGCCCTATTGTCGACGCAAACGGCTCTCGCTCCGTCGATAAATCTCTCTCCCAAGCTTTCTTATGCGCCGCTAAGATCGCTGCTTCTTCAATGAACAAAGCTGTTATGGCCGCTAAATGTGATGCTGATCGGAGAGGAAGAGAAGCTGCTTTGGCGAAGAAGAGAGCTCGCGAGGCTCTTGAGCATGTTGTCATGCTTGACGCCAAGGAGAAGGCAAGATCGGTTGTTCCAAAGCTTAAAGAAGCTTCCGTTGATCAGAAACAAAAACTGAGTCCTGCATCAAATGGTGGTACTGTTAAAGAAACAGAGAGCTCTGCAACAACTACTACTACTACTACTACTACTAATACTACCAAGAACAATGGAGGCACAGAGAAACAGAATCCGGGAATGCAATTGGCTATAGTTAAGCAAGAAGCTGATGCCTCTAGATAACAACTTCAAGCATTTCGTCTTCTGATGAAAGAAAGCTGATTCTGATTCGATCTCAATGTAGATTGTACGTTATCTCTTTTTTTGTTTGTTCATGTTTTTCTGGATCGTTTACGCTATGTGTAGGAATCTCTGGAACTGTGAAGTGTTTTTTTTTTTATAATAAATCATATGTTTCTGTGTCTGACGAAAGCCACTCTGTGTAACATAGCCTGGTGATGGTTTTAGTTGCTGGATCTGCCAAATTTCTTGTTCAAATTGTTGTGATGTGATTCTTGTTTATGAACCCATAATTGAGATTGAAAATTGTTATTTCCTATGTCAATTTAACCAATTAAAATCTACTTTTTAAAAATAAAGAGCAAGCTTACTTTTTTTTTATGTTCAATAGTAAAATTAAAAAGGACAGAGAGGCAATAACAAGATATGCTCATCACACAAGACATTTCTCTTTGAGGCTAAGAATAGTGTCTCTAATGGTTGCTTCTGTAGGAGTGAACTCAATTCCCAAACTCTTCACTTTTTCAACACATAGCTTGTAAATCACTGGAATGATCTCAATTGCTTCATTCCTTCAATAAAATCATAAAGAAGTTTTCGTATCAAGTATTTCAGAGTGTACATCTGATTGTAAATCAATGATGAAAGAATATTGAACTTACTTGTTAACGAGATTCAAGTCAGGAAAGAATTCACGCAAAATCTTCTCAATGTCATTTATCGTCACCACCGGACCCTCAATGATATATCTACCGTTGGCAGAAGGAGTCTCGAACGCTTTGACATGAGCGAGGGCAACATCCCTCACATCGACGAGCCTAAAATTCTTGTTAATGAAATTGTCCTTACCTGTAATAAGATCCACAATCACATTTACTGAGAAAGTAAGACTTGGTTTCAAGAGCGGTCCGAGCACAAGTCCTGGATTTATTACGACCAAGTCAAGCCCTTTTTCCTTTGCGAATCGCCATGCTTCATCTTCGGCCAAAGTCTTTGAGAGTGCATACCAAAGCTGGACAAGTCAAATATAAAAAATTATGAAAGAATGCGACTTTTAGTGAACTATGTCACAACACAATTCGAGAACCTTATTCTCAGTGCAAAAATTTGGATCCGAGAAGCAACTCTCGTCTACTGAGTCGTTTGGTCCCAAGGGAGGCACACGAAACAAAACTGCGGCCATGGACGATGTTACGATGACCCTCTTAACAGATGACACTTTAGCACAAGTGTCAAGGACGTTAAGTGTTCCCTTAACGGCCGGATCAATCAGCTCAATCTGCAAACCCTTGGAAACACTTAAGCTAGTAAGTTAATGTCTTGAAGTAAGACAAGATCTACAATAATATATAAGTGGCGTGGTCAATCAGTTTATTATCGTCAATTAGTTTTGAATTGAAACGTATGAAACTTAATTAATAATCACTATGCATTGTCTTGTTCCAAACAAAGTGATATACATATAATCGTGAAACAAACCTGATGATCAGTCACAGTTAATGAAACTGGAGAAGCGGTGTGGAAGACAGCGTCACATCCTTCAATTGCTTGCTCGAAAGAAGATTCTTCCAAAAGATCTGCTTTGAACAGTTTGAGTCTTTCTTTTGCACCCTCCAGTGCAAGAAGATGTTCTGTTTTCTTTGCATCACCTAGACAACAAAAATACAAATGCATACAATAGTTAAAAAGACTTTCTAGTTACTGAATACTGATTATTAAAATTAAGAAAAAGGGATAAAAAGAAGGAACAAACTTGGGTCTCGAACGGTGGCCCTAACGGTGTAGCCACGGAGAAGCAAAAGCTTAACAATCCAAGACGCTACGTAACCAGAAGCTCCGGTGACGCAAACCATTTTTCCTCTGTCAGCCATCTCTCTCTAATTTGTGATGTTGGTTTCAGATCCAGTTATAAATTTGAGCAACAACTACTATCATCTTTATATAGTTGTACAATATACAATTTTACACACACACTAACACAATTAAAATAAAAAATCACGTAACATCTGTTCAGATTCAATACCTTAAGTTAATTACAGTATAAGATTTTTTACTTCATTTGGCATCTCATACTTTGACATGTGTCACTTTTTAGTAATCTTATATGGTTATATATAAATCTAATTAATTTTGAGATTCTTTTACTTTTTGGCTAAAAATATAACCATTTATAAAAACAACCAAATTGGGAATTTATAGTTTACTATCTAATGATTTCTTTTCTGCAATAAAATAAAATTTTGATGTTTAAGAAAATAAATGTAAGAATCAATATTATACAACTATTTGGTACTTACTAATATAAAGGACTGAAATTTGGTACTTTACAAACAAATATATAAAGAAGTATACTCATTTACAAGATTTTTTTTCTCTCACTTTCACTTCTTTACAAATTACAAGACTCGCTATCAGTGTTCTAAAAAGCGGTCTAGGCGCTAGGCTCTCATGCGACGCCTAGATAACCGTCTTGACCGCCTAAAGTTACATAGATCTTGTTTAATGTATTTTTGTCAATTTTAATTAGAGTTTTATTTATATATATAGTTATACATATTTATATATTGTTTAATATAAATATAAATAAATGTTTTATCTAGTTTTGTTTATAATTTTATAATTTTTAGTTTTATATAGACATTTTATATAACTTTTATATATAATATCATATTTATAATATTTTATGTTATAAACGTCTAAACCGCCTAAAAAATCGCCTAGGCTCCGATTAGACGTTCTAGGCGCTAGGCACTGGGTCACCGCCCGCTTAGTGCCTAGCGCTTTCTTGAACACTGCTCGCTATTAACTTCTTTACAGCAAGTGATGGAATGAAAAATCAATGAGTTTTTTTTTTTGGATTTTTCGTCTTCTAAACAAATAGTTAGAGAATTGTACTTAATTTTCCAAGTTAAGGATCGTTTTTTCAGAACACCAAGCGGTATACTAACAATGCAGAACGATATATGTTAGTTTAGTTAGGGCCTAGGGGACATAAATATAAGATTTATATTGGTTTTAAAATAACTAGTAAGACTTAATTATAATCCTTTTTTGAAATGCATAGATTGCATGGAATAACAAGTACCCAAAACAATAAAGAAGATCACACAAGACATTTCTCCTTGAGACTAAGAACAGTGTCTCTAAGGCTTGTTTCTGTAGGAGTGAGCTCAGTTATTCCCAAACTTTTCACTTTCTCCAGACACACTTTGTAAGTCACTGAATTCATCTCAGTAATGTCTTCATTCCTATTAATCAATCAAAATAGTTCGTTTTTGTTACGTTTGTAGAATCAAAACAGGATAAAGGACTTATAAATAAATGATCAAAGAAAAGAAAACTCTCTCACCTATCAGCAATGCACAAATCAGGAAAGAATTCGCGCAAAACTTTCTCAATCTCTTTTATGGTCACAACCGGACCATCAATGATATATCTGCCATTGGCTGAAGGAGTCTCGAGTGCCTTGACATGAGCTAGAGCAACATCTCTCACGTCCACGAACCTATGATGTCTTGTATTAAAAGGATTCTTACCTTTCATAAGTTCCACAATCACAGCTACCGAGAAGTTAAGAGTTGGATGCAATATTGGTCCAATCACAAGTCCTGGATTTAGTACGATCAAGTCGATCTGATTGGCCTTGGCGAATTGCCATGCTGCATCTTCGGCCAAAGTCTTGGAAAGTATATACCATTGCTGAAAAGGAAAAACACAAAAAGGGTGAGAAATAATGCGAGTTGTCATGAACTCATTGATGATATGTCAAAGACCTTTTTCCCCTCAGCAATACTTGGATCAGTGAAGAAGGTTTCGTCTACTACATCGTTTGGTCCCAACTTGGTCTTAGGAGCAAGAACTGCTGCCATAGATGATGTTACGATGACCCTCTTGACAGAAGACACCTTAGTGCAAGTTCTCAGGACGTTAATAGTACCCTTGACGGCTGGATCAATCAGCTCAACCTGAGAATTTCAGAGTAACATTAAGTTTCATAGACTTCTAACTCAAAATCAATTGGCTATGAGTAGACTTACCGACTTAATTATGTGCTTTATGTATTAATTTAGGACTTCTCTAACTTTAGATGTGGGATTTCTAATAGTAAATCAAGCAAGTGAAAAAGTAATGATTGTGTTGTTCCGAACAAATTGATATCATAAACGAACCTGAGGATCAGTGCTGACAGTGATCATAACCGGTGAAGCAGTGTGGAAGACAGTATCGCATCCATCAATTGCATGTTGGAAAGAACCTTCTTCTAAAAGATCTGCTTTGAATAATTTGAGTCTTTCTTTTGCGCCGTCCAGTGCAAGAAGGTGATCTGTTTTCTTTCGATCGTCTGGAGAAAAACAGAAATATGTCAAAGTGCACTTCAAGATAAGAATGCTTCTTTAGTTTTTATTCTTCTTTCTCTGAATTGTCACTTGTATCTCTAAAGAGAAATT
The DNA here is from genome assembly GCF_000004255.2 of Arabidopsis lyrata subsp. lyrata. Lineage (NCBI taxonomy): Eukaryota > Viridiplantae > Streptophyta > Magnoliopsida > Brassicales > Brassicaceae > Arabidopsis > Arabidopsis lyrata. Next base: position 3,620,644 of record NW_003302555.1, on the reverse strand, counting down.
TGATGATTCAAGTGACAAAGAGAAATTGTCTTCTATATTAATAAGGAGAAAAGCAGAAGGAGAAAAGAAAGAGTGAAGAAGGAAACAAACTTGGGTCTCGAATGGTGGCATTGACGTTGTAGCCACGGAGGAGCAAAAGCTTAACAATCCAAGATGCTATGTATCCGGAAGCTCCGGTGACGCAGACCACCTTTCCTCCATGGGCCATCTCTTCACTTTTATCTGGTAAGTAGAATTAGTGTGGTTGGTAGGCTTCTGTATTAAAATTGATAAAAAATAATCCCATTTTTATAGTTGCATACGTTTTAGTTTGACACGCAAACTCATCTCTTTTAAGTCACGTGTGACGACGCTACTACATTAACATAACGTCTACTATTTCTTCTGCCTTGCAACATTTGTGGTTTTATTTCTTCTTTTTTTTTATTTCCTTACGAAAAAAAAATCACACACATACAATTATGGGAAAAAATCTTATCCCATTAAATATCTATACACCATGCTCTTAATGGATCCGTATCTCAGTATTTTTAAATATAAATAATTCAAAATTAGTACTCAAATTATTTAGAAAATAAATAACATATGTTATTCTAACTTTTGATTTCACAAAAAAAAAATAGAACTCATAACCAATTTTATAGTCTAGATACATTTAAATTGTTAAGTGTTTGTTGGGAAGAAGAAACCACATTGACTTAAAACACCTAAAATAGATGACATCAAGAATTATCTCATTTTGAAATTTTGAGAAACTAAATTAAGCGTTGTCTGTCCCTTTAATGGTATTTACGAGCTTCTAAGGATAAGGGTGGATTACGTGGTTCGACTCTTGATCATGGAACCATTAGATTAGACGAGTTTGAATTCTTAAAGTCATATAACCACTCGTTTATTCCTTGTACCAATTGACTTGACTACATCACCTAGCGTTTGGACGGCGCAAACAGAAGATAGTCCTATTTATCGAATTGTAGGGACAGTTTTAGGATCAACCCAAACACATCTAGAACTGGTCCAAAGAACCATGAGTGAACAAATATTTGCCGTAGCGTTAAGTGATGTTAGCTTAGTTTAGGCGATGTATCTAAGCTAAATTACACTTATCGATATATAATGTATCCAAACCTTAATTAGTGACAAGTTTAGCCTAAACAATATTATATATAAAATGTTTAGATTTCAAAAGTGTCCACAACTTAAATCACTTTAATTAGTAATACTAACAAAATAAAAATACACAATAGTTAAAAATTATACGAAAAGAATCATAAAAGACATTTCTCCTTGAGGCTAAGAATAGTGTCTCTAAGGCTTGTTTTCATAGGAGTGAACTCCACTCCCAAATTCTTCACTTTCTCCACACAGACTTTGCATATCATTTCATTCATCTCACTTTCTCCATTCCTAAGAAAATGAAAAGAAGTTTTTCAAAATCTTCCATTAAATTTATGGACTTCATAAGATGATAAGGGTAGAGCTAGGGAAAGAGAACTCACGTATCAGCAATACACAAATCTGGAAAAAGCTCCCGCAGAATCTCTAAAATGTCGTTTACACTCATACTTGGACCATCGATGATGTATCTGCCATTGGCTGAAGGAGTCTCCAACGCTTTGATATGAACTAAGGCGACATCTCTTACGTCCACAAACCTGTAGTATCTATTATTGAAAAGGTTCTTACCATTGATGAAATCCACAATTAGCTCTACCGAAAAATTAAGAGTTGGTTGCAAGAGTGGTCCGCAAATAAATCCTGGATTCAACACAACCATGTCGATTCCGTTGTCTTTGGCAAATTGCCAAGCTGCATTCTCTGCCAAAATCTTGGAGAGTGAATACCAATTCTGAAAGAAGAAAAAGAAAAGTATAAGAAAGAAACCGAACTCTCAAAAATTGATATGATCACAACAGAATATAAGGACCTTTGTCTCCCTGCATAGACTTGGATCGGAGAAGAAAGTCTCGTCCACCACGTCGTTTGGCCCAATAGGAGGCTGACGAGAGAGAACCGCAGCCGTGGAAGATGTCAGAATGACTCTCTTGACAGAGGAAACTTGTTTGCATGTATTAAGGACGTTAATAGTACCCTTTAAGGCTGGATCAATCAGCTCAGTCTGATAGCGAAAAAAAACAAATTTTGATAAACATTATAGAACTGACTTTGCTAATTACTAATTAGAATACATATACATTGCAATTCCCACAACAAAGTTTAAACTGTTGACAAACCTGAGGATCTGTGACGGTGAATAGAACTGGAGAAGCGGTGTGGAAGACAGCGTCACAGCCTTCGATAGCTTGTTCAAAAGAGGATTCTTCCAAAAGATCTGCTTTGAACAATTTGAGTCTTTCTTTTGCACCCTCTAGTGCAAGAAGATGTTCTGTTTTCTTCCTGTCCGCTAAAGAATGATATAACAATATATATACGTCAAAAAATGCATATGGTACTTGTACAAAAAAATCATCATTCCAAAATCAAAACACAACAGTTCAAATATGATAACCAAAGAAATTTCAATTTCGTTGTACAAAAAAAAAAAAAAATCTCGATTTGGTAATTTGATATGTATTTTGGTGTTTTAAGTGAAGACATAATTCGCACCAAAAAAAGTAAAGACATAATTGGTTTGATTCCGTCAGATTTTTTTCAGCTAGATTCCGATTTGATTTTGTTGGGCTACTCTTAATCATCCCTACAAATTGCAGTCTTGATAAATGTTTTTGATTTCTAGAAAAAATGTTCTTTTTCAATTTGCTTACTCTGGAAAATGTTTTCTAGATTGGCTAGAAGATATCTTTCTATATTTTGTAAAAGAATGATATATTTAGATAAAAGAAAGTAAGAATTGAGAACAAACTTGGGTCTCTGACAGTGGCATTGACGGTGTAGCCACGGAGGAGCAAAAGCTTGACAATCCAAGACGCTATGTAACCGGAAGCTCCGGTAACGCAGACAACCTTTCCTCCGCCGTTCATATCTCTTCTCTGTCTCTGTTTCTGAAAATAATTGTTTCAAAATGAAGAGTCACCTCGCAACTATAATGATTAGTAGTAGGTGGTTTGGTCAAATAGGGCCGCTCCATCAGAATATGGGCCTTGTTTGAAATTGGAAAAATCACATAGCCTAATAACTTTTTAGAACTGTAAATTGGAAAAAATGAAGTTCACAATACAGTATTTCTTTTAATCTTTAGTTTATTGATTTTATTTTAAATATTTGATTATATTGTAAAAGCCTAATACATCCTCCACACGAATTATAATTAGAACTAGACATCCTTAGAAAATAAAAGCTATATGCTTTATCTATGATTAGGATCCTCTGTTGGTTTATTATAGAGACACTTCTCCTTAAGGCTAACAATAGTGTCTCTGAGGGTTTCTTCTATAGGAGTGAACTCGATTCCCAAACATTTCACTTTCTCCACACATACTTTGTATGTCATTTCATTCATCATCTCATCACTCTCTTCATTCCTAAAATCGAAGTTCATCAATAATATAAAAAGCTTGTTCTGTTTATGGGTTCAATATGAGTATAGGTAAAGATGAAGGAAAAAAGATAACTCACTTCACAACACGACACAAATCAGGAAATAATTCATGCAAAAGCGCTTTTTAATATCTTTCATTGTTGTATTCGGATCAACAATGATATATCTGCCATTAGCAGAAGGGACCTCAAACGCTTTGATATGAGCAAGCGAAACATCTCTCACGTCCACAAACCTGTAGTAAAAACTATTTGGAGGGCTTTTACCGTTTAAAAGATCCACAATCACTTCTATAGAGAAATTAAGAGTTGGCTGCAAAAGTGGTCCGACTACGCTTCCTGGATTCATTACGATCAAATCGATCCCATTTTCTTTGGATCAAAGACCTGCCATTTTCTTTGCATACCATTGCTAGAAAGTCAAAAGAGAAAAATGTAAGAAAGAATGTGAAAACTGATCATGAAATTTTATTAATTACTTGTCAGAACATGATTCAAAGACCTGCATTTCCAAGCAAAAATTTGGATAGGAGAAGAACGTTTCGTCCACCACGTCGTTTGGCCCTAAGGGTGGCTTACAACCAAGAACAACGGCTGTGGAAGATGTTACAACGACCCTCTTTACCGAGGAAGCTTTCGCGCATGTTTTCAAAACGTTCATTGTACCTTTAACGGCTGGATCAATCAGCTCAGCCTGAAATGCCTCAAACAAAGAAAATTAACATATAGTAAAATGAAATATATTACTAGATTGTAATTAAATTACTAGTGCAGTCGTTGTGTCACCATCCGGATGCATGCATATTGTTGACATAATAAAAAGGGGAAATTATTAACGAGCCTGAGGATCTGTAGCGGTAAGTATGACTGGAGAGGCGATATGGAAGACACCATCGCATCCCTCTATAGCTTGTTGGACCGAACCTTCTTCCAAAAGATCTGCTTTGAACAATTTTAGTCTTTCCTCTGCGCCTTCAAGGGCAAGAAGATGCTTTGTTTTCTTTGTATCCTCTAGAGATAAGAGACATATTTCAAATCTCAAAATGCTTATATTTTTTAATCCTCCGTAACAGGTTTGAAGAACGAAAATTTGAGAATTTTATATGACTAGAGAACCGTCTTTCTATTACGGAAAATGTTATTTAGATATTATCTAAAGAAGAAGGCAGAAGGAAACAAAAAATAAAGAGAAGAAGAAACTAACTTGGGTCTCGAACAGTGGCCTTGACGGTGTAGCCACGGAGGAGCAAAAGCTTCACAATCCAAGACGCTATGTACCCGGTAGCTCCGGTGACGCAGGCCACCTTTCCTCCGCCGTTCATCTCTATGAAATTTATAATTGGTCGGTTGGCTTAAGTTATGAAATTGAGCAAAAACTACCTTCACTTTTATACAAAATTTAAATGATAACAACAAAATCTTTAAAACCAAAAAAAAAAAATCTGGCTTAATAAATAATGGTAGCCAAATTAACAAAAAGTAATGGTGATTAAACTATGATATATCACAGTTCAATAATTATGTTTTTTATGGACTATTACCATCCAATATTTTTGTTGTTGTTATCAACCATTCACTATCTTTAGTTCTCTCAAAACACTCTAATTTAATCTCATATGGATTTCATACTTTGACATGATGTAAACTTTTTAATAAGCTTTTCTTAGACTATATCTCTAGTTATTTGGAGATCATTTACTTTTACATTCACAAAAAAACATATAGAGCAACATTGGTAATTAACTTATTTACTTAACAATGATTTTTTTTGTTACTAATTAACCCAAGTAAACTAGCAAATGTAATGTTTAAGTAAATAAATGTAATAATCAATATTATAACTTTTTTGGCAGTGTCAAATAAATATTTGGAGAAATATACTCATTTACAAGATTTATTTCTACTTTCACTTCTTTACAAACAAGACTAACTATAAATTACTCTTACCAACTATACTATTGATTTTGTACTTAGACTAATAATATATAAACATAAAATTTAAATATAGATTGGTAGATATATGAAAAGGACACGTTTGAATAATTTTGTGGAAACTAAAATCATTGAAAGTCGTTGACTCGTTGTATTTTCGTGATAACTACTTCATATTCTAAAATTCATTAGTGCTTCTATGTACTTCTATGTTATTAATATGATTTTGTGACCAAAAAAAAAATGATTAATGTAACACGTTCTATAGCTAAATATGCGGCCACAAACGAACACTATGCACACGTGGCTTTCTATAATTTGAACCAATAGATTTTGCCGCGCTACAGTCAAACCCTAGCAAGTTAGCTAACTGCGCCAGATGCGTAGGTTAGCTAAGGATTCGTTACTTTAAATCACACAAAATCCGAAGCACTAGACTCGGTAACGCCGAAGCTAAACATTTTAGCCACTTACCTTAAATGATCTCTCATCCGAACCTCACGGCTACGGACCCATCCTCCAGTTTCATTTTCACCGTCACTTTCCTCCTCTGGAGAAATTACGAACTCGAACAAATCTGCAATTTGATTCTTCTTTCTATCAAACGCAGAAGCCTAATTTTGTCCAACCGTTCGATGGAGACTGGTGGGTTGCGAGAAAGTTCGGATTTTTAGGGTTTGAAGTTTCAAAAATTCAAAATTCTGTAGGAGTTTCAATTTTTTTTAAAAGGTCACGTTTTTTTGGGCTGTATACTTGTTAAGTATTCGTCTTTATCGAAGTTTATTTATTGATGTGAAAGGGACGACACAAGTTTCTTTGTCTCTCTTGCGTATTCCCTACCTCGATAGAGTTGTTAATGGCTGTTATTTATAAAAAATCGATTGTTACGAACAAGGTTAAGATGATTTAGTTCTTGTGGGCAGATTTGAATGATTTCAAATTCTTTAATTAAACGGAGATTGGACATTTATGTGTTTCATTCGTTTATGTACAGGGTCACGTGAAGAACATGAATAGCTGCTTCCTTTTACGTTTTTGAATTTGAGGTTTTCTGGAGAATTTATCTGTCTAGATTGAAGAACAGAGCGGTGACAGACAATGCCAACTTCTGTTAGTCTAAGAGAGGATGATCCTCTGTTGAAGGATTTGAGTGAGAAGAAGCAGAGTTTCAGGAGAAATGTGGTGTCTTTGGCCACTGAGTTGAAAGAAGCGAGGACTCGTCTTGCGGAACAGGAGCGGTCGTGTTCAAAAGAAGCCATGTCTAGGCAGGTAAGCAAGCACTCATGAGTCATGATATTCTCAACTATCACTTTTTGTGTGTTTTAGTTTTTTGTTTCGATGTTTGAGACTTTTGATGAGCTGTTTTCTATATGAGTAGGAGGCAGAAACAAGAGTTAAGAGAATGGAAGATGAAATGCATGAACTTGCTAAGGAACTAAACAAGAAAGTTGAGCAGATTCGTGCATCGGATGTTACTACTGAGAAGGTTAGGATTGTTTCTTCACATTTCTTGATTGTCCAGTTTTTCTAGTTTTGCTTGATTCTGCTTGAACACATAGATCTGTTATAACATTGTTTCTCATCAGCCTTCTTATGTCTGTCTCTTTAAATTTTGCTGGTCTTCTTTTACCTCTTGAACCTGCTTGGGACTTAATCTGCCAAAATTAGGTAGATCTTATGTCCTTTACCGATGTAACTTATCAACTTTTCTGTTTTCCTATTGTGCAGTTTGTGAGGGAATTGGGTGATATCAAGTCACAGCTTGCAGCAACACATGCAACTGCAGAGGCAAGTGCTTTGTCAGCTGAATCAGCACAGTCTCAGTGTAGAGTGCTTTCGAAACAATTGCATGAGAGGACTGGTTCTTTGAAAGACCATGAGGACCAAGTTACTAGACTTGGTGAGCAGCTAGAGAATCTACGAAATGAGCTGCAAGCTAGAGAATATTCACAGAAGCAGCTAAGAGATGAGGTTTTGAAAGTTGAAGGTGACATTATGCGGGCTCTATCAGTGGTCAAGACCAAGGAGAATTCTGAGGTGCAGAAAATGCTAAATGAAGATCCTCCAAAGAATTTTGAAAGAATCAACAAACTTTTGATGGCTAAAGATGATGAAATTGCAAGACTCAGAGATGAACTAAAGATTATATCGGCTCATTGGAGGTTTAAGACAAAGGAATTAGAAGATCAGGTAACAACACATGCTTTAGCTTCTTTTATTTCTGTGATTTATTTTTGGTTTTACATAGTAAAACCTTTATTCTTCTGGACCAGGTGGAGAATCAAAGGAGAATCGATCAGGAGCTGAAGAAGAAGGTGCTGAAGCTGGAATTTTGCTTACGCGAAACACGCATCCAAACTCGAAAACTTCAAAAGGTAAACTCACTCTTTTTACCTGGGATCATAATTTCTTGAATCCAATACCAATCTAGCTGCTTTTCTACGGGATTGTAGATGGGAGAGCGAAACGATGTGGCAATACAAGAACTCAAGGAGCAATTGGCTGCAAAAAAACAGCATGAAGCTGATCTTTCTAGCAACCAAAACTTGTGGGATAAATCAGGTTTCAAGATTGTTGTCTCCATGTCGATGCTGATATTAGTTGCCTTTTCTAGGCGTTGAATTAGCAATGAAAACATTTTAGATCATATTAAAGTAGATAGACCGTATCCTACAGTGTATGGAGGAATAATATTACACCTCTTTGTTACAATGTCTGCGTTTCCGCTTTTGGTCCTAAAGAGATATATTTTAAACAAAACAACCGAGGTTTTCTGTACAAATCCGAAGCCTTAGCAATCCCATCGAACCAATGAAATTTATAATGTCTTACATTCCTAGCTTCTTCCTAGGAAGATGCTCTAAAAGACCTTCAACTTGTGTGTCATAAAGCTACTTCGACTCCTACATATTCTACTTCTAATGAAATAGCACTGCGTGAAGAATCAATGTTGCCATTATAGCATGACCAAAGTGAATCTTCAAGTGTGTAGAGTCTGATGATGTTGGATTGTTCCCATTTGGTGAACCATCAAAACCGTAACCCGTTAAACCTCCTGAGGAAGGATTGTTTAGCGTATTTGATGTAGGATTTGCGGGGTTGAAGATCGCTGGTGGAGTTCCAACCCTTGAATATAAATAATAGAGAGGTACGTTTTCAGTTAATCAACTCTGAAGAGGCTTTAAGACTAGACAAAAGAGTTGAAGAGAATGCTCTTATTACCCGATTATCCCGCCTCCTGTTGGTATTATAGGTGTTGATGTGACAGGAGGCTGGTTCACTGTTTGTGTTGATGGAGTTGGTGTTGTTGTTCCTGCTGTCATCGGTGTTGATGTCGATGAGCCTGTCTGGTAAATGCAAGAACCAGTGCCTGTAATGGAACAACAATCCAAAACAAAGTCAAGCAAAGCCACCATCTAACTGAAAACAAGAAAGAAAAAGAGAAACAGAGTATCCTCTGTTTATTTTCTCACTCACTTGGGTTGGTGTTAACTACCGAGGCTACACCGCCAAAATCGCAGCTTTGTGGAGAAGGGTTCTTCTGGTAATAGCTGTTGAAGGCAAATGAGGCATGATTCTGAAGACTGATAGGAGAATAACAGTTACCGCCTTGCTGTAATTGAGAGCAATCCGCGATCCCGCAGGCATAGTCAAGAGCCTGTTGGAGTGAGATTTGAGAGGCTCCAGGCTTTGCCACGCACCAGCTTTGACCTGGAACCGATGGAGAGTTTGAGACAACAGGCGGTGCAACCACAGGAACAGGAACTGGAACCGCCCCTGAGGGTTGTGTTGGAGGATACTGAGTCACTGGGTTGGTAACTGGGTTGGTCACAGGTGGTGTGAGTGTAGGAGGAGGAATTGTTGTGACTGGAGGTGGTGTGAGTGTAGGAGGAGGAATAGTTGTGACTGGAGGAACAATAGGAACTGTTGTGGCTGGATTTGTTGGCGTTATGGTAGCCGGAGGAAATGTAGCCGGCGGTGTAGTTGTAGGGTTTGTAGGAAAGACCGTTGGTGGGTTTAACACATCATGATGTGTAGTTGTTGAAGAACAGGATGAGAGAAGATAAAGAAAGAAGAAGAAGGTGAAGATGGAGTAACTCTGTTTCGCCATCAGAGCTTGAGATTGGTTTTGTTTTTTTTCTTCTTGTGTTTATAAGTACATGATTTGTAAGAAGAACAAAAGCTTAGAGATTCTCTTGAGAGAGAATTGGGGGAGAAAAAGAGAGAAGATGCTGACTGTACTCTACATGCAAGTGACTAAGTGAGAAAAAAAGAAAGTAGGAAAAAAGATGTTTGCTTTGCTATGAAGTCTTTTGGATTTGGCCTGTGACTAATCCCATCTGTTTTCTTTATATTTTTGTGTGCAAAGATATAATCTTTTGCCTTTGTTAGCCAGAAAAAAAATAATGAAAGAGAAAAACCCATTTTTGTCAGATCCGTTTCAGACATAAGCATATGCATAAAGTTCTCCGAGCTGCAAATTGGTATTTTTATTTCTCTTATCCAAAAAGGAGAAAAAAAGAAAGAAGAGAGACTGTTGCTGCAGATTAAGATTAATTAATACAATGGATGATCTTTTGCTTAGCTCAGCAAAACCCACAAAGATTTAAAGAAATCATCAAAGCGGAAAGATTTTGAAAAAACGAAAAAGCAGAGAACATAAAGCTTTGTTAGCTGTTTAAATGGATTAGTTTATTGGCCTAATTTTAAAGCAAATCTCTCATTTTTATCATCTACGCGTTTGAATATTGTTCTTTGCTCATTACAAGAATAAAAATGTGACAACTTTGTTCTTGAGATAAGAAGATCTATTCATGCAAGTAGGGACAACCCATGTGGAATTGGTAGATCTTGATACTTTCTTCTTAAAAGAATTCATGGTTTCAAAAGTATAGATAAAAGCTACCATTAAACTATTGTCACATACAAGAAAAGACTAACATATCAGTTCTTGTGTTCATTTGAAGAGATGAAAATCAAGATTGGTATATAGATAACGGGGACTTAGATAATATTATGAAGCAAGAGCTGATACTGTTGATTTTAGTGGCTAGGCCAACAATTATACAAGAGAGAGAGCTTCTGGTTAGTCATTTACGGGGTTTATTATATTCTTCATGATATTTGGTCCATCAACATATCTGAGAAGAAAGGATCTAAAACAGCCTCTTTAGCTGATTCATACTTCTCCATCCGCTTCTTCAGTGACCGTAGTTCTCTTTCGTCTTTTGAAGACCGTTCCTAAAACATAAACACACAAACGAAAGGAGTATCAACAGGATGTTCTTAGTTGAGGCAACTAATAATTAGCTATGTGTCTTACAAACTTACAAATGACTTCTTGGTAAGTAAGATATCCACGAGATAAATTAGCCAGAGAACATTTGTTCGAGCAAAGCTGTTGTTAGAAAGAAAAGAATAAACATGGTATTAAAATTTTTTTATCAAATCATTTATGCACACTTCAATTTGGTTGCGCAATGGTCATATCATAGTCTCATGCTTTTTAGAAAGAAAGATAATGTTGTGGCTTATTATTCTAGTCTAGTCTGCAGAAATTTCCAAATTAACGGCATGAAAACTAAAAGGAAGGCTTGGGAAAGCTACGCTTACCTTCCTTCCCAGTAATCTTCAGTAACTGCCTTCATTTTTCTGTAAGTTTCTGACTGCATGATAACATTATTAAATCTTAACTAAATGTACAATTCTCATAACTGTTAGTTAATATAACAAGGGACTTAAGTTAATCTTCCTTACTTGTTTATCTCCTTTTGGTCCTTTGAAAAGGTATGGATCACAAGTAAGGTCCAGAAAGAGTATCTTTTCACCTGAGCACGTTAGCACCACGAAAATTGATAGTTGAGTATTAGATTGGGCCTCATGGTTTACATTATATCACAGTATTGAGAACCAGAAACTCACCTGTATTGATTCTTGAAAGAGTAAAGTCGATTATGGATACCTGCACTCCAAAAGTTTTGATGAAAACTTGTTTCCCCTCGAGAATAAAAGGCAGAGTACTCGAGTTATTACGACTCAGTAGAATGTTTCCCCTGAAAAAGAAAAGAATACAAGAAGTTCAAGCGAGAGAACACTAGTAAGTAGTAAACTATACCAAATTATACACTAAGCTTACCAGTGCAGGTCTCTGTGCTCAAACTCAAAACCAGCTTCGGCAACAGCCAGGCCAGCCGTGACCTTAGATGTGAAACACATGCCATTAACCAGAAAGAAATATCATTTTTACACAATTTCTGTTACAGCAAATAGAGTCTATAACTTGCCTGAACCAATAAGCTCCGGGCTTCACCAAAGTTCAAAAGAACAAAGCTTTCAAGGTCTTTGCCACCATGTTCCAGAACAAACATGACATAACGCTGGAAGCAACCACAAAAGAATATTGCTTCTACAGATTATACAGCATCCTACATAAACAGACCTTTATGGAATTTAATGAAGTTAAAGAATCTGACTTGTTTTTCCGGGAAATCTGGGTGATCATTCTCAGAGCCATGTTTTGCATCCCATTCTTCCCATGCTTTTATCAGTATAGGGTCATAGGGACCTTGACATACTTTTATACTGCAACAACATTATGAGAAACGCTTTGTGAACAATGATTTACATAAGTTTGGTAGAAGATTTATAACAGAACAAACAGACATCTCCAGCTTATTCTCATTCCTGAGAAGACGTACTCTTGAGTTTTTATGAACGTTGGGCAAGAATTTTGAGCTTCAGTCTCACATTCTCTTAGTTTATTAAGAGTCCATGAGAGTATCACTTCCTCGTGTAATTCGTCAGCTCTCTGCAACAAATGAACATATATTAAGATGTCATTTCTCATATTTTCTTTGATATGCTGCAAGAATTTGCATAACATTAACCATAACTCATTCAGATAGCATATGGTGTGAGAATATGCATGCCTTCCCCTAAGCATCAATGCATTTTCCTAGAGATGATATTTTTCTCTAAATAGAATTTATTCCTAATATGATCACTTCACCGAAGTTGTAGTCTCAAACCATCATGGAGAAAAATAGAAGTGTGTTAAGAAAAATACCTTCTGTACTTCCCCATTAACCCTGACGTCTCCATCAATTGGAACTATTTTACAGACACTAGAACCAGCCCGAAAAGCCTCCCCATATGTACCTTCACCAATCTTGACAATGCTTTCAGGTTCACTGCAATATTTGAGTCATTGTTACAATTGGATCAAGATAAACTTAATGAGATAAGACCACTACATCGCATTTCTTAACCAGGGTACCAAAGTGTCAACAAAATGCACAACATTCCTAAGATAACACCCAAAGCACTAGACAAACACCCAAGGCTAGAACATAAAAGATCATCTATAAGTCCATACCAGAATTTAGAGAATGCTTCCATGAAGTTTGATGGTTGCGTCTGTCCACAGGCGGACAATAGATCAAGAAATGGCTGATCAAAATCTTGATGAGTGGGGATTAGATCAGATGTCAAAGACAGCCGCTTCAGCTCATCTTCAAGGTCGATTGCTTCCATCTTGATTTTTCTAACAGGCACATCCTCGGCAGCCAAGCTGTCATCACAGCTGGGGATGAGCCGGAAAACTGAAGTCAATGAATCAAAGGCATCATTATCACATGTTGACTCCTGGTGTGTGGCTGAGTTTTCAAGTATCTTAGAAAGTGTGCTCGAAGGACCACAAGTACGATTTAACTTCTTTGAAATTAGCCATTTTTCTAATCTTGTGGACAGATGTGGCATCTCCGGAACAACTTGTTCTCCCAGGGTCCATGTACTAGATTTATTGGGAGAAGGACTCTCTTCCAGAAGCTCAAAAGCATCAATATCACGAAAGTATTCCTTCTCTTTCTGGAAGTCTGGAGCTTTAACAACTTTTCCCTGAGAGTTTGAAAAGATACTACTTTTATATCATATCCCAAGAGAAAATTAGAGTCTCAAGAAAGAAGAACACACATTTTGACAATTTCCTAGGAGACAATGAGAATCCAAAGGCAGGAAATAGTTTGTTCAGAGAACTTGTAATCAAAACCACATAAGTCACAGAACAAGATAGATACAACTAAGCCTACCTTTGGAATAGCGGGCTTATTTCTCCTGGCTGGCTTCTTTTGAGGCTGATTGTTGACATAAGCGCGCACTGCAATACTCTCTCTCCCTCTGTCAAGAAGCAAATTATAAGCGTTGCATCAGTCTACTAAAATAATTTGGTGGCCTTCCCTTGACATTTCAACAAACAAGTAATGTGCAGTAATTTCATAACTTAAGAAAAGGATTGGATAGACGAAACATGAACATAACAAAACAAGATCTCTAATAGCAACAAGCCAAAAACCCAGGATTAGAAGAAGAACAAAACTAGGGTTAAGCTCAGAAAGTAACCTGGTGGAAAGGGAACGAGCCCAGCTATCTCTCTTAGGTCCATTGACCGAACTAGTACGAGCCCCTTTGACCAACCATCCTCTATTTCTCAGATACACAGCCAAAGAAAGTTATCAGATACAGAGCCGAAATAACCACACACACACATTTCAAATTTTGGGCTAGAAGAAGCAGAAAAATTACAAATTTACAGGTTGGGAAGATTTCTCAGGTTTCTTTCTTCTCTGATAAACGGCTTCAATCTTGGGTATATCTCCGTCTTCTTCCTCGGATTTAATGACCTCAGACCATAGATCAACTGTCACAAAAACACCAACCTTTACATGTTAATACACAGAAATCGAAATTTAAAAGCAAACCCAATAACGATTTTAACTTCCGAACTCAATTGGTTCACCTCTCTGTCCCATTTTAGGTTAGAGGGAACAAAAATCAGTACTGCAACAGTCGCCGAGAGAGAGAGAGATAGAGAGAGAAATGTGGATTAACTCGATTTGAATAAAAGTTGTGGACCGGGAAGGCGGGAGAAAATTAATGGGTCTAAAATTTAAAATCCAAAATCTAAATTGGGCTCAGAGTCTAGTTAGTTTCAAGCCCAATACTTGTCTTTTCCTTAAACCGGGTTTTTAACCGAACCAAATGATTGATTGATTATTAATATTGGTTTTGTCGGGGTCTAGCGATATGCAAGGGCAAGGCTTTTCAATTTGTTGTACTTTCTCTTTCAAGAAGACGAACAAAGATTAAGCAACCTGTTTTCTTAATTACTTCACAAGTCTAAAGCTATAGCTATTCTAGAAGAATATAACTTCTCTCTTTTTCGGATATATTGTGTATAGATTATGCAGAGCATGTAAATACTAATTATATATACCGAACAAATATTTGGAATGTTGATGCGATTGTCTGGATTTAGCTAAAGCCAACAAATGTTACGTCAACATTCCAAAACAATTAGTATTTTGGAATTTTCCAAAACAACAAAATAATTAAATCGTAATTTAAATGGAAGAATTTTTTTTGAGGTCAGCCATCCCCCACTACTGCATGATTCATTTACAAAACATGATTCATTAATATTATATAATTTCTTTTTCAAAAAAAAAAAATTATATAATTTGATATTTATTAGTCCTTTTAATGCGTTTAACGCAGTGTCGTCAACAATACTTTCTTCTGATATAATGTTGTAACGCAATGTTTCTTATTTAAAGTTTTCTTCATAGCCGTGTAATATAAAAGATCGGACAGTTACTTTGGGTAGTTAAAACATCATCCTCTTCACGGAAATGTAGAGGCTGTTTTTATGAAATGTAATTTGCAATGCAAGCTCTCTCTCTGTCATCACTCCACCTATATTAAAGAACAATTAATAGGAAGAAGAAAAAAATTAAGATTTCATCACCTACCACTTGAAAACTCCATCTCTTCTTCCTTCTCTCATTCTCGCTTCCACCAGATTTCACTGCCTAAGTTTCAAAGTTTTCTCCTTTTCTTTTATTTGCTTTTAATTTTTTTTGTGATTTCTTGTTTTTTTTCACAACAAAAGTTCATCATTCTTTAAAAAAACAAAACACTCTGTTTCCTCAGTTCCGTCTAAAAGATCTTGTCTTTTTTGCTTTGAAGAGTTTCTCTTGTCAAGCTTCTCATTCGAAGAGGTAATAATCTTAAATTGTCTTCTACTTGTTCTGTCTTTATTCTCTGTATTTCTATCATCATCATTGCTTGTTCTATGCATCTTCTAAATAGATAATGAACATGTTATTGATTGCGGCATTTTGTTTTCTTCGGTTTTTAGCTACTTAGTGGTCCTTTTTGTATTATCTGGGACCACTAAATCAACTTGGAGTCTCTTCATCATCAATCCAACAGAGCATTTTTCATGTAGTTCTTTTCTAACATTTACTTCTCTTTTCTGATTGAATCAACTTTAATCTCTTATAGTTTGATGATTTTGAATCAAGCAGATTAGGAAAGGAACAATGTCTGGACTTAAGATCTGGCAAGCCATCATTATCGCCATTGCGCTGTTCACCATTGTCATACTCTCTGTTCTTTCATTTTGTCTCATTTGGAAAAAGAAATCAAGAAGATCCAAAACCTTAAGTCTTCCCATCATCCAAACCCCTGTGGTGTCAAAGGAGATCAAGGAAGTCAGAATTGAGCATGTCTCAACGAGTAGTAACTTCGACCCTCAGGACGAAAACAACAATGAATCTGACAAATTCTTGCTTAATTTGGATATGGAGAAGAAGACAGAGAATGGTTTGAGTAGTAGCCGGTCTGGTTCAGGCAAAGAAGGTTATCTATGTGTTGCAAACCGGTCTTCTTCATCATTGTATGAGATGGCTACACCATCACCATCACCTCTTTCCGGTTTACCTGAGTCACACCTTGGATGGGGTCATTGGTTTACTCTGAGAGATCTTGAAATAGCAACAAACAGACTCTCAAAGGAAAATGTGATTGGTGAAGGAGGATATGGAATTGTATACCGAGGAGAGTTGGTCAATGGGTCTCATGTCGCCGTGAAAAAGATCCTAAACCACTTGTGAGTTATGGTCTCAGAGAAATGTTCTCTCTCTTATTGATTTGTTTTCTCTAGTTGATTATTCTTGAAGTTTGATTTTGTAGGGGACAAGCTGAGAAAGAGTTTAGAGTAGAGGTTGATGCTATAGGTCATGTTCGTCACAAGAACTTGGTACGTCTTCTAGGATACTGCATTGAAGGCACAAACAGGTATTAAGATTGAATCTTTTGTCTTATTTAGAGAGAAAAGAAACCATCTTATGTGAGTTTGTTGCTATTAGGATATTGGTTTATGAGTATATGAACAATGGGAACCTCGAAGAATGGCTTCACGGAGCAATGAAACATCACGGATATCTAACTTGGGAAGCTCGAATGAAAATTCTCACTGGCACATCCAAGGCGTAATTGAGCAAAACATTCAAATTTCTTTTTTTAGTTTTCACATTTGTTCTGCTGAATGTAATGAATATTTTCATGTGCAGTCTCGCATATCTACACGAGGCAATCGAACCAAAAGTAGTGCATAGAGACATCAAGTCAAGCAATATCTTGATCGATGATAGATTCAACGCAAAGATTTCTGATTTTGGCCTTGCCAAGTTACTTGGAGATGGGAAAAGCCATGTGACTACTCGAGTCATGGGAACATTTGGGTAATTAAGCAACTTTGGTTTTCGAAAAAAAGAAAACACTTGAAGGAGTTGCTGAGCCGTGGTTTTTGTTTTGAGTATTGCAGGTATGTTGCTCCTGAGTATGCGAATACCGGACTTTTGAATGAAAAGAGTGATGTGTACAGCTTTGGTGTCTTGGTCTTAGAAGCAATAACCGGAAGAGATCCTGTGGATTACGCGCGTCCTGCTAATGAGGTAGATAGAGTATGGAGAGATGAATGGATTTGATAAATGTGATCAGTTTTGAGACTCATTAACACTCTTTTGCAGGTGAATCTAGTTGAGTGGTTGAAGATGATGGTAGGATCTAAGAGATTAGAAGAAGTCATTGATCCAAACATAGCGGTTAGGCCAGCGACTAGAGCACTGAAACGAGTACTTCTTACAGCACTTAGATGCATTGATCCTGATTCTGAAAAGAGACCTAAAATGAGCCAAGTTGTTCGTATGCTCGAGTCTGAGGAATATCCCATACCAAGAGAGGTTAGTGTTGCTTTATAACCATTTTTATGAAACAGAAAAGTGTGCAGAAATTGTATAAACATAAGCAAGAATTCAACTTACAGGAGCGGAGAGTGCGCAGAACGCAAGAGGAAAACTCGGATACCGATAGAAGCACACCGGTTTCAAGATCACAGAGCAAGAGACAGTAATAATCAGATAAACCATTAGAAACAGAGATTTTTGCTGGGCGCGTGGCTTATTCTCTGTTCTTTGAAAGTTTGTTGCTTCTTCTGCATTTTCTTGGTCTTGTTTTTGGGAATATTTTTCTTTCATTTTTCCTGGTTTTTGCATATGAATGAGATGATAGAGAGGGATATACATGTGATATATATTATATACATAGACATGTTTGTATATGGGAATTGGATTTGTCTTGAAACCCTTACATTAGTATAATAGATTGGTGTGTATAGCGACATTAAACTTTTGAAGTCTTATTGTACATTTCAAATAAGGATTTTGACCGTTTGGTTACAATTACACTTACAACACAATGATACAGTTTTCAAATTCTCACACCCACAGGAAAAAAGAGTTTGTAAAGAGCTTTTCATTTTCTTACGTGGAAAGAGAGATGAAGAACAGGAATCACCGCACACTCACTCACACATCCAGCTACAAAGCTTTTATTCTGCTTTCAAACTGAAGAAGAGATCAAAGGTTTGGGTTGGTTATGCATCAGGCAACATGATGCAGTCAATGGCTCGTTTGCATATTCCCGTCATCGTTGCTTCTGGACCATATACCTGCAATCATCAATACTTATGAAGTTCAGTATTCGAGCTAAACACAAATGTTTAACATTAACCAAGAGGTTCTCTTTTCTGAGAAATTCTTCGACAGAGTGAGGTTTCACCATTTCTCCTAGGTTTAGATTGTAAGAGTGTTTATTCACATAGCTTCTAATATTCCATAAGTAGTTTGGTTACCTCTAGAGGGACACCAAGTTCCTCTCCCAGAGCTCGCATTCTGGCCAAACCAGTCTGGTAATTTGGTCCTCCTCTCCTTACGTAAATGTGCATTCTTGATGCTTTCAACCTTGTTTCCTGCTCATGGTACACAAAAAAAAATCAATCTGAATCACCAGCATCGATTTAATTCTTGAGCATTCCTCTTATCTTCACCAAAATTGAAAATACTGTAGCAACTGTTTGTTCGTTTACTAAAGGTTGTGAGAAAAACCACCTTTTCTCTTAGCGCTCGAATGATGCCGTTGAAAGTAGCTGCCACATCAGTGAAATTGGCAATACCTCCTCCAATTAGAAGAGCTCGTTTCCGCCCGTCAGGATCAGCAGTGGCACACTGAGAAAGCCCGAACATTTGGTCTGTGAATCTCTAAATTTTTATAGAGAAAAACAGTGAATGGCAAAAGCTAAATTCTTTGCCATGACTCACATCAATGACAACTCTTGCATATTGTAACACCTCTTCCTCATTAGGTGCTCCACTATACTCTGCGTAGTTCCCGAGCTCTGATGCATAACCTAAATCCCCAACCTTGTCAAAAGCAGATAAGGACAACACAAACAAATTAATGTGAACTATTCTTTGGAGTCCTCATTTGAAGGAAAACGTTTTCCAGTCATTTGAAATGGTAAGGATATGAGATTTTACAAAAATTACAATCTATAATCTATAATTGAGTTGATTCATTCATGACAATCAGCTCATTTCAAGGAGCAAGCTTTCTAAGTTTTGTAATTCCAACTCTCTAATTAAATAACATCAATGCATTCTTAAGTTCAGGGGTTGCAACTCACTGTATCAGCATATATGACGCTAGCACCACCTCCAGCTACCATTGTCCAAATGCGGCCTTTAGGATTCAAAACGGTGAACTTCAAAGAAGCACTTGTCTGCAATAGGTAACACACACACACACACATGTATGGTCAGTAACATTACGTTCAAGTCTTTCCTTTTTGAGTCACAAAAGCGGTGTTTTTAGAAAAGCCGGCCGCTTAAACCTTCTCATCTAAACCATGGATGAAGCTCTCCGTCGAACTGAGGACCCTTCCAAATGGCAGAGGAAATTCAATGTCTCCCCACCTGCATTAATAAAACTTATAAATCCAACGAGTTTCCAAGGAAAAATTGATTGTGGGTCTCTCACCAGGGAACTTAGAAATGTTGAACATACTTGTTAAAATTCTTAAAGGCAGCAGTGTCATCTAACTCTCCCCTCATATCCAGAGGGTATGGCTCTCCATCGACTAGTGTAAAAGGATTCATCTCCATAAAACTGAAATCCAAATCTTAAAAAAAAAAAAAGATAATTAGAAATTGTCCTCAAGAGATCTCATATCAGAGCTTTTGGTATGCACAAGTACTTGAAAGTCAAGAAGTGGCCTAATCTCATATACCCATACCTTGAAATACAGCAAACGCACCCATTATGAAGTTACCAATTTTAGCTCGAACCTGAAATAGATAGAAGCATTTGTTGGAGCAGGCTTAGCATAGTTTGAAACAACCTAAACTGATAATCTCTTTGGAAAAGAATGCAGTACTGAGCAGCCTTAGAATTAAAGGTAACAAATCTTTGAATACGCATAGAAAAACAGAAACAGAGAATGTATGCGCATCAAAACCAGATATCTAGGCTTAAGACAAACAGTTAAACGGTGTCACTAGCCTACTCGGAAGCTTCCATAATCACAGGGAACAGAAACTTGCCTCAAGAGGAAGAGTTGCTATCAATGGAGCACATACTTCTAGCGTCATTGACTTCTCCGCAGGAAGAAATATAGTCTTCACCTGTTGATACCAGAAACCTGAGTTCTCCAGGTGAATTTTTTTAATAACGACAGGGAGAAAACAACAGAACTGAGTCAAGAAATAGAATGCATAAAAACAAGAAAAGAACCAAAAGGTAGTACTTTGTCCCAGTTCTCTTCAATTTCAATGCCACCACATTCAGAGAAGCTTATAGTGCAGCCAAGCCTATCAGATACTATAGAAAGGTAGTATTCTTGATCATGAGGCACAAAAGGCTCCACAATGAATGTAGTGATAGGGGCTTTACATCCCTCCATCTCAACCTACGATACATAAAAAACATGCAAAAACAAAGATCAATACCACAACCAATTTAACCAGATGTTCTATAACTCAGGATGCGATGAGTCACCTCAGTACCGAGGCGGGCTTTGACAAAAGCTGCAACTTCAGCAAGATCCAGCTTCAGAGCTACCAAGCCACTTTTACCGCGTTTTCCAAACAGCATATCAGGCTTCACAACTAGCTTTGTGGACGATAGCCATGACTCCTGGTTGGTCAACTCAGTGAAATCCGTAGATTCTGTCACCTAAAAGTACAGAACAATAAACGAATCACTCATCTGTATCAGAGAATGTTCTTGTCAATTTTAAAACGAGATATGAAATGGAAGTTCTAGTAATCATGCCATGTCCCCAAGTCATCAGTAAAAGAAAGATGAAATCATCTTTCCCAAGATTCTTACTTTCATTAGCTCTAAGTCGTCCCAGATTAGTCTCAATAACAATCAGACAAAACACAATTCATTCAAGAGTTCCAATTGAATTGTGCTATCGAATTTCCACAAAGTAGATCGATGAGAACAAAACTAGAATTCGTGAGAGTAACCTGAGCAGAGCGAATCTGCAGGTCAATGTTAGCAAGACGCTTCAAATGTTCCTTGAGAAGTCTCTTGGAGTCATATTCTCTGATCTTCTTCCTCGCCATCGAATTACAAACAGTGATCGTCCTCAACAGTTAAATCACAGAAAGTGTAAGTAGCTGAGAAAAAAGGTGACAACTTTCGAGACGATAAGATCGATGAAGTTGAGCAGAAGATGATCTCATCAACACAAAGCTGACGCCGACTCGGGACCAGAAGAGACGTTGACGTTGAGCTGTCGAAAGTCAACCTACCCACCCCCGCCTAAACCACAAATACAATTCCATTTCCTCGATAACCAACCGGTACGGTTCGGTTTAAACGAACCCGACGATTATCTGAAAGCTGGAACCATTAATGTAGGCGTCAATCTGCTGCACCCAAAACCAGAAAACTTAAACTTGCACTCGTCTTCCACTTAAAGCAGCTTCAAAGTTTTTTTTTTTTTTCGTCAGCTTCAAAGTTTTTTAGCTATAATCCCTGAGGAACTATCCTCATGTCTCTCTCCAGTTGCTTGCTTCCCTTTTCTCAATCAGCGACGGCTCCGTCATCCTCCGTCTGCCCTTGCCACCTCGCCTCCTCTTTTTCGAATTTTCCGGTAACCACATGTATTCGCTCTACCTGTCTTGCATGCTTTCCTTTTATCAAAAGATCATTACTTTGAGAAATAAAGATAATTATTTCCCTTTGGTTTATGCTAAATTTTCTGAAATCTCACACCAGAGATCTCAAAATCGTGTTCCATGCCCTGTGAATCTAAGCGTTAGTATTATTGATCTTCCAAATTAACTTGTTTTCTAGTTGTTGAAATTCGAATTCTTTATATTGTGTGAGTAGGTTTCGTCAAGAGACTATATTTTCTCCAGAAATGGAAGCCTTGTGCTCAACGGAGGAGGCTCGAATCTCTGCCGGAGATTCTGTGGGTTGAAACTGTGGATACTTAAGAGCTTGAATCGTAGACAAGGCAACAACAGAAAATATCAGCCTGTAAACGAGCTTAAAACACGCTCAGAGCACACTTTTCTTAGCAATGAACAAGGTCTAAGAAAGAAGTCAATTACGTCTCCTAAAGATCCTTCTTTTGCATTTTCTGAGGTCAAATGTGATGCAGATTTTGGTGAAGAAACTGGAGCTGCAGATTTACGGCCAGTAGAGAATATTCTAGGAACTGATTTGAATGATGGTTTTCACAAAGTTGGAGACTTACCACCTGTGTCAAAACAATTCTCGGACGGTCGTTCAGATGTTCGAAGAGAGGCCTCGCTTTGCATTGCTGTTGTAGGAGCTACTGGTGAGCTAGCAAGAGGGAAGATTTTTCCGGCATTGTTTGCGTTGTATTATAGCGGCTACCTTCCTGAGGTATGGTTTTTGTGCTCATGAACAAAGTAATCAGCAAAGCAGTTGGATAGTCTTTTTTGGGTTGTCTTCTTGATTGGTCTTCATTGTCGCAGGATGTTGCTATTTTTGGGGTTTCAAGAAAGAATCTGACAGATGAAGACCTCAGATCCATCATCGCATCAACTCTGACTTGCCGCGTTGATCATCAGTATGTATAATCCTTGTTACTACCTTAAATTTGGTAACTTTGATATATGCCGTGCTAGCTAAAGAATGATGCTAAATGTTCAGGGAAAATTGCGGGGACAAGATGGATGCATTTTTTAGTAGAACATACTATATCAATGGAGGTTACAATAACAGAGATGGGATGTCCCGACTTGCCGACAGAATGAAACAGATTGAGGTTCCTCAGCACTTCTTTTGATCTGTCAATTATTACATTTTCCTGAAGTAGTCCTCTTTCTGTGTTTACAACATTTAGAACAGACAGGCAAGATAGAATAAGACATTAACAGCTTTTCGTTTTCAGGGTGAATCAGAAGCAAATAGGATCTTTTACCTCTCAGTACCTCAAGAAGCTCTGGTGGATGTGGCATGCACCATTGGAGATAATGCTCAGGCACCACGAGGCTGGACTCGTATAATAGTTGAGAAACCTTTTGGTTTTAACTCACATTCGTCTCATCAGTTAACAAAATCACTTCTCTCTAAGTTTGAAGAGAATCAAATCTACAGGTCCTTCTTTTAAATCTAGTTGCTTTCTGCATGCACAGCTCTCCAAATTCATCTTTCTTCACAGTTCTGTGCTTGTTTCAGGATAGATCACATGTTAGGAAGGAACCTCATTGAAAATCTGACAGTGTTAAGGTTTTCAAATCTAGTTTTTGAACCACTATGGAACAGAACATACATACGCAATATACAGGTAGTGTTACCTTCTGATTGTTTGTATTTTGTGTATAGTGCCTGGGCTTTCCTCTTCCACATTCTGGTTTGTTCACTTTGCCTATAAATGATGTTTCCAGGTTATTGTATCAGAATCAATTGCGCAAACAGAAAAGTAAGGCACAATAGTTCTATTGTCACCATTTCTTTGCATGTGAGAGTAAATTGTGTTGTTTCAGCATTCTTGGACAAAGAAATGGCATCAGTAATGTTATTTTCTAATTTCCTACTGCATTTTTTAAGGTATTCTGATGGATATGGAATAATACGGGACATAGTGCACAGCCATATACTTCAGACAATCGCATTACTTGCCATGGAACCTCCGATAAGTCTTGATGGTGAAGATATCCGAAATGAAAAGGTCAACCTGTACTGTAAAGAACAAAATCGTCTTATGATATAGATTTAAGTTGTGTACTCTTGTTCTGTCAAGTGACTTGGTGACAAACCTGCTTCTGCAGGTGAAGGTTTTAAGATCAATTCGCAAAATAGACCCGCGTGATGTCATCCTTGGCCAGTATAAATCCAGTTCCCGAGACAAGAACGGTGTGATCTTAAACGGTGTAGACCCTACATATTGTGCAGCAGCCTTGTATATTGATAATGCACGTTGGGATGGTGTACCTTTCCTTGTAAGAGTTGGCACTGGCCTCATTAAACACAGGTAAGAATAGTTATTCCTACTCAGAAATATCAAACTGTCATAACAATTGATTGGTGTACGGTGTGCCTTAATGTTGAAAGAGTGGAGATTCATGTGCAATTCCGGCATGTTCCTGGAAACCTATACCGAGAAAATATTGGAATAAACATAGATTTGGGGACAAATGAGCTTATTCTACGTGACGAACCTGATGAGGCCATCCTGGTGAAAATCAACAACAAGGTTCCTGGTTTAGGTCTCCAGCTAGACGCTTCTGAACTTAACCTGCTCTATAAAGACAGGCAAGTTTTGCATCCTCATCTTTGTTCCTACACATTTTGAAAATCGAACTTTTGCGCCCTATGGTTAGTTGCATTGTGGGATCAAACCTGTAGGTATAAAGCCGAAGTACCAGACTCATATGAACACCTAATTCATGATGTAATTGATGGAGACAATCATCTGTTCATGAGAAAGCGATGAGGTTGCAGCAGCGTGGAACATTCTGAGTCCGGTTCTAGAAGAGATAGACAAGCACCACACAGCTCCGGAGTTGTATGAATTTGGTGGACGAGGACCAGTTGCAGCATACTATCTCTGGGCCAAGCACGGTGTCCCATGGGCAGATGACTGAAGGAGTAATATAGATGCAGCAACATCCAAATGAGAATGATTCTGAATCTGTGCAACTCAGATTGTTCAGTATGGTTATTGTGAAGTGTGTGAAGTGGGTTTGTTTAGCTTGAAACTGAGCCATTCCCTGTAGACTGTACAGCTGTACACATGTATGACACGTTGCTGTATGAATGTCCATCATGGTGGGGTCCATAATAGTGTTGAAAACTCTCCAAAGCCACCCAAAGAAAAGTAGAAAGTATGAGAGACTTTTAGATAAGGTCATGTTGTTAGTCTTCCCACTAGAGGCAATAATTATATCTCCTCCACCAATTCCCGCAGAAAATTCTTCCAGATGTATCATGTGTTGATGATCAAAGTAGGATGAAAATGATGTAGCTAGAGAGAAATATTTTCAAAGGGAAAGGAAACGAGAGTGGCTCAATGGATAGAGACAAAAAGAGGGTGAAAATGGAGAAGGAAGATGATGAAGAAGAAAAGATGGAGAAGTTGTACACCGTGCTTAAAAACGCAAGGGAAATGCGGAAATATGTCATCAGCTCCATGGAGAAGAAGAGACAGGAAGAAGAAGAAAGAGCAAGGGTTCGTAGATTCCCTTCGTTTCAGCCAGAGGATTTCATTTTCATGAATGAAGCAGAGGGCAACAACATCGAAAAAGCAGCTAATGAGAGCTCTTCAGCATCCAACGAGTATGATGGCTCAAAGGAAAAGCAAGAAGGATCTGAGACAAACGTTTGTTTCGACTTGAATCTTTCTCTGTAGTATACAAGAGACAAAGAGCTCTTCAGTTTCTGTACAAGCAACAAAGAATGTTAGTAACTATGTATGTACCAAAAACAAATGTGACATGGAATTCTAGTTTTGCTTGAAGAGTGATCATCACTTCTTATTAACCAAATAGAAGGAAATGCTACAAATGTACGTTGATAACAAGATCAGTAAAAAACATAGAGAACATAGAGAACTCTCATCAATGGCTGAGCAAGTTCCTATGGTTTGCTAGAATTACTTCATTTTCCCATTGCTCGAACGATCTTATTGAAGGCGGATTGATGGCTAAGATTAAAAAAAAAAAAAAAAAAAAAAAAAAAAAACATTCTGCTTGGCATTTATTGAATCTCACCAATAATCTGTACAGGAACACTCTCCGTTTCTGAAGTGACGGAATCTGTTTGCATCTCTTAGAATGATCTCCATCTCTTTCACCTTAGAGATTATTTTTATTGCTGCGCGGCAAATATCACTACAAACTCTAAGGTTCTTCATGACTCGGATATTTCAGGCTATTGACTTTCCCTTCCTCGTCTACATCGTGCAATGCATAACTGCAATCAGGATTATACCCGGCTTCTCTCAATAACCCATCCAATTCATCCAATAACTTCAAAATCGATTCCTGCTCGGGATGGCTACAAATACCCCCATGAGTGAACGCGTGCACTTTAAACTTGACTTCATTCCAGCTACAGCCTGGTGATTTTCTTACCAACCTAGTCGTCATAAGTTTTCTCAGTTCCGCAACATCAGCCCACCTACCTTGAGATGCATAAATGTTGGAGAGCCAGAATTCTCCGTTTCAATCTCTATGAGTTTCTTTGCACAAAATTCTGCCAAATCCAGCTGCGAGTGAGTTCTGCACGCTCCCAATAGAGAACCCCAAACTGCAGCATCTGGTTCAACAATCATACTATCAATCATTTCCATTGCCTCATTAAACCGCCCTGCACGTCTACCATGCAAAGCATAATGCGCGGTGATTGGCTTAACCCCAAAACTGATTCCATAGATTCAAAGATCTTAAGCCCTTCCTCAACCATCCCAGCATAGCTACATGCTGAGAGAGTTGCAACGAAGGTGACTTCGTTAGGCTCAGTACTACCAGACAAAGGCATCTCATAGAAAATCTTTAGAGCTTCCTCTCCTAGACTGTGTGAGGCATAACCAGATATGATTGAGTTCCACATGATAATGTCCTTTGAAGGAAACCTGTCAAATATTAGTTTCGACTTCAAAAGCTCGCCGCATTTAATGTACATTGTCATCAAAACAGACGCAACATACAAATCAACATCAAATTGACATCTAACCAACTGAGCATGGACCTGTTTACCATGGTGGAGGCTTGCTAAGCTGGCGCAGACCGAAAGAACGCTGATCAATGTTGGAAAAGTCGGTCTAACTCCCTGTTTCTGCATCAGAACAAATAAATCAAGAGCCTCCAATTCAAAACCGTTTCTTTCGTGAAATTTGATTACCATTTGCCAAGTTGCATCATTTCTCTCCTTCATTGAATCAAAACCCTCCTTGCTTTTGCTATCTCTCCTTTCTGTCCAAGCCCGGCAATCATATCATTACACGCAATAACTGGCTTCAAAAAGTTCTTCAGCATCCTCAATTCGTCCATTCTGTACATAGCTCATAAGCATGGAAGTCCATGAAACTTCAGTTTTCTCTGGCATCACATCAAAAAGCTTCCTAGCATCATCCACACGATTGTTCCGACCATATCCTGTGACCATTGTAGTCCAAGTAATCACACTTCTCTCTGACATCTCATCAAAAATCTCCCTTGCCTCATCCACTCTTCCTTCTTTGCACAATCCATGAATCATACTAGTCCTTGCAATATAGCTTACGCGCATCATCGATTCGCCCATCTTGTATAAACCCGATAAACATCACAGTCCAAGAAACCTTATTCTTCTCAGGCATTTTCCAAAACAACGACTCTGCCACATCAACCTTACCATTCTCTGCACATACCCTTTCACCAACGTCGTCCACGAGACAACATTCCTTTCAAGCATTAAATCGAACACTTCCCTAGCTTCGTCAATCTCTCCGTTCTTCATATACCCGGACAACAACCCATTCCAAGAGATAATGTTTCTCTCAGGCATTTCATCGAACAGTAGCTGTGCATCTCGGGGCATGCAACTCGCAGAGTACACAGCAACCATTGAGTTCCACGAAGAGACTGATTTCGAGTCACATGAATCAAAAAGTTTCCGAGCTTCATGAATCTGTCCGATACGAGAGAGATGAGTGATTTGAGCATTTGCAGTGGGAGGGATGCTTGAGCAATACGTTCCATGTCGTAGGAGTAACTGTGCCTTCACTCTCCGAGTACTAGCTCTGAGTGATGAACCTTTTACTTGGAGAGCAAGAGTTACCACAAAAACAAAAACCCAAAAAGAAAACCTTAATGCAAAAAGAGATTTAACTAAAAATAAAAAACAAATCTTGATGAACAAGGACCGATTAATTTGGTTGAATAGAAAATTTATAGCCCAATTGTATTTTTCTATACAGATTCTTCGACCTAACGAATCAAAGAGTCAACCAATAATAAAAACCAATAAGAAGGTAAATTGTTACGTATACAAATAAAAAACAAGAGAAACTGACTACTCTTCGTGTCTCTTTAATAAACTTCCTCTGTTTCACGTTTCTGGTAATGAAACTCCAAAATACTCTCTTTAAAATCAGAAAGGCAACACTAATCCGAAGTTCTTGAAGACAACAAGATCGATGGAGAGCCCAACCAAACACACAATTCCCCTTCTCACTCCATTCTCAATGAAAAACTTCAATCTTACTCACAGGTTCTCTTAAATATCATCCACACACACACATCTAATCAGTGTTAATTAAATTAATTTCTCTGTCTTATTAAAAACTCAATCTAAATCTAAATTCCAGAATAGTTATGGCGCCGATGGCGAGAATGAGATCATACGGTAACGTTCCACAACCTCACGTCGCCTTGTATTACTCTCAGAGAACAACTCCGGGAGGTCTTCTCATCAGCGAAGCCACCGGAGTTTCCGAAACCGCCATGGCGTAAGTCTTTTCTAAAACCAATTCATACGAAAAGTTGACTTTTTCTGCTTTTTGATTGACTTTTTTTTTCTCTTAAAGGTATCAAAACATGCCAGGGATATGGAGGAAAGAACAAATCCAAGCATGGAAGCCCATCGTCGACGCAGTTCACTCTCACGGCGGCGTCTTCTTCTGCCAGCTATGGCACGCTGGTCGCGTTTCTCATCGAGGTTATAAGAAACTCTTTTCAAAGTTTTCTCTTTTATGATTTGAAATTGCTGATCTTATGAGTTGTATCGGAGTCGAGCTAAAAATGGTTCATAGAGTTGCGTAAATCCGAGATTGAGTAATCAACGTGTGGAATATCTGTAGATTGTCAGCCAAATGGAGAAGCTCCGGTCTCTTCTACGGATAAGCCATTCGTCGAGGATCCATCGAATGAGTTCACTCCTCCGAGAAGGCTAAGAACTGACGAAATTCCGACAATTGTCAATGATTTTCGTCTCGCTGCCAGAAACGCAATCGAAGCTGGTAAAAATCCAAACTTTCACTTCCAACCCCAAATTTTGAAGTTGATGAAAGGTTCCAACTTTTCCGATTTATTTCAGGTTTCGATGGAGTGGAGCTCCATGGAGCTCACGGGTACTTGCTCGACCAATTTATGAAAGACTCTGTTAACGATCGAACCGATAGGTACGGCGGATCTCTTGAGAATCGATGCAGATTCGCTTTACAAGTTATAGAAGCGGTGTCGAACGAGATCGGACCTGATCGTGTCGGAATCAGACTCTCTCCGTTCGCTAATTACATGGAATCCGGAGATTCAGACCCAAAAAGATTAGGGCTTTACATGGCAAACTCTCTGAACAGATTCGAGATACTCTACTGTCACATGGTCGAGCCTAGAATGAAAACAGCCAGTGAGATTTTCGAGTGCACGGAATCACTTACGCCGATGAGAAAGGCGTTTAATGGAGCGTTCATTGTCGCGGGAGGTTATACAAGAGAAGATGGGAACAAGGCGGTGGCAGAGGAAAGAACAGATCTTGTGGCGTACGGACGACTGTTCTTAGCTAATCCAGATTTGCCTAGAAGGTTCGAGCTCGATGCCCCGCTGAATAAATACGACAGACCAAGTTTCTATAGTTCTGATCATGTCGTTGGTTACACTGATTACCCTTTTCTCGACACCACAGATCAATAAAACCGTGTCTTGTTCAATCAATGTCTACTACTTTAAGACCATTAAGAAAATCAATTGTGATCGATTTTTATATCAGTTCAAGAAACCAAATCTGAAACTAAACAAAAAAAATCTTACTTGGAACAAAAGAAACCATGTGCAATGTCAGCCGCCGCAGAAGAAATGAAACGGAGTTGGTGGCGTAGAGTATTGCATCGACAATAC
This sequence comes from Arabidopsis lyrata subsp. lyrata, assembly GCF_000004255.2. Lineage (NCBI taxonomy): Eukaryota > Viridiplantae > Streptophyta > Magnoliopsida > Brassicales > Brassicaceae > Arabidopsis > Arabidopsis lyrata. Next base: position 3,590,672 of record NW_003302555.1, on the reverse strand, counting down.
TTTCATAGCTATAACGGCGTTAGCGGTCTCGGTGTAGTGTATTCCGTCCCAGCTTATAAACCGAGACCCTTCCTCGCAACTTTGGGAGCCACCGTTCCCACATGTTATGTTCACATTGTAGTTGTAAGGAGGCCCTCCGTATCCGCAACACGCCATTAAGGGTTTCTCAAAGCCTGCACAAAACAATTGAGTCTTCTAGATAACCATAACCATGGAAACAAAACATAGATTTGATTTTTTAGATACCTAAGTATAGTTAAGGTTTGATTCAGATCAATTGAACCGGATTAAAATCCCTAATCATGCTTGAATCAGGACACAAAAATGCTCAACTAAGTCATATATATGAAAGATTTATGATGACAACACATTTTAACCGGTAGAAGACACTAATGGTGTTAACTTATATGCATCAAAGCTTACCGTAACTGTTGGAGTTTGCGATGAGATCGTACTTGATGGCATAAATGTCGACATAGACTATGTTGGCCTCTTTCAGCTCCATCCTCAGCTCCCGACACATGTGATCCAATCCTTCGTTAAACAATTTTGCAGCTGCGTTATAACTTGCTAGACAACCATGCTTATCAAAAGCTTTGCTATGAACCATTGACAGTTTCTGAGGCAGACAACCTAAGGGTCCTGTGTTGTGAACCCAGAATTTCCTCCCTCCTTCATCATACAATATCTGCAAAACAAATTTAACAAAAGATTTCAACTTTCTCCCAAAATCAAGACTTATTGTTTAGTACTCATGTAGCATGTTTTTCAGAAAAAAAACCCACAAACTCTAGTTTTTACCTTTATGGCACTTTTGATCTCAGAAATAACGTTTGGAATAAGCTTGACGACACGGGAGTAAGAAAGGCCTTTGGAAAATGAATCCGCAATATCATTCTGCCCGATATCGATCATGTACAACGCATTTCTGAATCCGCTGTCGCTTATCAGCATCTCTTTCAAAGGATCTGCACAATGTAAGGGTCCTTCAGTGAATTACTAATGATTGCTGTGGAGTTAATTACGATCAGATAGATACCTGAAGTAGAAGCAAGCTCGAGTGCTCGGGATTTGAAATGGAGGAACTGCATAAGCTGAATGTTTAGTGCAAAAGGAACATATCGGGGAAGAGTGGAAGATCCAACTATTGCGAAATTGGCACCGTTTTGGAATTTTGATCCAACCAATGAGTCTAAGTATGGGTTCAGTAGACTTGTATTCAAACTCTGGCCTGCCAAATGCCAATATCACACAAAAAATGAAGCACTAGATTCATTTAAGGGTACCCTTCATTTAATTTTAAAAGTTTGATTAGAAGTTGCACTAGTTTGATTATTTAAATCTGCAAAAAGTTCATTAACAAAAAATATTTATGCAATTTATAACATGTGATTTGGACAAAACTGTATAAACTCATCATTTTACTACACGGCGCTGTTTGACTCTTTAGTCACGCAATCTAATCTAACGGGTGGATTCACGCGCCGAATCTGATATCTCCCCATGTTGGTAAATGGGGCCCACTTTTCTTTGGATTAGATTTTCATCATTTCAACGAGTAAATTGTGTCGTTTTGTGGCATCACGCAACGCGATCACCGACATCAATTCTCAGCCGTTGATTAAGATTTACATCCGTTTCATCGGACGGTTGTCACGACTTTATTCCACTACCTTTAATCTCAATCGTCTAATAATAATTAACTAGATTTTAAAAAAGAGTTGACTTACAAAGGAAATCGATGACGAGGCGTCCGTCGGATAATCGGCCGGTGGATCTCTCGAAAAATGAGCGACCGTAAGGAAGAACAATGCTGTAGCCGAGACCAGCGACGAGTCCACCCGTGTCGGAGTTGGAATCTCCAAAGTTAAAGATCACCGGCGGCAACCGACATCCTCCGGCAACCGCCAAGTTATGTCGGAGAATGAGGATGACCGGAAAGAGAACAAGGATGAAAGAGTGGGAGTGAAGAGAGACAGTAGCCATTGTAAGTAGAGATTTGATCAAGAGAGTGAAGATCGAGAGCTTTGTAATAATGGTAAGCCTTAGTGTGTGGGCCTTCTTTCTCTTATTTTAAGCTATAGTGTGTAAATGTGATCCTTTATTGAATGGTAACTGCAGATTTAATAATTTTTGTATGTTGGTGCTTGACAGTGACAGACACATAACATATCGAGATCGAATCCAATTTCCCACATATATATATATATATAATTACCAAAGCGATTATATAATTTAGTATTACATTTTTTTTGGTTATTGTTGTTTACGATTTGATGTTCTTTAAAAATACTAGCCGATATGTTAATCTTTTTTCTTGTGATAAGTAATACTCAGGAACAGTTCCGGGAAGAAAATAGTACTTTCTCGGTTTTTCTATAAATAATGTTTAGGTGAATGCATATTGATTAAAAAATCATTTAATTTTTTTTATTTCTAAACTAAAAAATCATTTATTATCTAATCAACTACTAAAAAACAATGTACAGAATATAAATCATCAAATCCAATAAGAATATAATAAGATTTACACGGTAAACAAACTAAATAATAAACCCTTCTTTATTTGTTTATTAGTTCTCTCTCCTCCAACTTAATTAATGTCCAAATTGTCTTTGATTATGTATGCGCGCTAACAGAAAAAATATCGAGGTAAGAAAATTAAAACTAACATAAAAATAAATACTATTCATCTATCATCGGGAACACTGTTCACCATCAGAATCAATTAAAAAAAAAATTGTGGTTATTTATTTGATTAGTACTGTAAATCAAAGTTTATCGCGATAAATTTATATGTTATTTGGTAAACTCATAGTTATCGCGTTAAATCAGTAATTAGATGATTAATATCAACTAACTTATATCTTAACTTGTTTATTTAATATAATAATTTATTTATTACTGTTAACTTATACATTATCATATTTATTTATCATAATAATTTAATTGATAAACATTGATTTTGCGATTATTTAGTTTGTTTACCGTGTAAATCTTATTATATCGTACTAATTTTTAGTAAAAAATTTGTTCTGCTAACATCGAAAACACTATTCATCACCATAGGCAATAACAAGATTGTATTCTTCGTGATTCTTTATTTGATTAACAATATAAAGCACAATGTATCACGATAAATTAGCAATTATGTGGTAAAATTATATTTATCGTGTTAAATTATTTATTATATGATTGGTATCAGCTAACTTATTTATTAACCTCTTTATTTACTTTGATAATTTATTTACTATCGTTAACTTATACTTTATCATATTTATTTATCATAATAATTTAAGTGTTAATGGTTAACTTTTATGTTATCTAAATGTCGTGAACAAAAAAAATATCTTCTTCTCTTCTTAAGTTTTCTCCTCCGTCGTCACTTTTCTCAAATTTTCTTCTTCTTCCGTTGTCACCTGCAACTCGAACTCCCAATTTCACCTTGTCACCTTTTCTTCTTCTCTTTTTCCCACTTCTTTCTCTCATTTCTTTCCATCTTCACCCTAAATTACAAAACCATAATTTTCATCCCTAAATTTTTAATTTAAAATTTAGTTCCTCCCAAACTCATTTAGACATTATTTTTCCTTTTCCATGTATCTGTTTGTGAAGAAATGAAGGTAAGGGCGAAAAAATAGGAGAATTTGGAAAAGAGACGGTGATCGGAGATAACGCCGGAAAATCACCGGAAACAATGTCGAAGAAATCTCATAGAAGAAGAAAGGAGAAGACAAATAGTTATATGTGTAAAAGAAAAAGGACAAAAATGTATAAACACCATTCTCTCTCTTAGCTACCTAATTAAACAAAAAACGTAGTTAGATACTTAATTATATAGTCTTCTATGGTCATGTCTTAATATCTTATAGATACATCCAATAATAAAGTAATTAATTTTGCATTGAAAACTGAAAACATCATCTATTTAAGAACAAAATTATAACTTAAAACATCACTTATTAAAGAAGAGAGTGAGTAGTTAGTAAATGTAGATACCAAATTTCAAAATTTTATCCCCCAACGAAGTGGACATGATAGAATATTAGAATGAATCCATTTGCATTAAAATTTTAATCGTTCATACGTAAATATGCATATGCATCCTAATGTATATATCCAAAAGACCAAAACCAATGTACAACGGAATTTTCCTTTCGTACGTAACAACGAAAAAGATAAGATCGAAAAATATGCGGCGAAAATTTACGTTGGAACTTGGAAGCCAACTAACTAAGAAGAGGACACGGAAATTAATCATTTGGACGCCAACGCTAGCTTGTTTGAAACTAATGGAGCATCAATCATAGTTAGTCATCTTCGATTGGAAAAGCATTTCGTATAAAACCTCTAAAATCCAGCAAACTGTGAAGCATCACTAACTCTCTCAAATTTCAACAAACAAAAAAGATTAACGTGTTTGCCTGTTTGGTATACCTATGTGCATTGTGCATAGTGCGGAGTGCAGCCTCATAAGAAAAGACATTCTTGCTCAAGGAAGTCACTGTACACCTAAGGAAATTAAAGACATTTGAGCCCAAGTAAGGCCCTTTAAAGACAAATAAGTGGCCCAACAATATATATATATATATATATATATATATATATATACATAAGACTGTATGTTGTTCTGTAATATATGAGATTTTCTATTACACTAGTTTTCATTATGCAATTTATGTTGTCAAACTGAAACATGTAATAATATTGATATATGTATGTACTTCATTCTATTCTATATTAAATTTTAGAAATAATTCGTGCATGCTATCTTTATATTGCATAAGATGCATGCTATATAATATATTTGATAATCCATGCCCAATGTCCAACGCTCTTGGGACATAAATAGTTTACCATATTATACACAAAAAAAAGTTTGAACAAAAAAGTAAGAGTGATATAATGAAAATATTTCAAAATACGTAAGATGATATGATGATACTATTTTGATATTGTTAATCAAGCGATAAACCAAACCCATGATTTAATATTGCAGAAACGAGTTTTAGCAAAGGCAAATTGATTGCTTGAAGCTTGAGAAAGACATTCACAAGCTCCACCAAACCCATGAAAAAACGGAAACCAGAAAAAGGGATTAAAAAGAGGAAAATAAGGTAGATTTTTTTGACAAAACGCCAATTTGGATTGTATTAGTAATCAGCAAGGAGAAAAGTTAATTAAATTGCCAAATATATCAAATGATACATATCACCTATTGTTTCGTGTTCTTATGCCCTAAAGAGAGCACAAGTGTTACAAGCAAACTTCATTCTCGAACCGTTTCTCACCTTTCTGTTCAAAACATCTCTCTCTTTCTCTCTCTATGAATATACGTGTATATATATAAATAAATGTGTATATACATCTTCGGCTATAAATATAAGGTTGAACCAAAGTAAAGAATAGATTTGGGGAAACTAATAAATGATATAGAGAACCCACCTCTCTCTCTGTCTCTTTTTTTTCTTGGTTTGTCGACCTATTATTATTGATTAGTAATAGTGAGAGAGACATAATTTAGAGATATATAAACACATAAATTGGAAGAATAGAATTAAAAGAGAGAGATGGCTAAATCAGATATGCTGCCGTTCTTGGCGATGGTGTTGGTGCAAATCGGCTACGCAGGCATGAACATTACGTCGAAGATGGCTATGGAAGCCGGCATGAAGCCTCTCATTCTGGTCGCTTATCGCCAGATATTTGCCACTATCGCCACTTTTCCGGTCGCATTTTTTCTCGAACGGTAAAAATTTATACTATCTTATTTGATCAACTAACGATTTTGAACATGCATGAATACATGATTAAATTAATTGCATCGATGAAATGTTGAAATTTTGTGTTAATTCTTGAATGACATTGTTATAAACTATATGGGTGTCTCTATTACTTTTTGGGATTAAATTAATTAGGTTTTAGGTAGTGAGTCTATGTTTTACAAAGATCAGCAAGAGATGCTAAACTTTAATTAGCTAAAATTTTATTTTGGCATTGTTTTTGGGTTAAACTGAATATCTTAAAGTGTGTTTTCAAGTTGGTATTAAGTCCGAAAGTAGAAAACGATGACATCATATCATTCATCAACATAAACGTCAAAATGGGTGAGTGCGTATATTAAAATATTAACGAATGAAAAACCATTTTATTTACTTAATGGCTTTGTGAGTCTATATTTTGTAGAAGGATTTTACAGTCTTTGAACTTTCTGGCGTCACCTAAATTAATTACTTTCCAAAGTTTCAAAAATGAAGCTTTTTTAATTTATTGACATAGAAGTACCGCTTACATTAAAGTCTTTTTCTGTGGTCAAGATTTTTATTTAAAATATGTTAATAACTTAATTCATCAGTACTATAGGTTGAATAGATTTAAATTCATTAACTTCCTTTTTTTTTTTTACAATTTTGGTCACAAATTAATATCCATTTGGAAGACTAAACATTAAAAAAAAAAAAGAATAAAGAAAAAAAGTTTAGCACGACATCGTCTTATAGTCCGGAGATTACGATATAAATACGCATATAATGGCAAGTTATAGGTTTCTTGATGAATAATATTATTTCGGAATGTGAAGAAAAAAGTGGTAAAGTGACACTGATTAATTAGTTGAAATGTAGACATGCAGAAGCTTATTTTTTATTATTGGTTATTGGCATTAGTATTTACCGTTATGAAAACCGTTATTTTTCATAATCATGGTACCGTCAATGATTTTGGTGGTATGTGGAAACCTAAGTAATTACATTATCATTAATTCCGTTTTCCGAGAGAGAATCAAATGAGAAATGTGACGCAGTCTCACACAATCCACGCGTCACGTTTCTTTCTTAAACCGAAACACATGACGACAAACAAATCATGATGCAGGTGAGTTAAGCGTCGTCAGGTGCCGTGCCATCTTAATTTGCCAAGACACGTGCTTCCTTCGATTACGTTTTCTACTCTTGATATGAGAAGTGAAATTTGATTGTTTTCTTGAGTTGAGTCATTGAAGATTGAGTCTCGGTTTAACCGGGTGGTTTTAGGATTAGTTTCATGATCACATTCAAGGTTAAATATTGATTAATAATTGATTAGTGGAGTAATAAAAACATAAATTTCAAACACGGTTTCTTGTGCAGGAAGACAAGACCAAAGATCACACTTAGGGTTCTTGTTCAAGTCTTCTTCTGCTCCATTACTGGGTATCTTACATATACTTTACTAATTGCAATCTCACTTTTTAAAACTTTTTTTACAAAGCGATTTACTTTAATTTTCTTTGCAGTGCGACTGGAAACCAAGTGCTATACTTCATAGGACTTCAGAATTCATCTCCGACCATTGCTTGTGCCTTAACTAATCTCTTACCAGCGGTCACTTTCCTCCTCGCCGCAATATTCAGGTTATATGAAATTACTATTAATTTCGTTTCCATCAGACAATACTTGTTTATAGTTTAGTACTGCTTAACACAAATTAAAACTCTTTCTTTTCAGACAAGAAACCGTAGGGATCAAGAAGGCATCAGGACAAGCCAAAGTGATAGGGACGCTAGTATGTGTGATCGGAGCCATGGTTCTCTCCTTTTACCATGGTCACACCATTGGCATTGGAGAGTCCAAGATTCATTGGGCCTATGCTGAAAACATCACAAGACAGGGTTCCAGTTCTGCCCATTCTAACTTCTTCTTGGGACCTTTTCTTATTATGGCTGCTGCCGTTTCTTGGGCCGCTTGGTTCATTATCCAGGTAACTTACTTATAACAAATATGTAGCTTATATCAGTTTCACCCAGGAAACCATTTGAACGAACCCACAGATTGGTAAATGGAACTAATTAATTAAATTCTCATTTGGTGATGACAAAACATTCTTTTTTACAGACAAAGATGAGTGAAACATTTGCAGCACCATACACGAGCACACTTCTAATGTGTTTGATGGGAAGTATCCAATGTGGAGCCATTGCTTTGATCTCCGATCATAAACTCTCTGATTGGTCTCTCAGCTCTCCTCTCCGCTTCATATCCGCCCTATACGCCGTAAGTCCACACATGCATGTACTATATATGATCATAAGATAACAATATTAAGGTAAAAATATATGACATTAATTTAAAACGCGGGTCATGCAGGGAGTGGTGGCGTCTGCGTTAGCGTTCTGCCTAATGTCATGGGCTATGCAGAGGAAAGGTCCTCTGTACGTCTCTGTTTTCAGCCCTTTACTTCTGGTAGTAGTCGCCATTTTCAGCTGGGCTCTTCTTGAAGAGAAACTCTACACCGGCACGTATGTTTCTTTCTTCACATCTTTATCTCTCTATCTATTTAAACGAGATGATGATGAATTTATATGATATATGTATTGTATATTAGGTTTATGGGATCAGCACTTGTGGTTATTGGTCTCTATGGCGTATTGTGGGGGAAAGACAGAGAGGTGAGTGAGAAGGAAGAAGAAAGGGAGAAGGTGAAACAACAACAACGTAGTAAAGGCAAGAGTGAAAGTAATGAAGATATTGAATCGAGATTACCGGTCGCAAGTAGTGGAAATGGTTCCACAAGGTCTATATCGCCTTAAAACCATTGATTTGGTTCTTCATCATATATATAAGTATGAGCTATGAACATTTTGGGATTTCTTGTTGTCTAAGTTACTGCAACTAAATTGGATATTCGGAGTGTTTAATTTTGTATCCCATTTTGAGGCAAATGATGGAGTGTTAATTTGTGTGTTCGTCCCATGGACATAACAAATATCACCTTTGATCTCTATATATTCAGTATTCTTAATCTTCATGCGTTTCCATTATTATTTTTTCTTTCTAATAACCTATTTCCTTTATCCTTAAAACAAATCAAATCATTGTCTTCAAGTTAATTTTTTGGGTTAAAAAATTATTACAGACTTTCAATATTCATAGACCCAAAATGTAAAGTAGTGGCTTGAAACAGAGGGTTTCGGTTTGTGCAAGTCAATTACAATTGGCGGTAACGGTTTAATCGTGGTTTAGTAACTCAAGTGTTATATATAAAGAATGAAAACAGAGTCGTTGTTCTGTTAGTCTTCTTCTTCATTCTTGATTGCGAGTTGCTAGTACTATCTCGGTTCATGTACCTGTAATCGATGGAGATAGTAGATTTGATACAGAACATGGAGAATCACATGCGTTTTAGTTAGACTTGATTGTCAAGGACAAACTATGGACATTTATTAAAATTATTGACCGCCTGATTTTGCAATAAGATCATAAGAATTTATATAAGCAAAAATAGAATAAGATCATACATTTTTTTTGTAAGAGGTAAAGGCATCGATAGTAAAAGATAAATATTAGTATATCCCAAGTGTTTATCCTTATCAAATTCAATTCAACCAGCAAAAACATATATGCATATAGAGAAAATTGCAACTAAGAAAATTCTGAAACCATTATTAATTTAGAATAATTCTGTAAACATTTGCTACTATCTTATGATTCAACAACAAACATATTATGAAGAAACCATATGACTAACAATCTTTTCCATCGATACTAAGATCTTCGTCTGTCTGTTTCTCTCAACAAGCGGATTGATCTTATAACCGGGCACATAGAAATCTGTCTTACAGATATCAACAGCCGTAGAAACTTTCTTTTCGATCTTGACGATCTTATTGTAGTAAGCTTGCTTGAAGAAAGATACAGCATTCGTGAACGCCGAGTTCACAATAGCATAAGCTTCGGCGCACGCTTGAAGATCAGGCCTCTCGTCTCCAGCATTCCTGAGAAGCGTGCTGATGAAGAAATAAGTGTTGGCCGCGAATCTTTCAGCTTCGCTTACTGTCACGTTCATGATATCTTTGTTACTTGCGGGAAGAGTATTCAGGTTCTTGAGCAAGACACTACTGCAAAATTTGGTATCCGTTGTCTGTTTGCAGATTCCGTTGACCATTTGTTGAGTTTTTTCATCGAGAAAAGCTTCTGCAACCGAGAAAGCGAGTATAATCGCCAAAACTATCGAGAGAATGCGATGCATTTTCATGTTTGTTCTTTTTTTTTTTTTTTTTGTAAATTGTGAGTAGGTCAATTCTTTTTTCATGTTTGAGGATGAAATTTGTTATTTTTATATTTGAAAATTAGGCATTTGGATGAATCAGTCAAAAGTCAAAAAAGTCTTTGTAAGTTACCAAAATTGCGTGTGAGAATTTGTGAATTCAAGGAAAAGAAAACATTTCCCCAAAATATTACATTTTGTTTATTTATCTGAATCAACATTCAATGTTTATAACTTATTTCAGTTGACCAAATCTTCTATATATTAAAAAGAATCACTATTGGTGCTTTTGTGTTATGGTCACAGTTACTCTCAATTTTTTCACTTATTTAATTCTACTATCTTTTTTACCAAACACTTTCAATTATCTATACTACATATTCTTATCCTTTATATTATAAAACACAAGTCACCTAGCCAATCAAATTTTGCAACGTAAATTTATATTTATAATTTAAGTAATTAACAAAAATAAAAAAGGTAAGAACAGAATAAGAAAACGGGAGACCACGTCTTGGAAAAAAATGATTTTTGATTTTCCGTAAAAAAAGATCTCTATTTTCTTAGTTTTAAAAATATATTAAAACAAATAATATTTATGCTATAAATCCCTAATTATCCCTAAAATCACTCTTCATTTAACAACTCATTATTTTTATTTTCACGTGTTCTACTTCAACCATATATTTTGAAAATATTTTTTAAAACTATTTCCGCAAATATATTTTAAATTAACAAATTGAGAGAAGACCAATTAATGGGAAAACAGTTGAAAGAATAAAAGCATTATTATCTAAACTTCCCACGATCACTATATTCTCCTCCATAATAATCCCACGATTTCTTCCATTCAAACTTAATTTTTGGGAAGCAGAGACAGTCACGATCCCCAACCCCAAAGCTATATGTATTTGTATCTGATTGATTATCATTATGTTGTTGATGTTGAGTTTTCAAACAAATTGAGGATGAAACCTTTAGGAAAATACGAGCGAAATACCCTTAACGGGAAACAACATACTAAACGTTTCTACCATTCTATATGGGGCATATGGTCTCTGGTATGTTACATTTCTTTTATATATTGTGATATATTGCTGTTAGATGATTACGTTAATTTTCATTTTCTATGTCTTACAATATCTTTTTGTTTCTAGACCACACCACTAAACTAAAGATAAGCAAACTTCATGGATAGAAGAGAAAACACAAATAAAGTAGAAGACTTGAGCAAGAAAAGAACAAATGACAAATTAAAGTGATAGGAGGCTGCAGACGAAGTAGAACATCTAGATGTAAAATGAGATATCATCTTTCACTCTGGTATAATTTTTATTTGTGTTGAGTCTTTGTATTTTACATAACTTTTTTCTTATATAGCTTCTTTATATGATTTGGTACAATATATTTTATGTAAATATTGATAAAACATAACAACATTAATTTTTCGGTGCATAGCACCGAGTATAATACTAGTTATTTATAAACTAAATGTCAATATATAAGTATTAACTAAACTTACCAAAATTAAATATTTCAATTTTTTTAAAAGGTAAACTTCTATATAAAAAATTAATTAATATTAAATACACTTTAACACCAAACAATTCTTTGTATATTATATATAAATTAAAAGCACATGTATATATATATATATATATATATCTAATTTATTAGATATGAATGCTACTTTATGTATAATACAAATCATTAGAATATTTAAAATTAATTTGTAAGTTGTTTTAGACAAAAATGTGGTATTGCATGGCATTTATATAGCATTCTTTTTTAATTTAAAATCTATAGAATTTGATTTTGACATCTCTAAATTAAATGATAAAAACTTTGAGTTCTTTAAATCATTCTATTTTTTTTTTAATTTAATCATTATAACTTTTCATAAAAAAGCACCAACTTTAATTCTAAGATTTTGCAACTAATAAATTGTATCTGAAAAAGTTAAAAATATATATATGCAGATGTTATCGATGAAAATGTAACTTTTGTAACATTTAAATAAGAACATGTAATTATCACTGGATCACGCCACTATGGATCACACCAGTGATAAGAACATGTAACATTTAAATAAGAGCATGTAAGTATCACTGGCGTGACCATATGTGATATGAATTATATATGCAGATGTTATCGATGAAAATGTAATTAAATGTAACATTTATAAAGAATTATATATATAAACTAAACACTATAGTTTGTTTTGGTTTTTTCGTTGTGTTTAAAACATATCATAAAACCAAACACAACTTTCATTTTCTTATGCAAATATGATAGCACAAGACATAGCCAAAAGTGTGACTAGAGATGGTAGGCTCACGTCTTATCTCTCAATCGGTGGTCCGGTTTGGCTCCTTTCTCGGATTGAAGAAGACAACATGTTCAGAATATCTTCCACAGCTTTTTTTTTTATATTCTAATTAAGCTGGTTTTTTGGTTTGTTATGTTTTTGAGGTCTTCACCTCTGTACCCAATCGTTCTCCTCTTTTATGCTATACGAGTTTATTAATTCGCCAAAATCACAACAATAAGGGGGTGTTATTGGTTTGTGATTTAGATAGAGTTTTAATGACTTTAATTGTTGTGTAGAATCTGTTGTTATTCAATCAAGATTTTGTTAAACTCTCTTAAAATTTGGTGTTATTAGTTTGTGATTTGTAAAAAGTCATTTAAAATCTTAATGAATATTGTGTTATTGGATTAAGAGTTTTATAAAATCATTAAAAGTTTTGTGTTATTCAACTAAAACAAAACAATCTATGACAATCTATGATTGTTAATGAATTCAATTATTGTGTTATTGGTTTATGATTTTAAACACTTTTCTTTACAAAATAAAGTCATGGAAAGTATGCTGAAATATTGAGATTGTTTGGGAGACTCTACAAGATTATAGAAAAACTAATCAACAAGACTATTAAAAACTCTCTAACAATTCTTCTAAATCATTCACTTATTCACTTTCTATGATTTTATTAAAGTCATCAAAACTCTATTTAAATCACAAACCAATAACACCCCCTAAAGAAAGAATATTCACCAAATAAAACGAGATTTAGTTTGACTACTTAAATATTTGCAGATCTTAATAATTCGAGTAGAATACCAAGAGTTAGTATTCGAACACGTTTCTTCGCTTGATACTCCGATAGTTGTATTAATTAAAGTGAACGGTCTAAAATTGATATTTTCTCTAAGATGTAACAAGAAAAGGTCATCGGGTTTGAGAAACATATTAGGAATTCCTTATAAAAGCAACATACTATAATATTATATAAATGAATTAATAGTTTTGTTATCAACAAATGCCGAGTTAGAATCTGATGATGACAACAACTACTCTAATACAAATCACTAAACTATAACTCTACAATTTTTGGTCATTCACTATGATATTGTTATAAAAATTAAGAAAATAAATGTTATGCTTAATTTTATTTTATTATTTCTATATAATATTGATACTTTATTTGTTACAAATCACTGATTAATGTTCTCAAATATTGAAAAACTGCGCAGTAACTACTGAGCTAATCAAGGAAGCCTTCTCATTTTTGATCATATGTCCAGAAACAGCAGACATGGTGATCAATATTCTCATAACTCTCTTCTTCTCAATCAGAGGCTCCTTGTAAGGAGGAATAAGAAAATCGCCCCTACAATCTTCTAAGATCTTGGCTGTGGACAAAATGGCTTCACCCATACGTTCGTACTCTCCTTTTGAAAATAGAAATCGAATTTCTAAGAAACTATTTGTCTCTCTATTATAAACTTCATGACAAGTCTTGAGACCAGTTGTCTCCTTAGGGACAGGCCATTCGCGGAGGATGTTATCGATGAAAATGTAAGTATCACTGGCGTGATCCATAGTGGTGTATATTATCAGACTGGTGAGTTCTTTGATGGTAGCCGTTGGTGCCTTCAATTTTTCATGGATGATTTTATTGCAAAATCCATAATCTTCGTTTTCGATGCAGATACTATTGATCAGTGCTTCTGTTGCTTCATCGGCTTTGATTGCTTCAATGTGAGGAGTAAAAATATAAAGAACAAGAACGATCATGAGAAAAACACAAGGCGCGAAATTCATAATTTTGGGATCTAAATTTTAGAAGAGATTGTGTTGCATAGATTCTTGAATAACAAGTATGAAATACTTGTGGTAGCTTTACCCATTTATGCTTTACTTTCTTAGTTAAGTTTCCAAAATTATTGAGTCAATTATGTAGGAGAATGAATGACTTACCAAATAACTAAATATAAATACTAAAAGTTCATAAATAAGTGTTGAATAACTAGATTTGTTTCACTCCATGGGGATTTTTTCCCAAATATCAAAAAGAAGAAAATTAAAAAAAAAAAAACTATATTATTATTGTATTTTAGGAAGAAAAGTCCTTAGCAAACATATAAGGTACAAAGAGGGTCTGGGAATTAAAAACTCCTCTAAATTCAGTAAAAAAACAGTAAAACACAATTTCATATAGTAAATTCCTAATTAAACATCATCAGTTTCACAAACTACTAGCAGGCAGATGTTGACCAAGAACCTAGCTCCGCCTTCACAAAGTTGTCTAAGCCGCAGATGGAGCTTTGCCGCATTGAAGCACATCAGCTTCAGACAATTCTGTAAAGAACTGTGGAAGTGTTTGCTGTTTCTTGTGGACATCTTCTTTTTGTCCGCAATGCACATGAAAGTTCTTGTAGTCAAGTGACTCGTCGTTATAAATATCCCACCATTTCTCTACAAGCATCTTGATGTCTTCTCTCTCCATATTCTCTTCTTGGCCTGTGAACCTGATCACAAAACAGAGAAGCAGTTTCAGATCTTTCACCTTTTTTTAGAAAAGAACAAGAGAAGTTAATTATATCATATCTATACCTCCAAGGCTTAGCACCAGCTGCACAGTAATGAACAACCTTGGCTTCGTCAAGCTCTATGTTCTCTGGATGCCTCCAGAGCATGGCCAAGACAAGATTGTATACTGGTGGAATAGGCTTGTATATGTCTTTGAAGTACATGTTCAAGAAATCCTACAAAACCACATAAATCAATTTAGCAACCCCATGTATTTATATAATCATATAAAATGTGTAGACCTTGTTTTACCTGTTCAGCAAAAGGTGTGGGAGGGACAACTTTGAGAGTCTCCAAAAGGTTGTAATAAGTGGGGAGGCTTGGCTCGTAGACGAACATGCCGGCGTTGAAGTACAAAGGTGGTTTAGGACCAAGCTCTGTCTCTGGCCACGTCACCTTGTCCGGACACTGTTGGCAGTAGCCGATCTTGTACTGAGGCGTGTGGCTCCATGTCTTCTCGCAGAAACAATCTTTAACGGCGTAGAAATTGCCGTCGGGAAGATCGAACAAGTGATCTATGTTCTCAAACACTTGTATGTCTCCGTCTAAGTATATCAGCTTGCTGTACTCTACAAACTGCATCCACATAGTTATTATTTAGTTAAACCTTCTCAAGAAAACTTAAATTCAGATTCTCAATCTTCTAAACCTAGACACGAGACACACGACACGATCATGTATATATATATATATATATATATGTGTGACGTGTGTATATACCTTCCAAATACGAAGCTTGGAGTAGTTGAGGACGTAGTAAGCCATAGCAAACTGAGTTTGGTTCTCCGGCGGGTAAACCGGCTGAATCTCCTTGATGACGCAGCCTTGGTCCAATAGCTGTCTCCGGTGATCCACCGGGACGTCAGGTAACACAGCAACCACTAATGGGTACTTGCTTTTTGCTTTCCTTAGCCCTTTAGCCAGACCAACCACTCCTTTCACGTAGTCTCCGGTCCCGGCTAGGAACGTAACGTACGCTCTCTTCTTTTCTCCGTAGCTCAACTTGTTGTTCATCTCAGGTGCCATCTTGTCAGAGAGAAAAAAAATCTTTGTGATGAGTTTGAGTTGTTGATGAGTGATTTGATTGTTGGTGAGAAACCAAGGCTGGCTTATATAGGATTTGAGAGCATGGTCATAGTTTGAAAAATCGCTAGCGCTAGTCGGGCGTCCATAGGGGATTAATCGGGGATTAGTTTTAGGATTATTTTAATATTTTTAAAATATAATAATTTAAATTGTTTTCAAAATTGTAGTAAACACATAAAAATATATTTTAAAGCAAATTTTTATGATTTTTTTATTAAAAATTATGACTTATTAAAAATTAGAACATAAATTATTGTAAAATATCGCAAACTTCCAATTCAAATGTTTAATTAACAAAAATAAAAAAATAATCGGGATATATAAGAATATGCAGAAAATAATTGGATTAGACGGAAATTAATCGGATTAGGCAGATAGTAATCGGGTGACTGATTTTTTTTAAGGGATTAATCATTAATCGAAACGGAGAGGATGAGAAATAATCGGGTTAGGCGGGAATTTTTAGAACAGGAGTTATAGTACTCATAAAATATCAATAAAATTTTTTTTAGTATTATTTAAAATATTTGAATAATGTTTTTTTTTTCTCCTGTTTTTGGCAAACCCGATCAATCAGGAGATGCCACATCAGATGATACTAGTATCAAAAATATAACTGGGCTGATAACCCATTCTAATTATTTTATTTATAAAAAAATAATTAATGGAATTGTAATATTCTAAAAATATCACCTATGTACATGTCTCCCTTAATTAATAAAACGGTTTTTAAGTATTCCACCAGGGAAAGCTTCGTATTACTGGCTTACTGCTACGATGACATGGCGATGCAGTATGACACGTGTCACACAATTTTGGTACGTAAAATGTTGAGGCAGGGTCCACTTTAGATATTACTCCCGTACCCCGTGTGTTTAGCGAGAGAGGGCCCTACCACCGCGAACGAAATCTCGTGATTGGTTGGAGGATCTCTGTCTAATTCAATACAAGGCTGTGATAATTCCACGTGTCAAAAAGGGAGCCCACGAAGAAGAAGCTGAGGGAACATTGATTGGTTGTTACTATACCCAAAGCTATTTGTTTGTTAAGTAATCTATTTTGTCCGACCCATGAGGCCATGACCGACCTACTATTTATGTAGTGGTTGTTTCCTGTAACGTTGATATTTTCTTATTTTGTTCTAACGTCATAATTTTAATATTTAAAAAGATTTTTTTTCTTATTTTTTGTTCACTGGCCAAAAGCCAAACTTTATCGCATATGCATTATCAGTTTACAATTACGATTTTTTTTAAATACAATACAATACAATACGATCTTCTTTGTAAAGTCTAGTTAATTTCTTGGAGTTGAGATTCCATCAAGTAGTTTCCTGAATATTTTGACTTCACCAAAGAATTGGTGTGTGTTGCTAAATTTTGTATTCAATTTATGACACCGGATTATGATTTTTTAAGCTACAAAATTTTGTTTAACTAGCCGTGGAAAGATATATGTTTCAAGATCTTTTTCTTGTAAGCCAAAATGCTCATTAGTCTACCAAATTATTTTTTATTCTGTCTGTCGAATCGTTTAGTTAGTTTTTTTTATATAGATCTTGACTAGTTGGATATGTAGTATTGTTGGGTATTCTGATGTTGCTATGAATTTAAAAGCTAACCATGTGTGGAAGTAGAAAACGGGGGAGCCGAGCCTTAGAGCAATTAGCAAACTCCCATAGTTGCTCATAAATTTTGCTTCGAAAGAAGCTTTTAATCAACTAGATTTAGAAATTCAATCTAAGAGTAGCACTATAACATTTTGACGTACCGACATACGTGAAAAGAAAAAGACGTACCGACATATATAGAAAAGGAGAAAAAATAAGATGATATTTATAAATTATTATATATATGGAGCTACGACTTTAACTAATCCTGACCAAAAAAAAAAAAAGGAAGAAGACTAATTCATTTTTCTTAGTGTATTCTTTAGAATCTAAATTTCACAAGAATTTTGTAAGATTCTTCTTTCCACAATATTAAGACTTGCAGTGAGTCAGTGACCAAACCTCTCCTTGCCAAAATACACGATGACCCACTACCGAGACCCTTCATAATTGTAACTTTGGGCCTAACAATAAATTCACATTCTTAGAGCGAGTTGAATTGAGAGTTTTCCGGTCATTGTTATCACATTCGTAGAACGCGAGTTCGGGTCCGAACCCACGCATGCGCGTCTCCTCAACGTCTGAGTCTCTATGAAGTTGCATTGACGTCACGTCAGACCAAATTTTTGTGCAAAAAAAAAAGAACAATTTTCAGGCATGAGTAGCTCTCATCTCGTCTATCTGAACAAATTTGTAGCTTGTTAAAACTATACACCCGTTGGACAAATTATAAAAATATTGATAGTCGACAAAACAGAAAACTCTAGAATTATATGAGTCTCAAGAATAGAAAACCTTAAAGTTTTAATAGTAATATAAATTTAAAAACGTTTTCTAATAAAAAAAAACAAGTGCTAAAAATTTAGTTACGTGTAAACAATATTAAACTTAGAACCTCTTAGAGATTTTGATGTTTTATCCAATTAATTTACACAAAATTAAAAAATTTAACATTTATCAAAAAAAAACATTTAAAGAAAAAACAAATGTTAAAAATTTAAGTATGTGTAAACCATATTGAACCTAAAACACAGGGGTTTAGATGTTGTATCCAATTAGTTTACACAAAATTAAAAAATTTAACATTTATAAAAAAAATAAAAAAACATTTTTAAAAAATCAAGTGTTAAAAATTTAATTATGTGTAAACCATATTAAACATAGAACACCTCTTAGAGGTTTGGATGTTGTATCCAATTAGTTTACACAAAATTAAAAAATTTAACATTTATCAAAAGAAAAATATTTAAAAAAAAACAAGTGTTAAAAATTTAATTATGTGTAAACCATATTGAACCTAGAACATCTTTTAGGGTTTGGATGTTTTATCCAATTGGTTTACACAAAATTAAAAAATTTAACACTTATAAAAAAAACATTTAAAAAAATAAATGTTAAAAATTTAGTTATGTGTAAACCATATTGAACATAAAACACTTTTTACGGGTTTGGATGTTGTATCCAATTAATTTACACAAAAATAAAGATTTAACACTTATCGAAAAAAAAAAAAAAATGTCAAATTAAGAGGTAACCTGGTTCGACGAAACAGAGACTAATCGATCGATCATCGTGAGCCTGAGGAGACGCTTTCATGATCACAGCCATGGAAACACAGTCTCTCTTTGTCTCTCTCTTCGTTGTCCTCTTTCCCGCTGTCCCATCCTTGGCCGTCTTGTTTCTCTCCTTGGCCGTCGGTAAAAGCGTTTCGGTGGCCCGTCGTTGACCGGATTTGAAATCGTTTGGATTGAGTGAAGAGGATGGAGATCAATTACGAAACGAGATTATTTTCCGCTCCCATCAATCTTACGGAGAAGAGATAATGAAAGATGAAGAATTCTTTTGTTATGGTTTCGAAGAAGAAGAAGAAGAAGAGAGAAAGAGTGAACATTGATATCTGAAGGAAGAAGAGAGAAAGAGTGATATCTCTGGAATTCTGTTCCTCCTAAAGCAGAACGTGTTTATGGAGCCACTCATCCTCAATCTTGATTCTGACCACTAACATCAGCAACTCCATGACTATGAGGGAAGGAATGTTCTTCTTGCTTGATCGTGGAGGTGATAGAATCTGCTATGTTGAGTTCCCTAAAAGGTTTGAAGGTATTGACCCAAATGATTGTTATGCAAACCACAAACAATGTTTTCTTTGATGTTAGTATGATGTCTGCAAGTCTTGTATCTACAAGAAAGAGCCATTAATAATTGGATTGCTACCGGTAATGGTCCAACAAGAGTCGAGAGAAAAAAACATATAAAAAAAAGTTCCCTTCTATTTGCTTTCGTTTGGAGAATAATATCCGGAGAATGGCTCATTTACATTTAGACAACCAATAGATTAATTGAATTTACGTTAAATCTAGAGACTCGAATAAGAGCCGCCACAATTTCCCTTCACTGTATATACTTCGGGATTCTCTACCAAACCTGCGCACATGACACCAATTACGAGGCCCTCGGAATTCACAAGAGGGCCACCAAAAGAACCCTGAAAACATATGAAAGTTAAAATCAATGTCTTTCAACTAGCTCGGTAGTCGGTATGATTGAAATTTTGGCTCAGTTCAATTTAGAAAGAGATACCGAATTGAAGCCAAAATTCCTGGTTTGGTTTCTTCATCGTCCCTCGCTTGACTTCTTTAGAGAAAAGTCTAACAAAGTCCGAACCATAACACACGTGAACGTGAGATGACAATAAAGTTTAGAACTTTAAGAGAACCGGGTGATCAGAATCATACAACCCAAGAATGTTTATATATATATGAGCAATTCTTAGGTTTGATTATTGAAGAACAAGTTTCTTGCTCAGAACCATGTCGTCAGTGGTGAAATCCGCTTCTTTCCGGAATGTTCCGCGACCAAAATCAAGGTTGTATGAGTCAGTGAGACCCTCCACTAAGTCGAACTCTGGTTTCCATCCGAGGACATGCTTTGCTTTCTCCACCGATGCAAAGAAATGCTGCAAGAGAATATACATAAATCACAATCTCAACTTCTAAATTGGAATCGTTGATGTTGCAGCCTGAATCATTAGAACGTTGTAGTTTTTACCTGATCACGGAAAGGGAATGCCTTCTTCTTCCCAAAGTCGAACTCTTTCGGGTTGTAATGAACAATCTCTGGCTCTGGAAACCCACCAGCCTGAGAGAGAGTTGAAAACATGAATAAGTTTACTCAAGCAATGATCCAAAAAGCTCAGAGTATGATATCTATCTCAAACGGACCACACCAGGTTGTACTTGAAAAGATTTGGATTGATGAGACAACAATGAAACCCATAGAAAAAAATGTACCTTTGCGCAGGCTTTTGCTAACCCATCAAAGGTAACATATTTCTCCCCCGAGATGTTGAATATCTCTCTGCTCGCTTTCTCGTTACCAAGCACGTTGAGAAAGGCTGTTCCCAAGTCCTGAATTACTGAATGATTTGATGTTATTGATCAATACTCTTCAAGATTGATCAGAGCTGAGTTTGAGTCAGTGGGTCCCTATAACAATGAGTTTTCTTAACATGAAAGGAAGCTCAAGAATTAGAGAAAGTAGGTGTGTGACCTTAACGTGACCGAGTTGTGAGATCTGTATCCCAGAGTTTGGAACTGGGATTGGGCGGCCGGCTTTTAGACGGTGGAAGAACCATTCTTCGACGGGGTTGTAGTTCAAAGGACCGTAGATGTAGACAGGACGTATAGAAGTCCAATTTACACCTTTTGATTGCAGTAAGCTCTCAGTCTCCAGCTTCCCCTTGTGCCTGCTCTTCGGATCAACTGCATCCTCCTGCATCAGTTATGTCCCAAATAAAAAGTTATTACAAATGGACTTAGGTAATAAACTTCTGGGTCACATCATATGATCAAATCACATAATCATACTATTTCTATGGCTAATCCAAGAAAAGCACAAGCTCATATCTTCCAGGAATAAGAATAAGATATCTTTTTTTTTTTTTTTTTGATAAATAATAAGATATCTTTTACATACCTCACAATGTGGTAAGATATCAGATTTCAGATAAACACCGGCTGAAGAACAGTAGATGTACCTATAACATTAACGGAAAATTTCAATTTTGAAAGGCTGTGTGTTTAAGAGCTATCAACCAAATGAACAAGCTAGGCCTTGGTAGATGTTCTGTATTACTTACTGCTCTAGTTTGGGCAGTGCATCTATTATAGGCTCAACTTCTTCGGCCTCCCTCCCTGAGAAAAAAGCGAGCATAAATTATACCAAATCTTAAAATCTTTGTTGTCAAAGGCAAAAGACTGTATATTCTTTAATATACAGTAAGAACAAAGAGATTAGCTGTTACCGTTGATGTCATAAACGACATCGAAGCCTTCTGCTGAAAGACTTGACTTCACAAAGTCATAGTCCTTTCTGTCTCCTTTCAAGTGAAGAATCTAGAAAAGACCAGGAAAAATCATTCATTTATTGGAATCCTAATAAATCACTCAAGTTGCTCTTGCTCAAATATTATGTTTTCCTTGGATTATCCTAAATGTATATTAGATTTGAGTGTGCATACTAGTTCTTTCACAAGGATTCATGTAATACCTTAGAAGAAAAATCAGCAAAGTCTTGGTCAGATTCGCCGGGCAATTGTTTGGCAATAGGAGATTTACCCCTTGTGAACAATGTAACCTGCAAAAGTAACCATTAGCCAAATGTGTGAGAGAGAAAAAACCTAAATTTGTAGCTGAAAAGAAAGTTTGATTGGTAGGAAAATGAGAACCTGATGTCCTCCTTTGACAAGGAGCCTGGACAAGAACACACCGATGAATCGAGTGCCACCCATTATCAGAATCTTCTTTTCGCTCGATGCTGAAACATGGAGTGCTCCTTTTGGCTGATGAACCTTCCTCTTGTACTGAAATTTCAACAACAAAGCCAACTCTGTAAGCAAATCTTTATCTCCAAAATACAAGAATGTAGTTTCAATCACCACAAACAAATCTAAGACTAGTGATAGCCAGAGCTTCACAGAAACAAATCATTATAAACACAAATGAGGAAGTAGTATTCAGACAACTCAAACCAAAACTACACCTAAAAATTCCACAAGTATGACAAAGAAGCTCATAACCATAACCCAGAGCTGTAAACAGAACCACACCAAGAGTTCATTAATCAAGACACAATGATGCATTGCTCAAGAATTCGACCAAACAAGCTTAACCCACTAAAAAGGTAAAAGGGATGATTTTGAAATGTGCCAAACGGATTTTGGTTCATCAGAAATATACAAAAGCAGAACCACCAATCTGGAAAAACAATCAGTCAGAAGAAAGGAAACAAAAAAGACCTGGACTTGTAAATGGAGCTTAGCGCCATTGAAGTCAGAGAGAGAAGAAGTAAGGAGAGAGAAAGAAGGCTGATGCTGTTGCAACATCATCATCTTCGCCATGGTTGTTGTTGGTTCACTCTCTGAGCAACAAGTGAAGAAAAGCTCTTATTTGAAATTGAAGTGTGTGAGTATCTGTGTATGGTTCGTGGGACCTCATCATCTTGTTCCTTCCGATCATTAAAAGTCTTAATTTTTGAAGGGATAAGATAATTATCTCGCCATTTCATGGTCACATATTTACGGATCAATGGCGTCCTCTTCTTTCATAACTCTCTTCTGATAGTGGATGATTGTGATCGACACAAAATATTTGTGGTGAAATCGTAATTAAACATTTTTTGAAGAATTGGGCCTAACTGCTCCAATATTATTGGGCCAGAGAAGAGTTATTGGGCTGAGTTAGAATTAAAACACATTTAAAAGAAATAGTATCAAAAAGAGAGAAGAAATCACGTAGCAGACACGCGCAAGAGTTTTGAAGATCTGATACAGAAAATTTCAGAGAGGGAAGATCGATAAGGAGGTGTTTTGTTTCTGCTGATCAGCAGATTACTTGTTCGTTTATTCGGATTTTGGATTCTTCGAAAGATGGACCCTAATAATCAGGTGAGAACTCAGCTGTGTTTCGCTGCTTCCTCATTTTGTTCTGAGTTCGATTGCATATCAGATTCTTGATTAACCTGAATCTAATGGCTCGATCTGGACGTTATTGTGTCAGATCTGTGTTTCTACGTTTTGGTCTCCGATAATCCTTAGAAATTATGCATTTGAGCTTAATAAACATTGCTAGGTTAGAGGATTTTCCTTCTTGTGACAATGTGTAGGCGGAAAATAATCCTTTGGTTAGCATCATAATGATTATCCTACATCATAATTGCTACAGCTAAGCTCACCAAAACTTTATTCTTTCTTAGATACAGGCACCAGTTGAAAATTATGCAAACCCAAGGACATGTCTTTTCCATGTTCTCTTCAAGGTATATAAATCTTTAGTCAAAGGAAATGTTAGACATTGGACAAATGATGGTAAACCAGTTTGTCTTGGACCAGGGTGCTGCGTTGGCGTTTTACATTCTCTCTGCGCTCTTCTTCAACAGCTTTGTCATCATCTTTGTAGTGACTGTTCTTCTTGCTGCCCTTGACTTCTGGGTCGTTAAGAATGTCAGTGGGCGTATACTGGTTGGTCTCCGGTGGTGGAACGAGATCAATGACTTGGGAGAAAGTGTCTGGAAATTCGAGTCTCTTGACCAGGAGGTTAGCCTTTCTTCACTTATTCCTAATATTATGGGTTCAGTCTGTCTACAAGGGGTTGTGTTTCCCTTTCCGTTTTTGAATACTCATTTTTCTTTACAGTCCTTGGCTCGGATGAACAAGAAAGACTCATGGCTTTTCTGGTGGACACTTTATCTTGCAGTGAGTATTTCCTATCTAACACTTCAGTGCAGCATATGCTAGTCACTTAAACCCATTCACAATTCTTCTGAAGCCATACTGGAGGATTAGGAATAAAAATAGGCAAGAATAAACCTGACCCTAATGGTGAATCATATTTTGCATAGGTTGCGGATAAAAAAATTTGAGTAGTCTTTTAGTATCCCATGTATAGATGTAGCCATGAGATGGTAGCTATGGATTCGGTGTCAATAGTACAGGAGCTTAGTAAACATTAAAAGCATGTGAATTTATTTGCTATCCTTTTCTGTTGTCTTCACAGCTAAATCTTCTCTTTTTTCCACTCTTCAGGCAGCTGCATGGTTTATCCTTGGGGTATTTTCTTTGATTAGGTTTCAAGCTGACTATCTGCTTGTTGTTGGCGTTTGCTTGTCTCTCAACGTAGCTAATATCATCGGCTTCACAAAGTGCAAGAAAGGTAAGATCCCCAATTAGTCTTCCGCAATTGCCCTGATTTTGTTAAGAATCAAATCAGCTATAGATCACTTTTTTTTTTTTGTGCAAAAGCTATAGATCACTAGGTTGTTAGATTTTTATACAAAGAACATACACATGTACATATATAGAGGTGACTCTAATAGGCATTCACCAATTTGTTGGCAGATGCAAAGAAACAATTTCAGCAGTTTGCCTCGCAGACAATCGCATCAAGGTTCCAATCAACAGTACAATCTGCTTTCACCCTTGTCTGAAGAGAAGAAATACAGCTTTTTAAGGGTTGTGAGAGCAAAGAAAGACAGTGTACAAAGAAGATTGCCAAAACGACATGGTTGGTTTTTTTGACTGATTGGTTTCAAATGTTTTGTAAGGGTTTAAAAGGTCCTATATTCGTCTTTATATGTATTTTACAATTTCGACTTACCTATTAACATTTTGCATATCGTATGGTCTTCTTATTATACATATATTTAGCCCGAAAGAAAATTCAGAAATTTTAAGTCTCTCATCCCTTTCCAATTCTGCATATGCATCTTCGGTTCATGTTGCAGGCGACGCATCTTTTTGTTGTTGGTGAGTTACTTCTTAATACTAGGCTTCATGATGATTCACTAATGCAGATGATGTTGTTTCATGAGACATAAGAACTAAGAAGAGATGTTTTAAAATATTTTTGTGTATAGGACATTATTATGAAAATATTATACCTATTACGGAAAAAAATCCGAAAAAACCGTCATCTATTTTTTTTTTGGCCATTTAATACCTGTGTTTTTTTGGCTCAGTCCCTCTCTCGTCTCTCCTACTTCCTCTGTGTGTTTTGTTGGTTGGTGGTATCCTTTCCTTGATTTGGATGGTTTTACCCGAAACGTTTGTAGTGACTAGCTTGATCTCTATTTGGTTTTTGGACTTGTTTGCTCTTGCTCCCTGGTTCTTATGGTGGTCTTTATGGTTTTCTTCCCGGTTCGATCTTGTGCTGCTCTCTTTTGAGATTGGTTTTATCCGGTTGAAGAATTGTCTCGCTCCTTGTTTCTACATTTAAGACCTGATCGAGGTCTGGTCGGTTCAAAGACTTCTAATGAGGCGTTCAATCATCGCTAAGTCGATATCGCCGCTTTTGGGAGTAGTATGGGAGTTTAGATGTTTTATCTTGATTCTCTCTTGCCAGAATGGTAGCCTAGGTTCACTTTGTTTTGAGAGGTAGTATTGGTTCACTATAGGAGGATTCGCCAGATGTGTGTTGTGTTTGGCTTTGATCATTTTGGTTCTAGGGAGCTGGTTTTATGGCAAGTCTTTATCTCTAGAGTTATTTTTTTGTCTTGCTTTTGTTTTGTCTTTTGGGGTTTTGATCCCAGTTATCTCTATTCTGCTTCCCTTGTTTGGGCTTAGTTTCCGGGGATATATCTGTTTTCCGCCGGCTTTCGTTCTGGAAGAGTTTATCTCTTGCCGGCTTTGTGTACCAAAACCGCATCCCACCTTTGTATCCTTCAATCATATTATATAATGGAATAATTCAGACGAAAAAAAAAAAAAACAGCCAAAAAAAAATAGATGACGGTTTTTTTGGGTTTTTTTTCCTACTACTACACTACTACTTAACCATAAACCCAAATAAATTTGGTGGCCCAAGTAAAAAAAAACAAGGTGAAACTGGGCTAAAATTTCTTCAGTCCATGATCATTTGTTCACCAATCTTACCACAAATCTTTTACATATAATTATTTTGGGTTGTGGCGTGAAAATCTATGCCTTTGATCTTTTTACCAAAGCAAAACATTAAATTGAAATCAAACCCCAAAACCCTAAAAAGGTGATTTCTTTGATCTTCACTACCAATTCTTCCCGCCAGTTTCCTTTCCCCGATTCGTCCTTGACACTCTCAACGCCATGTCTTTGCGTTTGCGGTCTCGGCCACGCCAATCTCTTGGTATCTCATCTCCGGCGAAGCAGAGGAAGAAAGCTCCTACGAATTCCATGGCTACGAGAGCCAATCGAAAGCGTCTGCCTTCTTACCTAAAACCTGGCGCCACCGTGGAAATCAGCTCCGACGAGATTGGGTTCCGCGGCTCGTGGTACCTTGGAAAAGTGATCACCACTCCATCCTCACATAAGGATTCCCTTAAATGCCAAGTCGAGTACACGACGCTCTTCTTCGACAAAGAGGGGACGAAGCCTCTGAAGGAAGTTGTTGACATGAGTCAGCTTCGTCCTCCGGCGCCGCCAATGTCTGAGAGAGAGAAGAAGAAGGATATCGCCGTTGGGGAAGAGGTCGACGCGTTTTACAATGACGGTTGGTGGGAAGGGGATGTGACGGAGGTTCTGGATGATGGGAAATTCAGTGTTTTCTTCAGGAGTTCTAAGGAGCAGATTCGCTTTAGGAAAGATGAGCTACGGTTTCACAGGGAATGGCTTGATGGAGCTTGGAAGCCGCCATTAGAGGAAACAGAAGAAGAGGAATCAGAGGAAGACAAATTAGACGACTCAGAAGACGAGGAGGTAACACATTCTCAATGATACGATTGGTGCTTGATAACCTTTATGTGGAAGTTGTTTATTGGAGAGTTTTGCTTTAGTTCTTGTAGAGAAATTATGTCTCTATATCCTTAAATTTCTTGATGTTCTGTGTTTTACTTTACGGGGATATTAGAATGCACATTAATCATGACAGTAATAAAATGCAGGATATTTTAGCCCGAGTGGATCTGGAAACTACCAGAGCAATCGCGAAACAAATGTTTTCCAGTGGCACGATTGTCGAGGTTAGCAGCGATGAGGAAGGTTTCCAGGGGTGTTGGTTTGCTGCTAAAGTCGTTGAACCTGTTGGCGAAGACAAATTCCTTGTTGAGTACCGAGACTTGAGAGAAAAAGATGGCATAGAGCCTTTGAAAGAAGAAACAGATTTTCTGCACATAAGGCCGCCACCACCAAGAGATGAGGATATAGATTTTGCTGTTGGGGACAAGATTAATGCATTTTACAATGACGGCTGGTGGGTAGGTGTTGTCATAGATGGTATGAAGGATGGAACAGTTGGTATATATTTTAGGCAATCACAAGAGAAGATGCGGTTTGGAAGGCAGGGCCTTCGTCTGCATAAAGATTGGGTTGACGGGACCTGGCAGCTACCACTGAAAGGAGGGAAGATAAAGAGGGAAAAGGTTCTGTAAGATTTCCATATTAATGAACTCTAGACAAGTTCATATAGATCATTCTTATCCCATTCTTCTGTATGTGCAACATATTCTTCGCCAAATATGTGTTTTAAAGTCTTTATTTGGATGTGCAGACCGTTTTATGTAATCGGAACGTGAGACCCAAGAAAGCAACGGAGAAGCAAGCATTCAGCATTGGAACTCCAGTTGAGGTTAGCCCTGAGGAAGAAGGATTTGAAGATTCTTGGTTTCTTGCAAAACTTATTGAATACAGAGGAAAGGACAAATGCCTTGTAGAATATGATAAACTGAAAGCTGAAGATGGGAAAGAGCCTTTGAGAGAAGAGGTTAATGTTTCACAGATAAGGCCTCAACCACTAGAGAGTGTCATGGTTAGTCCATTCGAGAGGCATGACAAAGTTAATGCTTTGTATAATGATGGATGGTGGGTCGGGGTGATTAGGAAGGTTCTTGCAAAGTCATCTTACCTGGTTCTCTTTGAAAAGACTCAAGAGATGCTAAGATTTCATCACTCTCAACTAAGGCTACATCAGGAATGGATTGATGGAAAGTGGATAACATCTTTTAAGGTATGGTTCTAAAACGATCAACTCATTTTATCACCTATAACTTCGTTATTTGCCCTAATATCTAAGGTTTTCAGCATCGTTCCTGCAATACTCATTTATCAACAAGCTTTTACTGATGGAGTTGCTGTCATTAATTTTGATTTCAGTCTCAGAAGGTGTAAATGGGCTGGATAACTCGTCAGGATTTTGGGATCTCAAGTTTTGTTTTTCTTTGAGGTACTTGTATCTCCTAGTCTTAACCCTGATGGTCCCTTGCTATTGTAGATAATTGCAGAAATGATGATTGACTAAGATGCAACAACCAGTTGATATTTATTGTTGTTCCATGACATACTGCGGTTCTCAATGCTCCTCATTTCTGTTGATTATTTGATAAACAAGTTTTTGCTGTAAGGCTACTTCTTTGCCTTATTGGTTATCCTATTGTCAAATATTTTTTGAAAAAGGTAGGTCATATTACCTACGAAATTTAGCATCTTATGAATGTCAGGAATGTATGCTCTCACTTTTGCTTGCGAAGAGGTTTCCCATGTTTTTGAAGTTACATACGGAACCAGCTTTAATGTAGTTTATAGATAATTACGGATAATTTTTAGTGGAACAGGATGATATTGATAGTTTATTACAGGTAAAACAAGCAGCAACAAGTGATAGGTAATAATACATGATAGTAAGAGCAGTGAGAAACACTAACTCTCCATGATTTGTCCAAATTCTTGAAGTACACTTAAAAATTTGGGTCTCTTTTAACTGCTGAAGCAGAGGCTTGATTAGGCCGCCTCTTTGACTGCGACAGCCTCCTTGATTGCAACAGCCTCCTTGGCCTCGGTGGCTTCGCTGCTCTTCTCCTTGGCAGGTTCCTCTTTGGCAGGTTCCTCCTTGGCAGGTTCTTCTTCTGGTACTGTAAAAGCTGTGACCGGGAAAGTCCTGGACAGTGTGGTCGGTGTCTTGAACGTGATCTTGGTAGGGGGTTCCTCAGTATAGATCTCATTGATAGTGACCCAAATAAGAAGCTCCTTGGCTTTGACTCCAGTGAGCTTCTTGATTTTCCCGGTCTCTACAATGGCTGTGACCTCAGTTCCATAGGAGACAAGCTTATCGATCTCTGTGAACTTGTGAGTGATGCTCTTCTTCTGCTTCAGCCATACAACACCTGACTCTCTGTCATACCCAACCTCTTCTATATCCTTCAATGGTAATAAGCCATTGGGCATAGATATTTCCTTGAGGAAACACTTTGTCTTCTCTCTGCATATCTCATCTCCGGTGTACATCTCTGCCTTAGCTCTAACCTCCTCTGTAACCAAACCCATCTCTGTTTCTTTGTTTTTAGTTTTAGTTTTGTCTCAAGGCTGAAGTTGTGTGTGTTGTGGAGAGGTAAGGGACTTAGCCTTGCGATATATAGGTGACTTGTCGTGTGTTTGCCCTTGGTTCCCTGATCTTATTACGTTGATTGCCACCGGGTTTAGAAAATAAATGGCATGTGAAATACACTCGGATTGAAAACATACCGTTGACTTTATACAATTTTAGCAAAATTTTATTAGTTTTGGTATCAAACTGAGACCAACCCTATTTTTTAAAAAATGTGAAAAAACCTCACTACCGAAAACGACGTGATCCATTGTCCTTTTACTACAAGAAAAAGGAAAAACCGACAAGACCTTAATGTAAAATCTAAACTCTTGACCCTTGATGATGAGGTGCATATAAAAGCATTAATGGCCATGGTTGGGCAGGTTTATGGGTACGTCGTGTCGGCTCTGTTCCGAGTTTTGGGTTAAACTATATCTTACATGATCGATCATATGGCTATCAGCATCACAATAATAATGATGATGATTATTGTGATGTGGTGCATGGCCCCGTACATATAAATGCAGTGCCTATCATCTCACACTCTCTTCACCTGCTAACCAGTAACCGATCTCCTCAATTATATTTGAAATGAATAAACATCTATTTCTTGGGCGTTTAGTGTTACGTATTACGGATCACATATTCTATTTTACTGTATTGTGAATTATTTTTTCTTCTATCTTAAGAAACCAACTATAACCAATAAAGACTAAGTGATTCACATAACTATAAGTGTTCCAACTCCTAACTTATTGATTGTGATTTGTGACCCTACTTTCTCGTAGTAACTCGATGTCTTTTGGTTTTGCTATTTACAAATTCCACACTTCGGAATGCTTAAGTCATGGTTTCTTTAACACAATATGAAACATTCTATGAGTCAAACGCAAGGAACAGGAGTTTACGTTTGGAATTTTGTTTGAATTATTATCAATGATGTTTAATTCAAAACAATCGTCTTGAGTTACAGTTCGTATGCAACCTTTAACCTTGCAAAGAGAAACTGGCGAAGCTTCGCGCAGAGTTATCATGGCAGTGATTATTCAACAATGTCTCTATGTGTTTGATCTCCTTAGGCATTGACCCTGTGAGCACTTCGTAGCCCGTCTCAGTGATCAGTACGTCATCCTCGATCCTTATCCCAATCCCTTGGAATCTGCAATAAGCAATTTCAACAGTAAAGTCACATAATCATATATTTCTTGTCGATAGACCATGTCATATCCTGCGGTTGATTCACTCAGATCTACACATTTCGATGCTTATTGGATGCCAATATTCCTACAAACCACGTTTTTTACATGAAGTTAGTGCGAGTTTGAAGAAAGCATTTGTACCTTACAGGGCAGTCGAATGAAGATGGAATGTAGACTCCTGGCTCAATCGTAATCACCTGTCCAAACAGCGATCATAAGTTTGAGATCGAGAGTCTGAAAGATCCATTATCTAGCAAACACCAAAACCATTTGATGTAATCCAGCCTATTAGATTCTATTAATTGCACCATCAAAACCATTTGCTTCAAACGTAAGGACCCAATGCCATCACATGATTAATACATAAATTTCAACAATAAGGATTCAAAGGGCATATATCGGTTTCGATGGACTAGCATCAACAAGCAGAGTGTTTGAGGGAGGAAGGTAGGTAGAAAGGTTAAGAGATTATAAGCCTGACTTTTGGTTCCTTATAAAAACTATGACTTGAAAGAGTAGTATTACTTACAAAACCAGGTTGCAAAGGACGGTCATATCCCACAGCAGATGAATCATGCACATCCATCCCAAGGTAGTGACCTTTTTATCCATCACAAGATAATTCTGTTAGATAAGTTTTTTCCCCAACCATACAGTATATTTTGCGTTTTCGGTTAATAACTTTTATACAGCATAATGCGGGAAAATAACAAGGATGTTACCATCTACACATCAATCAGCCTTAGTTGATTGTATTCGTTTCATCGACCAAAATTGCAAATAAGTTAATGTGATCCAAGGTTCAATAATGCATACCTATGGAGGTCGGATTCAGCTGGTGATACAGTCTACGACTTTTCAGGATGCCCATCTTCATCAGTCCATCGCACAACAACTCGGTCTGCAAACCACAAAGCATCATCTGAGCCCAAACATAATTTTGTTGGCAAATAAAGCTTTTAAATTTTATGATGATATTTATGAAATCTCTGGTCCATTTTAGCTTCTGAAATATTTGTAAACCAGCCTTCTACAGAAGTAAAATAATATTTTCACATCATAGCAAACCCCTGTTAAGAGTAAACGATACTTTTTGTGTGTTTCATACATCTTAAGCACAGAAGACACGGCTTAAGATAAGTTTATATTTACCGAATATGCGTTTAGTTGGCGGATGGTTGTACCAGGCTTGCATTGTTTTATGCATTCTTTGTTTGTTTGAAGTATAAGATCATATAGCTCTTCCTGGAAAAAAAATACAAATATTAATATTTTGATAGGGAAAGTTTCAAGAAAGCAGCTTCACAATTACTTTTCATCTTTTTATCTAAAAAATTGTGAAATCGAGAGAAGATCACAAAAAAAACCATAACCAATGCACATGTCCAAATTCCGACAAATGGAATATTGCAGTAAACAATCCTAACATGCAACGAAAAAACCTATATTAGCGTGATAATAAGTTTCTCTTAGTGTGTATAAGGGCTATTCGCTGCTAAAACAATCCAAAAGAAATTCTGGATAACAAAAAAAATGCTTTCAGGCGATCGGGTTTCGGTAGATATTAGTGACTAACAAATATCTCATAATTCTGAAGAATTCCTAAATCAATATTATAAGCAAAAAGCTAGCCTGTGATACGTATATCTCAGAAAAAAGTAAGAAGTTTGGTAGTAGAGTATGAGAGAGTAAGTAAGGGTTTATCTCTCGGTTGCATCATCCAAACACTATCGGCAAAGCACAAACGTAAACAGAAGAATATCGAACTACCAGACAAAAGAAGATGAAAACTGAGACAAGCAGAAACATCAACCTGAAGAGAACTGAATTTTCCGCAAGGTGGCCATGTCCGAGTAAGGTCACTAACATAACCATGTAACTCACAACCCATGTCCATCAAGACAAGATCACCATCTTTTATCTGCAGATAATTATAAAAAGAAGATACTGGCTTCAAGAACATCTCTGTACTAGAAATCAAATAGGGTTTTGTCAAACTTACTCGCTGATCATTTCGTGAATAGTGAATAACACTAGCATTTGAGCCGCCACCGACTACAGGATTAAATCTGAGGATCAAACGTGACATTTTTCTTGTCACTAGAATAAGAATAATAGGAAATACTTTTTGTAAGAATAAAATCCTGAACTACATATTTATTCATGGACTATCTACACATGTTGAGACTTACGCCATTCGCTGAGCACCTCTTACCCGGCACTCATATTCAACTTGGGCTGATAAGATGCCTTCATCAGGAAACCCTTTTGAATGTAGCATTGTTTTCAGAAGACCCTGAGGATGAAAAGATCAAAATCACTCCATACGCTTATTGTCTGTAATAGCTATTATTTTCAATAAATATGCAGAAAATGGTCCATGGCGTTCTATTGGCTCTGTATTCATTTTCCTTAGCACTTTGGCCACAAGACAAACGTAAATTTTGGAATAGATTAACTTTCACATATCATTGAGCAAGGCATTGCCTTCACGAGAGGCTGTTCATGCAATCACGATATAACACCCTCAACCAAAATTGTCCCATCAGGTCATGGCTAGGGAGCTTTTTATGCATGTGTTCGTCATTTTGTCAGATCAATTCTTAAGATTAAATTCAATATATACGCACACATTTGTCTGCCAAAGTTATCAACTTAACAATTTGCCCCATTATCTCTTGTAAATTTCTCCAACATCTTAAATATTCATCAGTTACTCTCTAGCATTTCAGTTGTATAAGAAGCTAAAAACAGAAAAGTTCTAAGCATAACAATGGCTTTGTTGTAATACAAGAATACCTGGCAAGCAATAGATGCAGAATCTCTCATCAATTTGAGTTCTGCAGGTGATTTAATTAACCTCAGCTCATGTGTTAAACTTGAAAGAGTTTTCACTTTGCCAAGAGATGCTGACTTTTGAAACTCATCCAAGTTTGTGTATCTTTGCGAGGCCGATTGAACATTATGAAACACTTTTGAAGAATGTCTTATCATGTCTGAAAGAATCTGTACATAAAGAACGTGAAAATAAAACAAATCTCGCGTTATAGAAGTAATAAAGTCAACAACATAGGAAATTTTAAAAGAGAGGCCACTTAGGGAAGAAATATAAGCTACCTCGGGTAATTTGCTTATTGGATATGCTTGGTCTGCCTTGAAGACCTCGGACGCTGCATCAACTCCAGCAACTTCTCCTTGCCAAGCAATATCCTACATCACAAATCAATTTTTATAAACTGCTAAACAGAAATCAAAATCACTCTGTATGCAGAGAAATTCAAGTACTAACATATCATCATACCTTAGGAGTTGATTCCGGCATGAACATGCATAAACCACGTTCATCACTTAAAACAGCCACACCACCTGGTTGCTGGCAGCCAGTTAGATACAAATAATCAGCCTCTTGTCGGAACGTATATGGAACAACGTCAGTCATCATCTTCACGGGGGCTGAAGAAATGATGGCTAAACTGTTCTCAGGAAGAAGCTCCACAAGTTTCTTCCTTCTACCAATGTATTCCTCAATTCTTATCCCTGGTGTGACCTCTCCTTCTGCCATTAACTGATGGGGAAGAGCGAACCATCAGAGCATATAAATAGCATTTGCAAATCCAAGAGAACATAGTATAGCACATAGGAGTTACATGAGGATGAGAAGCTGGAGTTGGCTGGCCAATATCTCTGAACCTTTGGGTTGAATATGCATTACGACTGACGACCTGAAACCCCATTTTAAAAACAACATGTAGAATTAGTTGCAATTTAGATAATCAAACAGTATCGGTTGATGAAACACAAGTAATTAGCATTGGAGGTCAGGTACACTCTGCAATCAAGTCTCAAAATTTCTGCAAATTTTATAGAAAGTAAATTCCTACTCAAAAGATGAAACTTTATGGTCCACAAGATCTCTGCAAATTTTATATTTTGCACTTGGAGCGAACCTGAAAATTCGATCTTGAATCATCAAATCTGTACATGTCATCGCGAACTGAGTATGGTAATGAACAAGGAGGAGGCAAATTATGAAGAAAACATGAATTGAGAGCATTACCTTTACCTGAGTTCTTGATACTCTCCGAACTAGATTCCGCGCAAGTACCTGCATCTCTTTCCTCTCCTAGACTCGCAAACTCTTGAGAGGATCGAATCGGACCTCGTATCGTATGATGTTCTATTTGGTAGGCTTCAGGTCAGGGTTTAGCTGTTTTGAAGCTACTTCTCTAAACGTCGCGTTTCAGGGTTTTAAAACGCTACCGCACTTTCCGAATCGCTGAATCATATAAGGAGGCTCAAAGTCTTTCTCTTTTTCTTTTATTTTTGGCCTAACTCTGGCTTTGAGAGTAACGATGGCTGCTGCAGAAGAATTAAACGATGTTGGAAGAACAATAGAGGAAGAGCCTGTGAGTGAAAAAAGAGAAAGAGGAGACGAAGCTGAAACATTGCCTCCATGGGAGCAACACTCCAGCATCATAAGCATCCCTCGATTCGACTACAAAGCTCCCTCTTCTCTGCTTCATCATTCTCATTCCGGCTTCCTCGTCACCTGCACCATCAGTATGATATCTTCTTTCCAATGCTCTTGTATCATCATCCTTTTTAGTTTCTATGTGTTAATTTCGTTTTGCGGCCATGACCTTAAATTTCTGATTTTCACTTGTTATCAGAAAGGGAGAAAAGTGCTACAAAAGAGGTCATGTCCATCCTTGCAAAGGTATCGTCACATTTCTCCATCATTAGTGAGGAAAAAGTTTGGATTTTTGTTCCTGCGTTTAGAAGATAACTTATAGAGTGATTGATAATCAATTGTGGTAGAGAAACACTATCTTTGAAACGAAAGTACTTGTGAAAATTTAAGTTTGTAAGGATGATTATCAATGCACTAGTGAGGGTTTTAATTAGTGGAAGTTACTAGCTCTCAAATGTTCAGCTTGTCTCACAGAAATCAAACTTTTGAATTGTTCAGTTTATTGGGTCCATGCATGAGGAGAAACCTCAAGTTCTAAGATCTACTGCATCAAAAAAACAAAAACTTTCTGAACAAGAGATAGAGGTTGGCGAAGAGAAGACCGTACCTCCTGAGGATGATGCCCTGCAGGAAACAGGTAACTTTCATTTGTGGAAGAGCATAGTCAAATTCTTGTTTTTTTTGCTTATGGTCTTGTCTTTCTTTTTTCTTTTTGTGCCTTGTTTAGGTGGAGATCCAAATGTTGAGGATCTCAAATTAGCAAATGAAGAACACAATTCTCTCATGTCATTGGTTAAGCTGACAAAGAGTGGCTTGCTTCTCTTTACGTTCCCTATTGAAAACTCTCCCGATACAACAAATATCGTATCACGAGTCTTCCAGTCTATGGAATCTGGAGCTCTGAAGGCACCAATGTAAGTCTTTCTTGTGAAATGTTAGTTAGTGAACCTTTGGTCATTTGATTAAAGTTAACCTTTTGACCGTTCTCCATTGGAAATCTTCCTTTATAGCTACCACTTGCCTTAGAATTCAACTCTACCTTTAAAGAAGCATGCTTATAGAGTTCTGATTTGTCTTAAATAATTATTTTAAGTCTGATAGTCCCAAAGTGTGGCATCTTTTACATATCAGACCTATTTCATTCATTTTGGACCACGTAGATATTAATCCACTCTGCTAGGAACTTATGATTTGATTGATGCAGCTGGTGCCATCGGATATTCCCAGTTCAAGCTACTTGTGGTTTGACAGAGAAAGAACTTCGGGAAACAGTATCAAAGCTTGTTCAGAGGTTTGTCGATAATAAAGACAACACACTATCAAAACCCGTGAAGGTGAGAAAGAGTTTGTCTTTAGAATCAAGTTTCCGTTATATAGGAGTATATGTTAAGAATATTGTTAGATTCATGGCAAAGGTTATCAACCACATACCACCACATAGTTTGCAGCTGGGTATCAGCGTAGAGGTGTGGAGGAGACGAAAGGAAAGATTCAGAAAGAAGCTTCAGAGGTTCTAGATCAATGTCCTTTGCTGGACCGCATCAAATGCTTTGAAACTGTAGCGGCTGGAGTGAAAGACATTGTACCAGATTCAGTTGTGGATCTAAAATCTCCAGAGGTAGTGTATATATATAGAAAAGAATTCAAACCTTGTTGCATCATCCCGTTTATATATAAAGTCTGAAGATTGGAGTAAAAATGTGCAGTTATGCGTTCTGGTGGAACTGTTACCGCTCTCTAGAATACCAAGTGGCTCCTTTGTAGCTGCTGTTTCAGTGCTTCCACATAGACTCGTTAGCACAAAACCGAAACTCTGCATTAAGCCTCTAGTCCCTGAAAGCAAACACAAAAAGGGACAAAACTGACGAGCACAAAGGTGTATCGTTGCATTCGAATTTCCAGAGCCAAAGAGATCAATAGAAGTAGTAATCTCTCTGTTTTTGTTTAGATACAGTATGTCTTTTGCTTTCAGTATCTCTAATGGAGTTATCAACAATGTGTAACCAATGTTTTTTTTATTCAAGAGACCAAAGATAAACTCATCTCCACCTCTTTTTAAATTCGGTTTTAAAATTAAACCAATTGATTTTATAAACAAATTTCGGTTTAAGCAAGGTTCGGTTTGGTCCACCTCTGGTACGTGGTTTTCCAAATCGTGCTCTGAAACAGTCTTGGCTTCCTCCTGGTTCCATATACACGACGCCAAGAGCCTGAGATTATCGTTTTGCTTCCCTATCTCACTGAAAAGAAGAGAAACCCTAATGGGAACGAGCTCGTGTGGCGATGGCGAGAAGCAGAGGATTGAAGATGAAGAGCAATACGGTGTGTTGCTGTATTACAAGTACACCTCTGTTCCTGATCTTGATGAGCTCGTTTCCTTCTATGAATCTAGCTGCAACTCATTAGGTCTACTCGGCCGAGTCAGGCTCTCTCCTAAGGGAGTCAATGTCACTGTATGCTTCTAATCTCCTTCTCTGCATATCCAAAGTTGTATACTTGATTTAACCCTTTTCTGAGTTCTCTGTCTGATTGAGTATTAAAGCCATGAATCGAAAAGTCTATTCCTTTATGTGTTGAGAGGAATGAAAAGAAAGTCTTAACCGTTTTGAATTGTACTTTTGATTAAGTTCTTGAAATCATGTTATGGTTTGAGTTGAATCTAGTAAGAAAGTCTAGTAAGTTGTTGAAGTTGAATGAAAGGAAAATAAAAACCAAACCTTTTGAAGTGTTCTATTAGTTGTTTGATTGAGGATTAAAGTTCTCCATGTGCAGTTACGACTTACGAGTGTAATCCATATTAACCATTAAAGAAGCAGACACCAAAAGTTTGAAGCTTTTGCTAGAGTTCTGTTTATACGGTTGGGATAATAGAAAACTTTGCTTATTGGTTAGGTTGGTGGGAAATTAACTGCATTGGAGGAACATATTGCCGCCGCAAAGTCGAATTGTTTGTTTGAAGGGACTGACTTCAAGCTTGCATCTTGCCATCATCCCTTGAATGACAAAGTTGCTGAGGAATGTGGGTTTACATCACTCTCCATCCGAGTTGTTGAGGTTATTGCCTTATCTTCTTACCAAACATAGTTACTGTTGTTATGTTAAGTTCTTATCTATGGAACATGTGCGTAAGATTCCTTTGCTGGGAAAATATTCATGTTTTGATCTCCTAGCTCATCTGACTGAATGTTTTCTACTAAATCACAAAATTCATGCCTATTCTTTGTATAGTCTCTATAACTGATGATGACCTTGATGTTGTATGTGCTGATTAAATCTTAAATTTTACAAGATTAACGATGACTTGGTGTCGAGTTAAGCTTGTTTGTCTTCTCCGGACTTCAAATGTTTTCTTTTTGTTCTTAGTTCACTTTTTTGCATCTGATGGATGAATTTTTTGTCATTGTGTCAGAGGTTTGTTCGACTGTGACTGGACTTCCATAGCCTTTTTAGCATTTTTATAGATTTGTGGTATTGTGTTGTGGTTTGCAGGAGTTAGTGACCTTTAGTCCTTGCCCTCCCCTTAAACCCCCAGAAATTTCAAATGCTGGAAAGCATCTTTCTGCTGCGGAGTTTCATTCGGTCTTGCAGAGTGCCAGTAAGTTTCTTTATTTGTTTTATTACTTACGGCTATATTGCATTTCTTAGCTGATTTTGTTTCCTTGCAACTCAGCTGAACATCTGGATGGAGATGGGAAGTCTGAGAATAAGGATCTTGTTTTGCTTGATGCGAGGAACCTGTACGAGACACGGATTGGAAAATTTGAATCAGACAATGTTGAGACCCTTGATCCTGAAATCAGGCAGTATAGCGATTTGCCAACCTGGATTGATCAGAATGCCGAGAAATTGAAGGGCAAAAATGTGCTCATGTATGAATAATAGTTCTGTGACATACAGCGATTTCTTGTCCAGTTACTTTCCACATCACTGAAGTTCTCATGTGTTGGCGAATCTAGGTACTGCACTGGTGGAATCAGATGTGAAATGGCATCTGCATATATCAGATCTAAAGGCGCTGGATTTGAGAATACTTTTCAGGTGAGATCCTCGATCGCAAATGGATTTGATACAAGTCACTGGACTTGGCTGACTCCAGTCGTTATTTGTTTCGTGCAGCTCTATGGTGGCATACAGAGATACCTTGAACAATTTCCCAGTGGTGGGTTCTTCAAAGGGAAGAACTTTGTGTTTGATCACCGGTATATTTCTAGCATCTTTCTTTTCTAATCTACCAGGAACATATAGGTCCGGATAACATATATTTTCATGTCGGGTTTGAAGGATCTCAGTTGGGAGCTCAAAAGGGGATATAATAGGCAGCTGCCTTCTCTGCAACAATACCTTTGACGACTATTCTCCACGTTGCCGTTGCAAATTATGCCGGATGCTTGTTTTAGTCTGTAATCATTGTCGGGTAATGCACCCAGACCACTTTTATTGATTAACTTCACAAGGATTGTGTAACTTGGACTTACGATGTGCTGTTGCAGGTTAAAGGAGATATATGTGTGTGTGAGCTGTGTCGTAAACACGGAAAAAGTGAAGTCCCTTTGAGTCTTGATCCCTCAAACCAACCTTCTGAAAGCAATGGTAAGGTCTGTTTGTTCATTTTTGGATCAAATGTTTGAAACATCAGAGGACTTTTCCAAAAAATTTAATCCCTTTTTCCCTGGAAACTTTGTCATTTCACTTCTATTGTCAGGTGACAATATAAGACGGAAGCTGAGGATATTGTGCTTGCATGGTTTTAGGCAGAACGCGTCTAGCTTCAAAGGGAGGACCGGATCACTAGCAAAGAAACTGAAGAATATTGCCGAGCTTGTTTTTATCGATGCACCACACGAACTACAGTTCATCTACCAAACTGCTACCCCTCCATCCGGAGCATGCAACAAGAAGTTTGCGTGGTTGGTGTCATCAGATTTTGATCAGCCGAGTGAAACAGGCTGGACAGTGGCCCAATGCCAGTTCGATCCGTTGCAGTATCAGACTCAAACTGAAGGGTTTGATAAATCGTTGACATACTTGAAGACGGTTTTTGCAGAGAAAGGGCCTTTTGATGGCATTCTCGGATTCTCTCAAGGTGCGGCAATGGCTGCAGCTGTATGTGGGAAACAGGAGCAGCTCGTAGGTGAAATAGACTTCAGATTCTGCGTATTGTGCTCGGGTTTCACACCGTGGCCATTGTTAGAGAAGGAGGAGAAAGGATCGATTACATGCCCTTCACTTCACATATTTGGAAGCCAGCCTGGAAAAGACAGACAGATTGTGACTCAAGCCAGCTCAGATCTGGCGGGGTTGTTTGATGACGGATGCGCCACCATTATTGAGCATGATTTTGGCCACATCATTCCTACAAAGTCTCCTTATATTGATGAGATTAAAGTTTTCCTTTACCAATTCATTTGAGGACTATATTAACAAGACAAGACTCTTGCAATCAAAACATTTCTTGTATTTGTACTTTTGCCAAGTAAAAGTTATAAAACTATAATAACAACATAGATAAAAGTGACAAATACAAAGTGTGACCATATCCTAAACCAGTAACCACACTAGATATAATTCATCCCAGAGTTGAAGATACAGAATCAGAGAATGATTCAGACAAATAAGGACAACAACAACAAAAAAAACAAAAAAATAAGCCTTTTTTGCATCAGAACTCAAAAACTCGAACTTGAACCTGGCAAATGTCAATAACAGTTGCAAAAGCTGAATCTCATGTTCCCCAAACCAAAGGATTTCAATTTGTACTACTGTATACCTTTTCAGCCAAATTTGAATCCGCCAGGGGGAGCAGCGGGCTGGTTGTTTCCGAAATTGAAGGCCTGTTGTGAATTTTCATTCCCGCCGTCCTGCAGAATCTGCTCTTCCTCTTCTTCTGCCCAATATCTCTCCAATATCTTAACCGCCTTCTCATATATCTCGTTGTTATCATGGGATTGAAGGTTTTCAACTTTGTCCAACCCATCAGATTCTTCTATTATTTGAGCATACAGATTCACCCCACCGTTTAATCCCATCTCCTTGTCAGCCTCACCAACCTTGAGAATGTTTTCAAGCCCCTCAAGGCACACCGTCACAATCCTTGGATCAGGGCAGATTAGAAGATCACATAGTGGTTTGATACAGCCTTGGGTCACCAAATATCTGCATGCAAAACTGTGTTATGGCAGTTTTCGATTTCGAGATAGATAATGGTAAAAGACAGAAGAGGGAACATTGTGAAGTGAAGTTAGTTGTTTGCAAACGTGCTTCAGAATAGAGATGACATACTGAATCTGCTCATGAGACCCTCCTGAGGTAGCATTGGAAATAGCCCAAGCAGCTTCCTTCTTTATATCGAACTCCGCGTTTTGGAGCAAGTGCACAAGAGGGAGGATTATTCCAGCGGCAACCACAGCCTATTGTTTCAAATATATAAACTGATTAAAATTTGCTTTTAGCCTCTGAAACTTTGAAGACTCTAAATATTTTCAGTAACAAGTATTGTTGGCATATAGCAATAGCAAATAGGGTATAATTAGGTTTCTAGGCAGAGAAGTTATTGGAAAATATGAAAGTACTAAAATTTGCTCGCTCTAAACTCAAGAAAGGAGTCAAAATCCTTAACTTTTTCACTTTTCTTGCAGAATCAGAAATGAAATAGCATACTATCTTCCATGAACAACCGTCTTATTGACATATTAAAGATAGCAAAAAAATCCTCATACCTCTATCTGAACTTTATTCCCAGCAGTGATATTCGAGATAGTCCAACAAGCTTCTTTTTTTATACTTTTCTTGTGATTTTGCGTAAGCAAATTATAAAGGTGTGGAAGTACGCCACTATCAATTATAAACTGAAAAGCAAAGACACAGTCATAGTCAAAATCCCAAAGCAAACACCCAAAACAATATAAATAGCCGTTCGTCATAAAACATACCTGTGTCTGAGAGTCATCACCAGTTACAATGTTCCCAACAGTTCGAAGGGCAGGAATGAGAACCGTAGGTGATTGATGACTTGATGAAAGAAATATCAATTAGTATAGTTTTACCCAAAAAAAAAATAGTATACAAAAGGAACAAGAATATGAGGCAGTAAGAACATCAACACTCAGTTTAAAAAGATACTAAAAAAGCATCACAAATTTGAAGATAGAAACACTTCACTGAGAAAGGCCAACTTATATAGCACTAGGAATCCAAAGGAAAAAACTAGAGAGACTAAATATGATGAGAAATAAACAAAAATGATGCCTAGTCAATTATTAGCCAGGAAAAAAGGAACTAACCCCAGAAGCTCCACAAGTCGTGGACAGACACCTGCCTGAATCACAGCCTGAATCTTATTATTGGGGCCATCTGAAAGGTAGGAGAGAGCCCAGCAGGCATCGGTGAGAACTTCTTCATCATTCAGATAGATAAGCTGCCGAAGAACTGGCAACGCAGGCTTCACCTGAAACATATGAATACCCAACACTAGGCTTGAGTAATGTGAGGAACGCAACGAAACATATATATTCAAAAAAAAAAAAAAAAA
This sequence comes from Arabidopsis lyrata subsp. lyrata, assembly GCF_000004255.2. NCBI lineage: Eukaryota > Viridiplantae > Streptophyta > Magnoliopsida > Brassicales > Brassicaceae > Arabidopsis > Arabidopsis lyrata. The sequence continues at coordinate 3,547,554 of NW_003302555.1, read as the reverse complement.
AAAAAACTTGAACCATCAATCATAAGTTGTCCAAAAAAACTAAAGAGAATCCATTTCTGTAGTCCTACCTGTTCAAATGGTGTTGGTGGTTTACCACGGCAAAAGTTGGACAAGGTCCATGTAGCATTTCTTAGCATGGACAACTTAGAATTTTCATTTAACTGAGCCAGCAATGGCTCAAGAGCCCCATAGTTGAGAACAAGATTCCTGCAGTTTGGAGAGTCCCCAGCAACATTTCCCAAGGCCCACACCGCCTACAATGATATCATGTAAGGGTTTGTAAGAAACCACTAAACGTTTTAGCACTTGGCTGACTATAATTTCATATCACAAAAAAACCACTAAGGATCATAAGAAACAACAAATAAACCAAATACGACCATAGAACTTAGAGGCATGTATCCTGGTCACAATATAAAATGGAAGTGCACAGTTATCTAGCTAGTTAGTGGCAAACCTGCTCTCGAACGTCATCACTTGCAGAGCTAAGAAGCTGAACGAAGATAGGAACCGCCCCCTGTTCAATTACAACCCGAGTATGATCTGATGTTCCTGACGCAACATTGGTCAAAGCCCATGCAGCCTCAAACTGCAAACAAACTTTACGTTAAGCCACCAAACAAACATTCTTGAGTCTTTAAGGTGCAATTGATAAAGGACAAATCTAACATGTGTGAAGTACAAGACATACCTGCAATTGCGGATGGTCTTGCCTTCCAAGAAACTCCACAAATCGAGGGACAACCCCAGCTTTGATCACTTCGTCAATTGGAGGACTACGCTCTGGTTATCAAATGGTGTTACACGCAACCATCAGATGTCTATTACACACATATAACCCCAGAACAGAAAATTGATTTTGAAAGTGTATACCAACCTATGGATAACAACTTTCTAAATTGAGTAGTGGCTTCAAGCTGAGCTTGAGGATCATCAGAATAAACACCTTGTACCATCATTGGGATACCTTCTAACTGTCAAAAGCACATGAACAGCATCAAACAGTTGTTTCCACAGAAACGAAACCCCTTGGCTAGAAATGTAACACATCCAATCCAATAACAAGATCATCAGATCAGAAACTCGAATTCCCGATATCTAACTAAAGCAAAGTATACATTGCGATCAGCATACATGATCAGAATTATGGTCATCAAAGATCCGCCATCAATCCCAGATATCCATAAACAAATGCCAGAAACCAAAGAACCCAACTATGATGGTCAATTATGAGATTGGGAGTTTTCAAGCAGCTGAGATCTAGAATTAAGGTGGGAAACAGAATCAAAGCCTCACTTTTTTCAACAATCAAACAAAGATCCATCACTAAATAATCAAATCACAATTGTATCGAAATTCAGATCAGCGGGGACTTACTCGTTTCTCAACGGCGGCAGCGTTCTGGGGACCGTCAAGGCCAGCTCCGAGAGGCTGCTGCTGAAGCATCATTCCTTCACGACGCTTCTTGAGGAGACTATCCTCACGCTTGTTTTTCCGAATCTCGACGAGATTGTCCTCTCTCCTCCGCCTCGCCTCATCGGCATCGACCCCTGTCTTGTATATCTTCTTCCTTAACTCTGCGCGTGTGCTCGGCCTCAGCGACATCGTTTGTTAAAGTCTCTCTCTTTCTATCTTCCCTGAAACCACTTCGTCTGGATCTTCCCTTCTCTCTCGCTCTTTGGCAGAATTGAAATTGGAGAAATGGGATCGTGGAGGACGAGTCGTCTGGTGTTTTCGGGTTCGGATCCGGGTCGGTGTTTGATTGGTTGTTGGACCTATTTGGATCCTTCCTTCTGACAGAGAAGTATTGCCACGCTGTCGCAATATTTTTTGTTTAATCAGTTTTAATTGTTCCGGATTTTGTTGGATATTTTTTTATATATGCAATCAAGTTTCGAATCTTTTTTAGTTTTTTTTTGCAACAAATCATCGCTATATGTAATTATCTTGCATTAAAACAAAAACCAATTTTTTTTATCGTTGTTATACGTAATTCCAATTCTTTTACATGAATTGCTACCTTATAGCATTAGACCAAACGTAATGGGGGATCTCAGCCTTGGGGTTTAAGTATTAAAGAAAAGGAAAATAATGCAAAAGTTTTGTTGGATACGAGAAAGAAAAAAAAGAGAGAGAGATAAGAGAAAGATAGAGAGAATAAATTTTTTTCCTTTTTTATAATGCATCACACCCGAGTGTTAGACTACACGCGGGTGTCTCCTCTAAGCCAATTTTTGCAATTATTTTCTTTATTTTAATATTTACATCCACCAAAAAAGTGCACAACTGCGTTTGCCCTTAAAATCGTACTTATTTGCCCAAATCAAGAATATTCAATCATATGGCAGCGAAACACATTCTGATATTCTGTAAATTTTGCATTAAAATAAATTCAATAAATGTTTGTAAAGATATCTTTTAGCACTTCCAAAGGTTCGCAAGTTTTACTTGTGGTTGATAACCTAACTAAAATATAAGAGAATTCAAAAAACTAACCTTTAAAAAAAAGAAAGAGAAAAATAGGTTTTGTATCCCAACAACGAAATGAAAACTGAAAACTCTATTAACTGTTACGATATGATCTAATTAGAATCAGTAACTTTTCCCTTGTATGGTTCATCTTCTGAAGACACGAATCATCTCCTCCTAAACCCTTTTTTAATATTGTAATTTTCTCGTTTTTGAGGATCAGACAAGATCTTCCACGCATAATTGATGATCTCGAAAGCTGACTTGGCGGCAACAGATTTGTTTGTGTCGTGACAGAGCTTAACCATGATGGCTACTTTCCCTTAACCTTTTTGATGAAAATAAAAAGTATTTGATTATCGAATACAGTATTAAGCAAAACTAAATAGTAGTAATTTGCACGGAAACAGAAAGCATCTATAATTAAAGTAAACCTTTATATTTTAAAAACTCTTCGTAATTAAAAATTGCGTCTGATAAATAGTAAATTGTTCTACAACATCAAAAGAGTTGCTGTTTCTTCATCCAGCTACAGTCTTGTTCGGAACCATAGCAAATAATAAGAGATTGCAACACGTTCGAACTAGTTATATTCCATCAAACTTACAACTCTATAAGGGATAGAACTTTAAAATTTTCTTATAAAAGTTTATTACCCAAAAGAAAAAAAGGAGAAAAAATTTAAAAAACGATAGGGAAGTAAGACAAGCTTGTATGAAGGACAGGCGATGATGGAGGATGAAGAGTGTTTCTTTTTTCTTTGGTTTTAATGTGAAGAAGAGGATGAAGAGTTGTTTGTCGGGTTGAAAAATCTCGAACCGTGTCGGAGGAAGAGTTCCAAAAAAGGACCGATGAGCTTACGTCACCAACACAACAAGTGGCGGGAAAAAACATCAAGAACAATAACAAATTTAAAATAAGTTGTTTAATTAAGTCTTTATATATATTTGTTATCCTCGTTTAGTCGTTCTTTCACGATAATAGGGATCCTTTGGTCTGATATGTAGGAACATGACTCTTGCCCATATCTCCATTGACATAGTTGTAGCTGTGTAGTTGTTTAGTTGCTCAATGAAAGCACCATAGTTATATAACTCGTTTCATTAATGTAGAAACGAAATATATAGTTCCAATAACCAAAAAAGAAGATAAATAAAGGCAGATTGATTATATTTGTCTAAAGAAAGTTGTCTTGTGTTTCATTGCTCTAGATTGGGACCTTTTACATCAAGGAAGGCCGACACTTGTTTGCTTCTATATAGCCTCTCTCATTAATGTTCCGAATTAGGGTGGCACGAAGAGATTCTAACAGTGCACTTCAATGAACTTAATGTCATTGAAAACGGCCATTATATTGTTTCATTATAAATAAAAACCAAAATTTAACTATTCTTTTTGCTTTTTTGATAAAACAAAAATTTAACTATCGACTCTTCAATTTATCTGTCCACATGTTTTCCTTCACCATCATCAAACATTATCAATCATATCCTGTAAAAAGGAACTCGACGGGAGGAATCCATGAAGAGTGAATTGTTTGACGCAAGTCCAAGAAGAGCTTGGATGCAAGATTCCGAACGATCTAATAGTAAAAGAAGTATAGATATGGAGGTAGTGATATAGAAACAAAATTGTAGGAGTTGAAGTGGATAATGGTTGACTTGAGACCACGTGCGGAAATGTAAGAAAACACGAGCACAGTTCAAAGACAACGAAATCTGTCTGACCAAAGACATGTGCGAGTGCATGCTGTCTTGCCACGTGTTCCATCTCATTACACCACGCAAAAGTCTTTTACGTGTGTATAACCAAACGTACTTGAAAAGAAAAGATATGGATGAGAGCCTTGTTTGAAAAATCGTTAGGCGCTAGTCGGGCGCTCGGCATGGGCCTAGCGATTAATCGGAAAATCGGATTAAAATCGGGGATTAATCGGGGATTAGTTTTAGGGTTATTTTAATATTTTTAAAATATATTAATCCAATATTATAAAAATTTATGATTTTTATTACAAATTTATGATTTTTATTAAAATTTGAACACAAATTATTGTAAAACATCACAAACTCCCCATTCAAATGATTGAATAACAAAAATAAAAGGTTTTTTTATACTTGCAATCTAAAAAATAATCGGGGTATATAAGATAAGGTGGAAAATAATCGGATTAGGCGGGAAGTAATCGGATTAGGCGGAGAATAATCGGGTTACTGATTTTTTAGGGGATTAGTCATTAATCGAGGCGGATAGGGTGGGTCTAGCGATTAAGCGGGGAGTAATCGGGGCTAGGCGGGGATTTTTAGAACAGGGGATGAGAGTATTTGTTGAATTAAATTTTGTTGAAATGGGTTTTTGTTTGCTTCTCTAGTCGTCGGACCCATTGTTTCCACTACTCAACATTCGGGTCCGGTCTATTCTGCCGGTGAACCGATTGTACTTCCCTTCTCTTTTATTGATCAGTCTACGGATTCCAAAGTTAAAGTGAGGAAAAAAAAAACCTCATATAATCATCTACTCAAAATTTGTTAGGCCATTTCGTTGGTAGCCACTAGTCACTGCGTTATCCTCTAATAATGGTTTTAGGGAAGCAGACTCAAGCACAAAGTGAGTGAGATGAAAATTGTAAAAAAAACTCTTGTTTTGTTTTGGCCAGTTGATAATTATGAATTGTAATGTAAAATTTAGCGTTGTGTAAAGAGGGAGAAAGAGGGGATTCTTCAAATTTTGGCATCTCCTTGGCCACATTCACATATGAGGTTCATAATTGGAGTCACATGGTTGCATGTGATCACATTGGGTCTACCTTTTAGCCACATATGGCCAACTCCACGTTTTCTCCTTTTTTTTTTTTTTTTTTCTCTTTTTCTTTTCTTTTGTTTTGTAGCTATCGTTCGATGCAGTTATATTAGTTAATTAACAAAACATACTTATACTTATTTTTTTCTTCACATCTATTAATTCCGCTTTTCTTTACAAAACCGTATCATGTGAAACATTCATATGAAAAACAATATCAGCCGTATTAAGAAAAATAGAAAAGAACAAAAGATGCAAATGTACGTGTCGATGGATAACATTTGGATGACCTATATCAGTTGACAAATAAATATTAACCATAAATTCTGAATTATCTATAGATTCTTTAGTTTCGTCTATATTTACTTAACAATATAGGTCGAAACTATATCACATCCTCCAAGCTCGATCCAAACGACTTATGAGGATTGGTTTTGTGAAAACTATTTGGGAGAAATCTTCTTATAACTCGGAAGACACTTAGACACAATGACCCACAAACATGTTGCTCATTTAATTTGATGTATAAAAAAGGTGTGAATGCTTTAGAAAGACATATCGGGTGTTAAAAAGAAAGAGCACACGTGGGGAGTCTTAAAGAGGGAAAAAGGATGTTCCAAGAGACTCATTTCTCAATCTTTTTGTTTCCCCTTCTTTTGGTTCCATTTCTTGTGGTCCTTTTTTTTGCTCACCACTTCTTTCAATGTCATTCCTAGTGGATTTCTTCTGACAACTAACTTTTACTAACTTGTATTTATACCATAATCGTCAATTTTTCATAATGTCAATTCTCTTGAAGAGTCGTATGCTACTCCTTATTATCATAATTAATGTTGACATTCAAGTAAATTTGTTTTTGTTAATCAGTTTGAAAGATTTTGAGGGCATTTGAGCAAAAATACACTTTTGACATAAACTTCAACGTCGGAAAAAGTCTTCAAGAATCACATGGAGTCCATTGGCCCCAAAATTAAGGTGGGTGTCCTCAACACGTTACACGCACATGCTCATTTTTTGAATTGCTTCAACTTGCAAATTATTTATTTAACTTTTATTCTTCTCTTTACTTTTTTTTTTCTTTAATTTCTATGTCTAATTTGGTTTACAGGGTTAAACAATTTTTGGAATCGAGATTAGTTGGCATTTTGTTGTTGTTGTTTAGATAACTTTGATTATCTAAGGAAAACCAAAGAAAGATCAAAATGGCTACAAATAAAAAACTGATGTATACAAATAAAATACATGAATTTAATAAATTAAAATAGCGTCGACGATTAAAAAAAAAAAAAAAAAAACACTTGAGCCAAAATAAAGGGGTAAAAAGGTAAAAAAAAACAAAAGCTAATTAACAACTGACAAACTAACTGCCGCCGCCGTTAAGTTCCCGTCAACGTCGTTCGTGGTGCGGCGGCGGTTAAAAGTTCGGCAAGAGCTTCCATGGCTCGAACCTGCATCTCTAACGCCGCGATGTAATCGGTCGCTTCATCTAAAAGATTCGGTACAGAGACTTTCCGGCAACCGGGAACCAACCGGCCGAGAATCTTCAGTTTTCTCTCAACCGCCGGTAATTTAATCCGATTCGTCTCCGTCACACCTTTTCTCGATTTACAGTTTCCGGTTGACTTCTTCGCCTTTCTATGTTTCTTCAACTTCGCTCGGACGCGACTCGCTAAAATCGCTCTGCTCCACCGAGTCGTACCACGAGCCGACGCAGCCAGAACTCGATCCGCCGTCTCACGTATCTCTCTCGCCGCACCGGAGACGACTTTATCGGTCTCCGTACTGGTGGAAGACCTCTGACGAACTCGACGTAAAGCTTCGACGAGTTTAGAAGCGTAGATCTGTTGCACACGATTCGTTTTCCATCTCTTCAAGCTTTCTTCGTTGATCCGTCGTGACTCTATCTCCGCCATCTCCGATATCCTCGGTTTCTTCCGTCTCGACTCCGGAGACGATTCACTTGTGTTTTCTATGCTCGGAAACAGAGACTCCACCATTAATAAACCGATGATGATAAAGGCAAAAAAAACAATCTCTTCTTCTTCAGAATCTAAAGAGTCTCTCTCTTTCTCTGAATGTGACTATTTGGAAACAAGAGACGATGAAAGGAGAGAGACGCAGTTTATATATCTCTGCCCAATCGCCAGAGACACTTAATGCCACTTTTGCCCTTATTTACCGGTATTTGTTTTATTCTTATTTCATTATTTTGTTTTTCATTTATGTCATTCATGTGATTGTTCTTTATCTTTTTGCCATGGTATAAAGCTCCAAAATTTTGCCCTTTAATAGTCAAAATGCTGAACGATGCAAATATCTTTTCTAAGTTTATTATACACATTGTAAGAGTTACAACTTACAACTCCAAAAGTCAAAGAATATAGAAGATAGAGATATATTTGCTAGAAAAAAAAACAAATAAACAACTTAACATCGATAAAAGATTATATAAGTTGAGAAATAAAAGGTGATGGTGAATCTTATGTTTTATTATGTGGTCACGGTAGAATTCATTTGGTTTTGTTTTATTGGTCAACCATACTTTTCGATACTACTACCTATTATTCATAATTCATATTTGTGTTTCAGTTTAACTAATTTTAATTAAGACAATAAAAAATACTAACCACACAAATAACTATATATACTGCACAATTGATGTTATCAGATTCAAACTGGAGTTCATATTACTCGAAAAATATAATGAATCGTTTTATAATTTTATGTGTGTCGTTGCGACGTGTTTAAGATTGAATGTAGCATTTTTTGACATGTTTCCATGTCCGAAAAACAAAATTTTCATTACGAACGAGCTTGGTTCCGGTTTGGTTCTTCAATACCATTGTCATTCAAGAGACAACAATTTAGACGTCGCAAATTTACAATTCAACGAATCAAAGGAAATCGTATTCGCAGACAAGTTAGGAAGAAGGACAAGATGGACTTGTCTTTTGAAACACGGCTTATACATGCGATATTATTCAGAATTTATAGCATACAGAATGGCTAACGTTCGTCGATATGGTGCTTACCGTGAATGGATTGCCAGAAAAGATGGAATTTATGTTATAAGAAATCGAAATCCGCCACCAACGTTCCATCATATACATGTTATAAGTAATGTTGATGACAATGATATTATTTAATCTTTATAATAATCTACGTCATAACCTATGGTGATTGTTCTTTACCTTTTTGCCTTTGCATGAAGCTCCAAAATTATGCCCTATAATAGTCAAAATGCTGAACGATGCAAATATATTTTCTAAGTTTATACATTGTACGTGACAAATCCAAAAGTCAAAGAATATAGAAGATACATATATATTTTCGAGAAAAAAACAAACAAACAACTTAACATCGATAAAAGATTATAAAGTTGAGAAATGAATGAAGTGTGATGGTGAATCTTTTGTTTACAGTAGTTGCGGCAGAATCAACTTTTAATCAGAACGAATATGCATTTAAGAAATGATGAATACATATGGGTATGATATGGTTGTGATACACTGATACTTAACAAACAAGAAGCACAAAAACTAATCCAAGCTAAATATCAGAGAAGTATAACCATGAGATTATGAATAATGTCGGTTTAAAACAAAATTCTAAAGGTAAGCAGAGAAAGGAAAAAAAAGCACTCAGAAAATGAAATAGGCAAAAGAGAAAAGAAAATTTACAAAAAAGCATTCCATGTGACCATTTTTATTTATGGCACTGCCATATGAGAAAAAGGATCTCTTTTGTGTAACCTTTACTCATTTGTATATTTGTGGACAATTTTCCGCCAACAAATTCTCTCTTTTGCCGTTTTCCACTATTTTGTGTGATTTGTATGTTTTTAATTGATACCTCAATCTAAAGAATAATGAGTGGTCTCAAAAGGAAAAATAAAATAAAATTCAAGAGTAATGGGTAGAATGACAATGGATTAAACATCTAAATATATTTTACTTTTCTTGATCAATTTGTTTTTGGCACATTGCTGTGGAATCACAAGGGAAATGTTTGCAACCTAACAAGAAAAAATTATAAACCCACAATTAGCAATGTCGAGAAATTATGAGTTGACACTAAATAGTAAATGTGTGAGTTTATTAATACAAAAACGAAGAAGATCTTGAAGAGAATCTAAAAGGGCCCTTTTCTCTGTGATTGGCCAGAGAGGCTTGCCCCCTTAATTGAGACATCGTCTCCATGTCTCTTCCTTTTCTTAATATTTTAACCACGCTCAAATACTTCTTCTCTGACTCTCTCTATGTACCAATTTTAATAATACTCACCAAGTTTTTTAAACTGGAATTAATAATATATGTGGTCGCAAGCTTTTCTTGTGCGTGTATTTTTAGATTCTAGATATCACAAGATTCACAACGCACATATGACAAAAAAAATGTCTATATGCATCAGGCCGATTATGGAATTTCCAAGGAACAAAAACATGCTCATTCGTGAACACAATATCCAAGGAGGGGAAGTTAAAGACTAGATCTTACTCAGGAATTCATAAAACACAGCGGTCACTATCGAACAACATCACACAAAGGAAACAGCTCCTCTTGGATCGAAGTAACTTGTCTTTGCTAAGTGGTTGGGTTGTTTTTCAGTTATTACCAGGAGCCTTCTGCACCAACTGTTGGGTTTGTGAACGCCTTGAAATCCCAGAATGTCTTAAGCGAGTATGGCTCAGAGACAGTCACGCCTTCCTCTGTCATCTTTGCTATCTACAAAGTTCCCAGAGAGAACAAGTCTTGTCAATGATCTGACTCTCAATTAGATGGGAGTTAAAATATTGAAATTAAACAGACCTGAAGCTTGTTGATAGCAGATCTGTCACGGTAAAGAAGTACACGCATACATTTCTCCAGTAGTTTGACACCTTCTTCAAAACTCAGGTCCTCACGCCATTCGTCACGAAGAATAGGCCTCGCTAGGTGATTCCCAAAACCAGTGGCAACATGGTTGTCCTCAAAACTAACACCAATCATTGAGACCTAGAGAAAGAACATCATAGCATTCAATTCAAAACTTTTACGCTCACTAAGAAGTTCAACTGCGAACAAGTCTTAACAGGCATTACCATCCCAAGGTACTTCTCCCCATATTTGACACCTCCAACGACAAGAGTGTTCCACAAAGGGTTGAACTTGTTCCGGCGATTATACACAACTCGGGTCAGATAGTTAAGAACCTCTTTCGGTCCCAAGGAATTACCATCATCCCACATGTTATCATTCAGCCTGAAAACAATAAGAGTTTAAAAAATCAAGGGCCAAAGAGGGAACGCGGTTAACAAGGAAACGACAAGAAAAGAAACATTGTATCAAACACATTGTTACATGAGCTCGTCAAGATAACGCAAAATCTCTTGAAAGTCACTGATTTCCCCACTGGCACCAAGAAGAGAATGTTTACCAATAGCCTTCATTCTCTCAATATTCTTGTACCTTAAGGTGGATCCATATGAACCTGCCGATCAGCAAAAGCTTGAGGAAATGAGGTTCACTACCAAACTTGAACCCTCAGATACCTCTCACCAAAAAGATACATTTATAATGAAATGAAATAGGTACAGTGAGTAAATTGCTTTATCTACCAAGTAAGCAACAGTGAGTATCAATCAGAGAGCTGAAACTAAGGTAGAGAGCATCATACCTCCCATATCAGAAGCCATTAAAATCCCATCTTTGTACTTGATAGCCACCACTGAGGTTCCAGTAACATACGGGTACCTACCAAAATTAACTAAAAATATGAAAACCAAAACCCAATTTTTTTTCTCAGATTCAAGAACACACTATATATAAGAGAGGTTTTACAATGTTCTTTGGGAATCAGCCTCAGCGTTCTTCACTCCATTCCCGTTCTCAATCGGAATCATGAACTGCCAAGGAGAAAAACACGATTAAAGTCATAAAAATCCATGAGCAATTGGAAGATTGATCCGACTTACAGTCATCTCGAATATCTCACGATCTGCTTCTTCTTCTTGCTCCAACCAAAGTTCCTCCTTTGCTCAAGAAAGAAACAACAACAAAAGAAACGGGTCGGTTTTACCGAAAGCTATTGTGGCCCATTTGTTTAAGGTCTGGCCCGTTTCTAAATATTAGGTCAAGTCAACCATACTTTTCGACACTACCTATTGAAAATACTTATTTTAGTTAAGGCCATAAGAAAATACTAACCACACAAATAACAATATATAGTTCTGTACTATTGATGTCTTTAGATTCAAATCGAAGTTTCATATTACTAGAAAAATGAATCGTTTTATTATTTTTTTGTTTGTTGTTGCGACGTGTTTTGGATTGAATGTAGCATTAATTTGACATGTTCCCATGTCCGAGTAACGAAATTAGAATTTCGAACGAGCTTGGTCCTGGTTTGGTTCTCCAATACCATTGTCATTCAAGAGATAACAATCTAGGGGTCCAAAATTTACAATTCAAGGAACTAAAACAAATCCGTTTCGGAGACAAGTTAGGGAGAAGAACAAGGTGGACTTGTCTTTTGAAACACGGCTTATACATGCGATATTATCAAGAATTTATAGCGTACAGAATGGGCAACGTTCGTCGATGTGGTGCTATACGTCATTGGTTTGCCAGAAAAGATGGAATTTACCTTATGAGAAATATGCATCCGCCACCAACGTTCCATCATATGCATGGAATAAAACTAAGTAATGTTGATGACAATGATATTTTTTCATCTGTCAACATTCTAGATAACATATGGTTATAATTTATATATAGGAAATTAAATATGAATCCATTATATATATATATATATATATATATATATGTTATGTTTTGTATTCTATCTGATTATAATTAAATAAGTTAAGAGCAGGAGACAAAATCGTGTTCTGTTTCAGCCCAACAGTGTCGCGGGAAGCAAATCCATTTCTAGAAATATAGAAAGACAAATAAACAAACAAAGAACAATTAAGAAAAGACACCCACACACAACACAAAGACACAAATCATAATTAGAAGCTTCCATAAGATAGAGAATTAAGAGGCAAGAAACGTCCTCTTTAAGACAACTGTTCTTCCCTAGCTCCGAACTGCTCGATCATCATGTTCTTGTTCATAATGGCGTGGATCTTGGAACAGTTGCAAAGCTTGAGCAAGCATGAATTAGGTCCACCAACATTCCCAGTTGAAATAACAGGATGCTTTTTAGAGATCACCACAGAGTTGATAACATCATCTGTTGGGTGATAAATAGACAAAACCTCGAACCCTTGAAGATCACACGGCTCAACGATCGGATAAAGAAACGCTCTCGGACCATGAGCACTCCTAAGCATGAGCACAGCACCAGGAGCCATGTGTTTCTGCAGATGCTCGATCACTTTAACTTTCTCCTCCTTGTTCATTCCAACAAGAGCAGCTAGAAACACGACATCGAAGCTCCTCAAGCTCTCTGCCACGTCCATTATATCAACGGTGTGGAAGAACATGCGTTGAGAGATGTCTGGATCAGAGGAAACCAGAAGAGAAGCGAGTGAGTTCGCTGATGGGTCGATGTCAAAGTTGTGAAAGATTGTGTCTTTGAGATGGAATGAAGCAAGAACGATGGAAGTAAGAGGAAGAGGACCAGATCCAATGAAAGCCACACTCTTTGGGACAAAGCCATTTGAGTTTTGTGTGAGGAGGTCGAATTCGAGCTTTCCGAGTTTTAAATAGTTGTTGTAATAAGGGAAAATGTTTAAATGATGAAGTGGGTTGTCTTGGAATGAGGTCAAGATCGAAGAGAAATGATGTTCTAAGTGACCTTCGGCTATGCCACAGATCTTGATGAGGTTAAGTCGAATCTCTTGGACTTTGTCACACATCTTGGTGACGTCGAAGTTAGGGTTTGGTGGGATGCATGTGGAAACAAGCTGCTTGAAGAGAATGTTGACATCTTCGGATGGTTTTAGACTCTCTAGCTTTGATATCTTTTCGTAGAGATCGCATATTGTTTGCACCAATTGTTCGTCTTGGCAACCCATGTCGACACTAGCTATGAGGTTATTGGTTTTTCTCTGTTTCTTTGGAAAATAATTGTGTGTTCTCGGGTGGTGTGAACTGTTTGGGCTGGAGAGATGGATATTTATTGGCGTGGGGTGGGGATCTACATCAACTAGAAAAAGAATCTAATTATTTTAACATTCCCTTATTCAAATATATAAAACACCATGCGTTTTCTTTTCTTTTTTTGTTTAACTAAAAGAATATATCCCTTTTTAAAAACAAAAAAATAGATCCTTTATAGTTTACGTTTTGAAGTTTTATATATTTGAAGTCTAAGATATTATATAGTTTAATGTTTACAGTATTGGTTTAGTTTTTCTGATTTCTGATTTAGATTTAAGTATTTAGTTTAGGGTTTAGAGTTTATGATTTATATTTTAGAAAATTCATTCCTAATTGCTATAAAATTTACATCATTTTCAAAAATCATCCTGTTTATGACAAAGGACTTGTGTGAACATGGATTAGATCCAAAAATGTTATAAATTGGATATATTGTATTACACTAAGCAAGATGTACACTAATTGATGGATTATATGAAACGTATAATCTCCATTCTTCTGCATATAAAAAATGAGATAAGGTTTGATGCCTTATCATTTATGTACGTAGCATATGATGTAAACACATAATTATACAGAAATAAAGAGTCCATTAATATATTATTGCGCAGTTCTAAATATATAAGTATAACCAAGAGCTTTTAGAAAGAAGTTGTGCATGACTTGCAACAACACACTTTATCAAAAAAAAAAAACTTAACACAATTCAACAAAAAGTGTAAATAACTAACTTTAAAACAAAAAAAAATACATGGAGTAACTACTAGCCTATATAACAAGTTGCTTGACCAAAAACAACGTCCCTTGTCTGTTTCCAAACATCAACTTTGGAATTAAATTGTAAGACTTCCTACAAATATCAAACTGAGTTTTCAATATTTTTTTGAAAAGAATATGCGAATTCAAGAAGAAGATAATCTTCGTGGCGTGTGCCTTCCACAAAATTTCTTACGGCTCTCCTTGTTTTCTTTTGATATGCTTCATGAATTTCTCAAATTCTTCACGCAAATCATATTTCTTATCTAGAAAGTATAATCAATAAATAACTTATTATCCCAGTATAGCTTTTAGGAATTCTAGGAGAGTGGCATAAATATGGAAGACGTTGACAAAAAAACACGTATACGAGACGAATATAAAGGATTATATAAGAGGTACTTAAAGACACACACCAACTTGAAAAGATCGATATTCTTTTATGTAAATGACGAATCATATTTATTTCTTATGCAAAAAAACATATTCGGAAAAAAAGAAAAAAGAAAACATATTCGATCTATGCATTCTTGCCTCTTGTATTAACTCCACGGCCAACTTGATTAATTATATATGCCAACAAAATTCATACAACTATTTACATTTATTTTGTTTCTCTCTTTTTCAATTTCAACATTAATTTTTATAGCATATGTTTTTTTTATGTGGTTGTCAATGGATTCTATATTTATTATTTTTATAGAAATGCTAAGAATGAGATTTGTTTTTCTTATTTTTCTTTCTATATGAATTAATGATTGCGTGAAGAACTTACGAAATTTCATGAGTAAGACAAGAAAATAAGGAGAGCCATAAAAAGTGTGTGGAAGACACACGCTAAAAAAGATATTATCTTCCAGTGAAATGGACATATTCTTAATATTTCCAAAAATTGAAGTTTCAGTTTGATAATTGTACGAAAACTTACAAAAAATTGTCAATGTTAATGTTTAGAAACGGATGAAAGAAAGTATACTTGGTCAAGTAACATGTTATAGTCATGTTCACTTCACTATCAACTAGATCTATCTTCTTATTGAATTGCATTGTCCATCTCACAGTTTATTCTTCTTCTTTTTTCAAAATAAATTTATTTCCTCAGGCTACATTAACATCTATTTATTGATGTTTTTTTTTGTATTGTTAAATGTATTTATCACCACAAAATAATAATATATTTTCTCAAGATTTATAAAAAATTGTTGCTAAAGCAAAAGAGACAGGTCTGTTAATAGTAAAAAACATTTTAATCTGAGGAAAAAAAAAAAAACATTTTAATGGGCCACATGTGTGGAAAAGCCCATAAACTTTAAAACAAAACGTCGTCCCGGTTTGATTCAATTCTCCCTGTTGGTTTGTCTGGTTCGATGACTGACTCCAAAATCTAGTCCGGTTTAATCGCACAATTCAATTTTATTGAAAAGAACCTGTCATCGTTCTGAGTTTGGGTTTTCGAGCTCTAATGGCTGCACATGCGACATCGGAGCCGGCCGTGAATCTCCCGGCGACGCAATTTGAATCTCAGGTTACAGAGCCTTTTGGGGTAACTCTTTTGGTTCGGCATCTTCCTGATGGAATTCCTCATGATATCGTCTCTCGGCTCTTTTCTCAGTACGGAGCTTCTGCTGTTCGTCCTTGCTCCGGTGGAAAGTATATTTCCAGCAACCTTTTCCTTTCTATTTACTTGGAAATTCATATGAATTAGAAGGTTCTAGATTTCTGTAGAAGACATTGGACACTGAAAATTCGTAGTTAGTTTTTGTTCATAAGGCTTTTGAAGGGTATATTTCTTGTAATGTTTAGGGTACAAGGTGTGAAGAAGAGATTGAATAATGTGTAATTATCTAACTTGACAGATAATATTTGCCACAGATTGAGAAACGCTGCTTTTGTGGATTTCAAGAATGAAGCTTTTGCTTCTCAAGCACATCGTCAGTTAAATGGGTACCGGTTTCGGATTTACTCATCTTCAATTAATATGCTGGAATTAATCTTCTCAGACTCTTTTTGTTTCTTGACAATGAAGCCAATTATTGAGCTGTTTTATGGTTTGATGGTTGTGTAGGCTAAGGTTTCTTGGCAAGGTTCTACAAGTACAGAGAGCCAATAAACCTAACGAGAACAAGAAGTCTCGACAAATCGAAGAATCTGTGACCAAGGGGAATCCTTTCTCTACAGTTAGCACCAACAATGATTCAAAATCTGGGCAGATGCTTTCTGGCGAACCGATAGCTCCAAAACTCGGCATTAACTATCCATTTCCTCCTCACCTGCAGTAAGTTTTACTGCTCATACTTTTTTAAAAAATTTGTTCCATTTCTTATCACTTATTCAAAAAACATTAGGTATGTGTCTGTATGTTTATCTCCTCATCCTTCTAAAACACAATGTGACAACACAACACGATTCTTTAAACATTTTGTCGACTTCAGGTGTTTCTATGTTTGTTCGGGTTCATTTTGCAGATACGCTTACCCGCCACCCGATGCAAATATATTAGCCAACATTACTAATGCCCTTATCGCTGTCCCACCGTTATACACCCAGGTTAGCTCTACTGTCACTGTTTATGACCGGTGGATAGAGGTGTCTTTTCATTTGTAATCTGCAGAAATCAACTTTCATGGAGCGCAGAAAAAACTAGAAATGTAATTTTAGACCTTTTGATCGTAGGTGCTACATCTGATGAACAAAATGAACCTTCCACCTCCTTTTCGCCTGGCCCTGCCCACACCACCTCTACCTAAAGGAGGCCCCCAACCAACTGAGTTGGAGCATCAATCTAGTAGCGAGTCAGAGATGGAATCTGATGAGGTATGACTCGTCATGCCATTCTCTGCATTTTATGATATTACTAAAATGGCTTCATGCTAAGCTCCTGATGGTTGCTTAGATTTACATATCATAGTTGTCATCTTGCTTTGTTCTCTTCTTTTTTTTTTTTTAGTAAACTTATGTGATAATCGAGGCATAGAATTTATTCGTATTTTCTCTACTCTTTATATTCATTAGTACTGAGTACTTGGGTAAGAATTGTGATGGTATTACGTTTAGGATACAGGTACAGCAAAATCAGGAAGGAAGCGTGCTAGACATGAAACTCTTGTTGGTCCTGGTATGGACAATGAAACTGTTGGAGTGAAACCTTCGTCTTTGACCCCAAAAGAGATCCCTCGAATAAGAAAGAATAAACATGTTATGCAGGTATCCTATTATCCATACTTACCTTTCAAAGATAATATGCTGTGTAGTTGTGCTGATATTTGTAAGTCTATGCTGGTAGATCAAGATTATCCCAAAAGCTCCTCAAGACGAATATAAAGAGGAAAGTGAGAATGAAGACCCTGCAGACGAGCCCAAAGAAGAAGATTCAAATTTGAAACCCTTTGCGAGTTTAGAGGAGTTGGAGAAAGGAAGGTTACCTCCACAAGAAATTCTTTCACTCCCTATGTTCAAGGTATGGATACTAGGATTAAGTTACATAATATGTTTGTATTGAGTAGAACGTTTCTAATGAATTATGTGAGCCTAATTATCAATTCCAGCCTTTGCTTTGGGTATGCAAAATGTACTTTGGCTCTGGCTATGCATACTTGTTACCCGTGTTCAAAAAATCGCTAGGCGCTAGTCGGGCGGTGAGGGTGCGCCTAGCGCCTAGCAAGAAAATCGGGGATTACACGGGGATTAATCGGGGATTAGTTTTAGGGCTATTTAATATTTTAAAAACATATTAATCCATTATAATTAAGTAATTTATATAATATTGTTTTTAAAATTGTATTAAACACATGAAAACAAGATTTTAATTTCAAATTTATGATTTTTATACAAATTACGAACATAAGTAGGACGTTTTGAATTTTAGATGAAAAAAAAAAAAAAAAAAAAAAAAAAAAAAAATTGGGCTAGGCGGCCGCCTAGGCGGTCCAGGCGGGCAAAAAATCGGATCTCCGATTTTTCTCACCGATTTGGACAAAATCGCCGCGGTGCTCCTCCGATTAGCGCCTAGGCGACCGCCTAGGCGGCTAGGCGGCCGATTTTTAGAACATGGCTTGTTACTAGCGATTCTCTCTTTGCATGAAAAGATATTTACTGCTAGTAATGCAGCTCTTTCATGACTGTTTTCCTACTTCATGTTCTAATTCCAAATGTAGAGTGTCATCTCTGAAAAAATATTCACTGAGAGAAAATGCTTTTTTTGTTTTTATTGTGTGCAGAACTACACAGCTGGGAATCCGTCGCTTGTGCTGTATATCAAAAACCTTGCCAAAGACGTTGTTATTGATGATTTCTATTACATATTTGGTAAGAAGTAGCTCTGCAAGTCAAATCAAAATCTTTTACAATCTAGAGTCGTTAATTTACAAGTCTTTACCTGCTTACTACACCTTGCTTTTTGAGAAATCAGTTCATTGCTAAATAGTAGCATTCATGTAGGGTCGCAATTTGAAAGCATAGAAGCAGCCAAAACAAGTCTTGGTGTGAGGCTAATGCAGGTGTTGCATCTGTAACCTTAAATTTCCCTTTAATTATTATCAATCTTTTTGTTTATGACTATGATTGGATGTGTGAATCAAATAATACTACAGGAAGGAAGGATGAGAGGGCAAGCCTTTTTGACATTTCCATCAGTTGAAGTCGCACATCGTGCTCTGGTAATCATCCTTAACAACACCTTCTTGTTCTGCATAAATGCCTGAATACTGTGAAGAATAAAATATCATTGACAAGCATTCATTTTGTGCCTGAAGACAAGACAAAAGTGTGACTGATGTGTTCATTGTGATTTTGCAGAATCTTGTAAATGGTTTTGTGTTCAAAGGAAAACCAATGATAATCCAGTTTGGCAGGAATCCTGGAGCAGCCAAGCCAAACGAATGATGATGATATATATAACATTAAAGGTTTTTGAGGATTATCTGCAAATTCTTTTTGTGTATCATCATCATCATTGTGTAACTCTTGACTCGCAGATTAAAGTCAATAAAATATCGCTGCCTAATATTAACGAGCAGTTAATAATTTCTTGCTAGATTTGTGTTCAAACAATTATGTTCTTGTTTTCTTCACGTAGAACCAGCGCTCTACGCTCTTACACCATAATCAAGCATTCTTGTTCTTATTCGACTTTGGTTTCTGGTGGTAACATCTTCTCGATTCAACACCTTCATTCTCTTCTGCAAAAATATGAATCAAACCCTAGAATCATCCACCAGCTCCATTCCCACTTCACTACTTCTGGGCTTCTTCTCCTTCATCAGAAGCAAAATTCTGGGAAACTTTTGCTATTCAATGCTCTGCTTCGATGCTATTCACTTGGCGAAACGCCTCTTCGGGCTTACTTTCTCTACGACCAACTCCAACGACTCCATTTCTTGTCTGATCACAGCAAGAGACTGTTGCCTCCTTTTGATAGTTTCACTTACCTCTTTCTCCTGAAAGCGAGTTCGAATCCGCGGTTCCCATCTTTACTACTGGGAATTGGACTCCATGGGTTGACTCTAAAACTGGGTTTCGAATTTCATGTCTACGTGCAGACAGCTTTGGTTGGTATGTATCTTGTTGGTGGAAACATGATTGATGCTTACAAAGTGTTTGATGAAATGCCTGAGAGAAATCCGGTAACATGGAATGTGATGATCACTGGCCTGACTAATTTGGGAGATTTTGAAAAAGCTCTTTGCTTTTTGGAGAAGATGCTGAATCGGACGGTAGTGTCTTGGACCACTATCATTGATGGGTATGCACGAGTTAATAAACCCAAGGAAGCTACACTTCTGTTTTCAAGAATGGTTGCTTGCGATGCAATAAAGCCGAACGAGATAACCATTCTCGCCATTCTCCCAGCTGTTTGGAACTTGGGAGACCTAAAGATGTGCGGATCAGTTCATGCTTATGTTGGGAAAAGAGGGTTTGTTCCATGTGATATCCGTGTGACTAACTCTCTCATCGACGCTTATGCAAAATGTGGGTGTATTCAAAGCGCGTTCAAGTTTTTCATCGAGATTCCAAACGGAAGGAAGAATCTTGTATCGTGGACAACGATGATCTCAGCGTTTGCAATGCACGGAATGGGCAAAGAAGCGGTCAATATGTTCAAAGACATGGAAAGATTAGGATTGAAGCCCAACAGAGTAACTATGATCAGTGTTTTGAACGCTTGTAGCCATGGAGGTTTAGCAGAAGAAGAGTTTCTAAAGTTTTTCAACAAGATGGTAAACAAGTACAAGATCACACCGGATGTGAAGCACTATGGATGTCTAGTAGATATGC
Source organism: Arabidopsis lyrata subsp. lyrata (assembly GCF_000004255.2). Classification (NCBI taxonomy): domain Eukaryota; kingdom Viridiplantae; phylum Streptophyta; class Magnoliopsida; order Brassicales; family Brassicaceae; genus Arabidopsis; species Arabidopsis lyrata. The sequence goes on along the minus strand of NW_003302555.1, from coordinate 3,527,173 downwards.
TGAGAAGAAAAGGAAGACTAGAAGAAGCAGAGAAAATTGCTTTGGAGATTCCAATAGATCAAAAGGCCGTGGTTTGGAGAATGCTGCTTGGAGCTTGTAATGTATATGATGATGCTGAAATGGCTGAGAGGGTTACTAGGAAGCTAATGGAATTGGAGAGAAGCCATGGAGGAGACTATGTGCTTATGTCCAACATCTTCTGTGGTAATGGAAGATTTTCAGATGCCCAGAGATTTCGGAAACTGATGGATGTTAGAGGAGTAGCTAAACTTCCAGGACATTCACAAGTAACATAGCATGTAATAATCCTTGTACTCCAATCTTCAATGTTTTGATCATAAACTCCCAAAGTTTTGGGAGCTCTGTTCTGATCAAAGTTTTGGCAGCTCTATTCTGATCTTCAATGTTTTGATCATAAACAACGACAACAGCATTAGCTAAGATTTTCGGTTTCAGTAATTGTAGATGTTGATGGTTGACTAAAGAGCGAAGAAGTTGAATTCAATGGGATGGGGTTGCTTGCAAATGAAAGTGCAAATCTAATGGGATGGAGTTGCTTGGTTTGATAAGTGCTTTCGAACATTATATATAACCAACAATACTTGACATTTAGAATTAACATAGACTTCGATCTTCAATGTTTTTGATCATAAACTCCCAAAGTTTTTTTTTCTGTTCTGAATGGGTTTCAGCTTGGATTATATAGAAAACGTGAAGCAACACGCAAACTTATTCAAGACCAATTTCAAAAGTTTGCTTCAATGGGTGTCATCATCAAATAACAATCCAAGTCAGAAGATTTTGAGTAGCTTTTACGCTAATCTTCACACGAAAAAACCATCAACGCAAAATATAAAAGTTATCGGCCCAACATATACAGATATCAATGTTCCTCGGCCCACGCTTTTAGAAATTTCTAGATTGGAAAAATCAGTTGGAATCCAACGGCTGAGATCACGTTAAATCCAACAAACCAAGTGATGTTTTTACGAAAAACTCCCGAGAGATCTGCTTCTTTTGTTTACTATACTCTCTCCACGAGAAGCACACTTCTTTTTTGTTAATATCACCGCACCAACCGCTAATATCTTTCCACGTGTTAAATCTTTGGATTAAGGTTTATTATTCCAAGCCCTTGTGTCGCCGTTTCATCCAATACCATAACGCCATGTCATACCTAATGACAAATGTATCTGACGTGTCAGTTACTGATTGGATTACGGGCTGCAGATTTACACGACGTAGCAAAAAAGGCTAAAATAAATTCCATGAGAGCAAAGCTCACTTGCAAGCTCCTCGCCGGTATATATAAACTCGAGATCTTACACTTCATCATCATCTGATCTCGGGGAAGCTCCGATCTGAGTTTTTAGCAATGGCGAAATTAGTCACTAGCATCGTCTCTCTGATTCTTATCGGTCTCGTCGCGATCGCCTCCGCGGCTGTTATCTTCGAGGAGCGCTTTGATGGTATTCACTTTCTACATCTCTATCTCTACACCTTTAGGTTCCTGGTGATGCGTTTGTTTCTGTTTAGCTCCGGATCTCTTAATTCATTTGAGTTTTAATGTGATAATGCTGCGAGTTTAAAGATCTGCTTTCGATCATGCATCGGATAGATCATTTTCAAATGTTGGACCAGGATTATTGTGGATCTTTGAATTGTTGATTTTGTTGTTTATTGGGTTTATGAATTCGAAATTATAATTGTAGATCCTAGGAAATCGTCGCCGGCTTTTGGTGAAGAATACTCTTCGTCGAGATGTTTCGGAGATCACTAGAGCAATAATTTAACTGTGATAAACGCTGAGATGGTAGTTTCAATTGAATCCATAGATGAAATCATTGTTAGTCTTAGGCATCAGGGGAATGGTCGTATCATTTGCGGTCTTAGGTAGGATCCTTTGTTCAATGAAGCACACTCATGAGTTTGTTTAGTCGATTTTTTCTCATTTGAAATAGTAAAGAATATTTACTCTTACTAATATCTAGTTTGAACGTGTCTCTTGCGTTGGATTCCCTCTTATTCTTCTGGACTTGATTTATAAAATAGTGATTCATCTTGTCTGATGTCTGTCTTGGTTTGTTACCTTTGTTGTTTCCATTTCTAAAGATGGATGGGAAAGCAGATGGGTTAAATCTGAGTGGAAGAAGGATGATAACACTGCTGGAGAGTGGAAACACACTGCGGGAAATTGGTCTGGTGACTCTAACGATAAAGGTATGATTTAGCCTTCAGAGCTAGTCATAGACTCTGTCCAAAAATTAAAAAAAGCTAGTCATAGAATCATGATTTATTGTGGCATATTCCTAGTTTTTTACTAATGCGTTGTTTGCAATTACCATTGCCTTGCAGGTATCCAGACCAGTGAGGACTACAGATTCTACGCCATTTCAGCTGAGTTCCCTGAATTCAGTAACAAGGACAAAACCTTAGTCTTCCAATTCTCAGTCAAGCACGAGCAAAAGCTTGACTGTGGTGGTGGCTACATGAAGCTGCTCAGTGGTGATGTTGACCAGAAGAAATTTGGTGGAGACACCCCATACAGGTACATTTCCTATGTCATCTCACTCTTATCATCTCAGCGTTATTGATTGACATTAATATTTTAAAATAACACCCGTCTGGTTTTACACGCAGTATCATGTTTGGTCCCGATATCTGTGGCTACAGCACAAAGAAAGTGCATGCTATCCTTACCTACAATGAAGCCAACCACCTGATCAAGAAGGATGTTCCATGTGAAACTGATCAGCTTACCCATGTGTACACCTTCATCCTCCGCCCAGATGCAACTTACAGCATTCTCATCGACAATGTTGAGAAGCAAACGGGTAGCCTTTACTCTGACTGGGATCTTCTCCCACCCAAGAAGATCAAGGACCCCAGCGCCAAGAAGGTATTCAGTAACTTATGAACAACCAGACTAAACTAAGAACCAACCACTTATACATCACTTATAGAGCGAACTAGAACCAACCAGACTAAAGCTCAGGAAAATATGAGTCTCTGATCGAATTGGTTGATTATTCCTGTGATACCATCCATCATACATATTGATCCCTTTTTTATAAACAGCCTGAGGACTGGGACGACCAAGAATACATTGCTGACCCTGAAGACAAGAAACCTGACGGATACGATGATATCCCAAAGGAGATCCCAGACACCGACGCTAAGAAGGTTCCTACCTTTTCTTTAATTGATGGAAAATCTAAAATCTCTCGCTGTGTTCCATATTTGCTGATTTTTCTTTATGTCTTTTCTCTTAGCCTGAGGACTGGGATGATGAAGAAGATGGTGAGTGGACTGCCCCAACCATCCCCAACCCTGAGTACAATGGTGAATGGAAGCCTAAGGTTTGTCAATCTCGCTCTCAAAAAGTATCTAAATCCTTGTCAACGGTTATCTTCATCTCAAGGTTATCATAAATTTCTGTAGCAAATCAAGAACCCCAACTACAAGGGCAAGTGGAAGGCTCCATTGATTGATAACCCTGGTAAATTACTACGCTCTGTGGCCATATTTTTTCATGTTGCATAACATACATGTAGTTTGTGTTTCTATTTCTGTTTGTTGTTGTTTGATGGCTTCTAGTTTGCCTAGAAATCTCTTCCAATTTAGATTTTTTTTTCTTTTGACTTAAGTAGATGGCTATCTAAGGGTTCCTATAAACTCAAATGTTTAAGAAATACCTTACTTCAAAAAGGTTGAAAGTGTTTCTGTGTTTAGTGGTTAACCTATTAAAATAGAAACCCATATCTTTTGTTCACGATGATTTACACTTTTATATCATGGTCATATGGATTTGACTGTAATACTAAACATACTGTTTTTGTTTTCTTTCAACAATTACTGTGCCTAATTTAAACTGATTCACGCAGACTTCAAGGATGACCCAGAGCTCTATGTCTTCCCCAAGCTGAAGTATGTTGGACTCGAATTGTGGCAGGTAATAGATCTTGTCACTATATGACCTCTTGTCTTCCAAGATCTGCTTTGGCCACATGACTCCTATCTAAAATAATTACCACTCTTTCAGGTGAAATCAGGATCTCTGTTTGACAATGTCTTGATCTGCGATGACCCAGACTATGCCAAGAAGTTGGCAGAGGAAACATGGGGAAAGCTCAAGGATGTATGTGTTTAGTATGCACATCTCCATTAACAAAACTCTTTGTTTCTGGTTACTGATCAGAATATCTAATCTAATATCACATTGCAGGCGGAGAAAGCAGCTTTCGATGAGGCTGAGAAGAAGAAGGAGGAAGAGGTAACACTCTTCAACCAAACATCTCTCCTAATTAGCGATCACAGTTCATGATATTCTCTAAAATAGGAAGTGAAATCCTTTTGAATCTGAGACGACATCTTTTTTTCTTCTGTCATTATACAGGAATCCAAGGACGCACCTGCGGAATCTGATGTAAGCACTTGTGATTGATCAAGATTTAAGATTCTTCTTTGCTTCTGTCAAGGTCCTAATACTGTATGTGATTTATTTTCCAGGCTGAAGAGGAACCAGAGGATGATGAAGGAGATGACTCCGATTCCGAATCTAAGACAGATGAGGAGAGCAAATCAGAAGTTAGCGAGGAAACTGCCGAGAAAGACGCCACCGCTCATGTATGTTTATAATAATGTCACTTTAAATATTTGCACTCATCCATAATCTTCTCGTTTGAACTTAGTTGGTTACATTGTATGATTTGGTTTTGCAGGATGAGCTGTAAGTGAAGGAGTTTGAAGATTGAAGACCAAAGTTTCGAGTCTTTATTGTTTTATCCTTTGTTTTGAAGTACTTTAGCATCTAGTTTGTCGGAGATAGAAACAATTTTTAGCAGAATTAAAAGAGGGATGCAATGAACGTCAGATGCTTATTTTAGACTGAAAAAAACATCATGGAGAATTTTTGCTGTTGCGTCTCTTTCTCTACTACTGGTTCTCCGTTAAGCCAAAGTCCGCCAAAAATCAGATTGTGGTGTATTACTTACTGCACCACCCTTTGAAAATTCCGTTATGTCCATTGTCATTAAATCAACGCAGACCATCAAGTCCATAAACTTTTTGACATTAACAACTAACAAAGCGGACCATATAAGTATCCTTGTAATCAAGAATCCAATCTTCAATGAGTTTTGATCATAAATTCCCAAAGTTTTGGAATCTCTCTAATGTCTTCACATCAGTTGGCTGCTGAACAGAAATTTCATATTAGCTGATTCTTTCATTGCGATTACAGTAACAAAAATGCCTTAAATCATACAAAGAGATCAAGAATCTAAAATCGTGAGACTAAATGGATCAATGAGTAACAACAAGAACATGCAAGATGGCATAAAGTTTAAACCAAAAAAAAAAAAAAAAAAAAAAAGATGGCATAAAGTTTCCTTATATGCGTTTAAATTGAAATCAGATTTTGAGTCGCTTTTACACACGAAAAAGGAAAAACCATCAACACAAATATAAATATTATCGGCCCAAAATACACACATAAATGCCTCGGCCCACGCAATTAGAGTTTAATAAATTAAGAAGAATCAGTTGGAATCCAACGGCCAAGGCCCAGTCTTAAGCTGAAGATTTGACAGGTGTCAATCTTTCTCCCGTTTCACCCAATACCATAACGCCATGTCATTCCTAGTGACAAATGTACCTGACGTGTCGGTTACTGATTGGATTACGTGGCTGCAGATTTATACGACGTAGCAAAAGGCTAAAATCCATGAGTGCAAAAGCTCACTTGCAGCACCTCGTGCTATATAAACTCCAGGTCTTGTACATCATCTTCTGATCGATCTCGGAGAAGCTCCGATCTGAGTTTTTAGCAATGGCGAAATTAATCACTAGCCTCGTCTCTCTGATTCTTATCGGTCTCGTCGTCGCCTCCGCGGCAGTTATCTTCGAAGAGCGCTTCGATGGTATCTATTCTCTCTACATCTCTATCTCTATACTCTAGGTTCCAATGGATGCGTTTGTTTGTGTTTTGAATTGTGATGTTTACGTCAATTTGAGTTTTAATGGGATTTTTGCTACGAGTTTAAGATCCATTTTCGATCATGCTACCTATGTATCCTCGTTTTCATCAGATAGATCATTTTCAAATGTTTGATCAGGATGGTTGTTGATCTATGGATTTGTTGATTTTGTTTTGTATGGGGTTTATGAATTCGAAATTCTAATTGGAGATCCTGGAAATGGCCGCCATCTTTTCGTGAAAATGGTTTTAGCGATGATGAATTCTGAGATGATAATTAAGTTATGATTCCTTGCGGGTTCGACACTAGTATACTAGTTTCACTCTAAATCATTGTCAGTTTTCTTCTTTGATATAACAGTAAATTTGCGGTCTTATGTGGGAGAAATTTTGTTCAATGAAGCGTTCATGAGTTTGTTAAGTCCACTTTTCTGACTTGCAACACCAAGGAATTTTTACTCTAACCAATATCTGGTTTGAAGAATTCGTTTATCTTGTGTTTGATTGATTACGTATTGTAGTTCTGGACTTGATATATGAACCTGTGATTCTTCTTGTCTGGTGTCTGTCTTGATTTGTTATCTTCGTTATTTCCATTTCTAAAGATGGATGGGAAAGCAGATGGGTTAAATCTGAGTGGAAGAAGGATGATAACACTGCTGGGGAGTGGAAACACACTGCTGGAAATTGGTCTGGTGACTCTAACGATAAAGGTATGTTTCAGCCTTCAGAGCTAGTTACAGACTCATGATTTATTGTTTCCAGGCATATTCCAAGTTTTTACTAATGCGTTGATTGCAATTACCATTTTCTTGCAGGTATCCAGACTAGTGAGGACTACAGATTCTACGCCATTTCAGCTGAGTTCCCTGAATTCAGTAACAAGGACAAAACCTTAGTCTTCCAGTTCTCAGTCAAGCACGAGCAAAAGCTTGACTGTGGTGGTGGCTACATGAAGCTGCTCAGTGGTGATGTTGACCAGAAGAAATTTGGTGGAGACACCCCATACAGGTACATTTCTTATCTCATCTTACTCTAATAATCTCAGCATTATCAATTGACATCAATATTTAAAAATAACACCCATCTGGTTTACACGCAGTATCATGTTTGGTCCCGATATCTGTGGCTACAGCACAAAGAAAGTGCATGCTATCCTTACCTACAATGAAGCCAACCACCTGATCAAGAAGGATGTTCCATGTGAAACTGATCAGCTTACCCATGTGTACACCTTCATCCTCCGCCCAGATGCAACTTACAGCATTCTCATCGACAATGTTGAGAAGCAAACGGGTAGCCTTTACTCTGACTGGGATCTTCTCCCACCCAAGAAGATCAAGGACCCCAGCGCCAAGAAGGTATTCAGTAACTTATGAACAACTAGACTAAACTAAGAACCAACCACTTATACATCACTTATAGAGCGAACTAGAACCAACCAGACTAAAGCTCATGAAAATACGAGTCTCTGCTCGAATTTGTTGACTATACCTGTGATACCATAACAAATTGATCCGTTTTTTTTTACAGCCTGAGGATTGGGACGACCAAGAATACATTGCTGACCCTGAAGACAAGAAACCTGACGGGTACGATGATATCCCAAAGGAGATCCCAGACACCGACTCAAAGAAGGTTCCTACCTTATCTTTTATTGATGGAAAATATAAAATCTGTTGCTGTGTTCCAAATTTGCTGATTTTTCTTTATGTCTTTTCTCTTAGCCTGAGGACTGGGATGATGAAGAAGATGGTGAGTGGACTGCCCCGACCATCCCCAATCCTGAGTACATGGGTGAATGGAAGCCTAAGGTTTGTCAATCTCGCTCTCAAAAAGTATACATAACCTGGTCAACTTTTTTCGTCTCTCAAGGTTGTCATTTATATCTGTAGCAAATCAAGAACCCCAACTACAAGGGCAAGTGGAAGGCTCCAGTGATTGACAACCCTGGTAAGTTACTACTGTCTGTGCCTTTCTATTTTCCTTTGTCCATATTTTTATTGTTGCATTATATACATGTAATTTGTGGTTCTACTTCTGTTCATTATTGTTTGATGGTTTCTGGTATGTCTGGAAATCTCTTGCAGTTTATATTTCTAATGCTGAAGTAATGTCTTGCTTTCAAATGGTTAAGGGTGTCTGTGTGTTTAAAACCCAGTTGGTATACCTATTTTAATAGAAACATGTTTGTAACCAATCTGATTTTTTTTGTCTTCTCTATCCTTTAACCCAAGGTCACCACCAATTTGACACATTTAGTCATTTTTATCTTTTGCTACCTTAATCTACACTTTTCTTCCTTGTTCGTATGTTTTTCTTGTTTACATAAACGTGCATTAAAATTAGCTCTCCAAGACATAATATCCAACAACTACTGTGCCTAATTTAAACTGATTCACGCAGACTTCAAGGATGACCCAGAGCTCTATGTCTTCCCCAAGCTGAAGTATGTTGGACTCGAATTGTGGCAGGTGATAGATCTTGTCATTATATGACCTCTTGCCTTCCAAGATCTGCTTGGCCATATGAATCCCATCTAAAATAATTATCACTCTTTCAGGTGAAATCAGGATCGCTGTTTGATAATGTCTTGATCTGCGATGACCCAGACTACGCCAAGAAGTTGGCAGATGAAACATGGGGAAAGCTCAAGGATGTACGTGTTTAGTATACACATCTCCATTAACACAACTCTTTGTTTCTGGTTACTGATCAGAATATTCAATCTAATATCACATTGCAGGCAGAAAAAGCAGCTTTTGATGAGGCTGAGAAGAAGAATGAGGAAGAGGTAATTCTTTGTCAACCAATTATCTCCCCTAATTAGCTATCAAAACAAGTAGTTTGGACGAACAAAATTATTTGACTTAGTGAAAAAATAATCTGAGACGACATCCTCTTTTTCTGTGCTGATACAGGAATCCAAGGACGCACCTGCAGATTCTGATGTAAGCACGTGTGATTGATAAAAGATTCAGAGTCTTCTATGTTTCTGTCAAGGTCCTAATATTATATCTGTAACCTATTTTCCAGGCTGAAGAGGAACCAGAGGATGATGATGGAGATGAATCAGATTCTGAATCTAAGGCTGAGGAGAGCAAATCAGAAGTTAGCGAGGAAACTGCTGAGAAAGACGCTACCGCTCATGTATGTTACCATAATGTCACATTAATATTTTACCATCCTTAATTTTGTTCTTCTAATTGGTTTTGCAGGATGAGCTGTAGGGTATTGACGTTCAAGGTTTGAAGACCAAAGTTTTCAGAGTCTTTATTGTTTAATCCTTTCTTTTGAAGTATTTTAGCATGTAGTAGTTTGTCGGAGAGATAGAATCAAGTTTTAGCAAAATTAAAATGGGGATACAATGACTGTCGGATGCTCCTTTTAGACTTGAACATGAAGAAGTTTTGCAGTTGCATCTCTTTCTCTAGTCTTGTTTCAGTCTACACTAGTATATTAATTCACTGCTCCACTCTTTTGAGAAACCCGTTATCTTCATGTCAGCCAATACAGACCGACACGTCTATAACCCAATTTCCCGCTAGTTGACTAAATACTAGGAATGCATTAGCTTAGATATGTGGATAAAACAAAAATTATAACGAATACTTTTTGTTCATCCTTGGGAAGCAATATTTTTATTCAATCTCAGAAGATGAAGTTATAATTTTTGTACAACAAAAAGATATCCAAATTCCATGTATCTGGTTACCATCCATCATCACTCATGTCTCATGGTTGAGAAAAAGAAAAAAAGATTACGCAGGCCAAATTAGGTAATGGGCCTTGGTGTATGTTTTTGGTAAAGATAAAATTGTTTTTAATTCTTTCTTTATTGCTATGCTATTGGTCTACACATCTTCACGCGGATCAGTAACAGAAAAGAATGAAATCTAACCGTAGATATAAACTTATCGACGTCAGTTATGTTTTCACACGGATCGTGATATAAACCTCTTATATCCGTCGATTAAACACAGATGAACGATTCAGATTCAGTCCCGCTAAATGAAGAAACGCGAAAACTTTTTCCCGCTTCTTGTGTAATTCCCAGACGATAAATATCCCCTTCCTCAGCCTAATCAAAATCACAAATCAGATCTCAACTTTCTCTCAAAAATCAAACAGTTTCTAATCACAATTTTCGAAATGGCTCGTACCAAGCAGACAGCTAGGAAATCAACCGGAGGTAAAGCTCCAAGGAAACAATTGGCGACAAAAGCGGCGAGGAAATCTGCTCCAGCCACCGGAGGAGTGAAGAAACCTCACAGATTCAGACCCGGAACCGTAGCTCTAAGAGAAATCAGGAAGTACCAGAAGAGCACTGAGCTTCTGATCCGTAAACTTCCTTTCCAGAGGCTTGTGAGAGAGATCGCTCAGGACTTCAAGACCGATCTCCGTTTCCAGAGCAGTGCCGTCGCCGCCCTCCAGGAAGCTGCTGAAGCTTACCTCGTCGGACTCTTCGAAGACACCAATCTCTGCGCTATTCATGCCAAGAGAGTCACCATCATGCCCAAGGACATCCAGCTCGCAAGAAGAATCAGAGGAGAAAGAGCTTAGATCTAAGTATTCTGGTGGCTGGCTTTTGTGTTTCTTTAGAACGAACGATAAGAATGTAAAATTTCAAGTTTAATCCAAGGGTTTCAATATTAATTCTAATCAATTATCTTATCTTCTATCATAGTTGTTAAAAGAAAATTATGATGCTCTATCAAAATCGGGTCTCTTATAAAATTGGGTTTATGTGTAATTTGCATGTAGACTTTTTTTTTTTATTGACTTAGTTACCTAATCGAAATTTTTAATTGTGTTTAACTCGGTAGATAACAAAATCAGCATTGGAGCAAATTGTGAAGAGATTCGATCGACGATGAACTCAAATTTGCAATCGAGTCCTTTATCATCGCAGCTTTTCACTTCCATTGATATGGGAACAAACTCTTTCAAGCTTCTTATAGTCCACGCTGATCCTTGTGGTAGATCTTTCGTTCCGATCGAGAGACTCAGAGAGCCAGTGGTGTTGTCTCGCGAATCTCCGACCTCAATTTCGTCTCAATCTCAGGCTCGCGCGCTTCAATCCCTACGGAAATTCAAAAGTTTGATTCTCTCACACAACGTCTCCGTTGACCGGATCCGATGCGTCGCGACGGAAGCATTACGGCGAGCAGAGAATCAGAAAGAGTTTGTGGATGCGGTTTTCGAGGATGTTGGGCTTAAGGTCGATGTGCTTTCCGGTGAAGAGGAAGCGAGGTTAGTTTATTTAGGCGTGCTTCAGTTTCTTCCCGTGTTTGAGAAATCAGTGTTGTGTGTTGATATTGGAGGTGGTTCTACTGAATTTGTGGTTGGTAAGTGTGGTGATGTGAAGCTTGCTGTTTCTTTGAAGCTAGGTCATGTGAATTTGACACAGATGTTTATGAAAAATGGTGGTATTGGATTGAAGGAAATGAGAGACTATATCCGTCATGCGATTGATGAGTCTAGGTTAGCAGATAGATTGAAGGAATCCAATGGCTTTGAGATGGTTGTGGGATCTTCTGGAACTATAAGAGCTATTGAGAATGCAGTTTTCAGTGGCTATGGAGCTGATTTGTGTGAATTCAATTTGGAAGGGTATAAGAGGGACTGGAGATTTGGCACAAGAGAGCTGAGCAGCGTTGTAGCGAAGCTATGCAGTGAAGGAGACGAAGAGCTGATTCGGAGGGAGGGATTTTTCAAGAGAAGATCAGAGTTCATTGTTGCTGGGGCCGTATTGTTGGAGGAAATATTCAAGGCTCTTGGTATAGAGGATTTGGAGGTCTCAGAGTATGCGTTGGCAGAGGGTGTGATTGCTGATTCTCTGGCCAAAGCTTTTGATGGATCATATGATTTGAATGCCAATGCAAGGTGGCGGTCGGTCATGCGGCTTGCCACGCGATTCAATGGTAAAAAGCGAATGACTCACGCGATACACTGTGCCAAGATCGCCAAGGTATATTACTTTTCATGAGCAACTTAATAGTGAAATATTCATAAAGGTTATAGCTTTTTGTCATATCCTTTGAATAGGCATTGCTCTGGTCATATTTATCTCTCTTTTTTTGTATGTGTGCGCTAGTGCCTAATGGTTTCAGATTTCATTTCAAGCTCTGGACAACCGAATCTGGCCATTTTGTTTAATTCAGTAGGTTTGATACTACAGTTATTTTCCAGGAGATCTATGTAGGTTTGAGGAAGTGCAATGATTTTAAGGTTATCTTAGACGATAAGGAGCTTGAGTATCTCGAAGCTGCTTGTTTCTTGCACAATATCGGAATCATCATAGGGAAAAAGGGATATCATAAGCAGTCTTATCATATCATCAAGGTTAGTTCATCCAACACTGTCAAATATACCATTCAATAAGCACAGCTCTTTACAAAGCTGGAAAAGCAACTCACAAAAGCTTATCACCCAGAGTACTCTATGTTTCTATTATAAACTTTGTTGTAGGTTTTCAGTATTTGTTTAGTCCTCATTGTTATTAATAATTTCTTCTTTCGTAGAATGGGGATCATCTCCATAGCTACACTGCTGAGGAAATCGAGGTAGGGTACTTAATCCTCTAGAAGGAAACACTTGCCTTGAATTTACTGTTTTTCTGATTACTATCCATCATTTTCAGCTTATAGCTATGCTTGTGAGATACCAAAGAAAAAAGTTTCCTAAGCTTGATCGTGCACCTCTTAAAGACTTCACTGAGGAGGTATTGTGTCATATATCAGCTTAGTAAACCAGGATCAATTTGTTGATGTGGTTGTTGTAATCCTTATGTTGTCTGTTGCAGGCAAAGCGAAAATTCATAATTTTGTGTTTGATTACACGATTATCGGTTATACTTCAACGTAATGAGAATATGGATCTCCAAGAAGTTGAATTTCTTGAATCTTCCGAGACCTTCAAACTCGTAAGTACATCTTTTTAATCATTCTACTTCCTACACTGCGAAAACCATTGAATAATTTTTTCAAACACTACAATCAACCCTGTTGTACCTCGGTTTGTTGATCACCTCTTAGTTTATATATTTTCTTGTGAAAATTTGAACTTGTTAGTTAATTTCCTTGCTGGGGCTAGAATGGATATTTCTATCTCAACCAATCAACCCAACATCATTGTCTTAAATCTTTATCTCTTCACTTTACTAGGATTTTTGTTTGTTTGATTGCAGGTGCTGAAAGAAAAAAAACAACACCAGGAACCCGTAGAAGTTGGTTATCAAGATCAAGTAAACAAAAACTCTAATGAATCCCAACTGGAGAAAGAAGTTGAGCATTTTAAAAGGGTAAACTTTCATTACCCAATAACTTCGATCAGTTTCTCTTTCATTATCAAATGTTTGAATTCTTGCAATGAACTGACACCTATCAGCAAAATATGTATGATTGATTAGAAACAGTAACAGAGACAACAGTGGAAACATTACCTCAACAGCTTATGTCTCCAAAGTTTCCATATGTAACTTTCTCGTATCTGTTTGCTTTGAACTCAGCAGCTATACAAAAAGGAAATGATGATTGTTTTTCCTTCCTGAAAATCATCAGAGAATCAGACGGTATGTAAGCTCAATGAATCATCGGTATGTCAAAACTGAGGCAGCTCTCACAGGTATGAGAAACATTCTCTGCATCAAAGATCAAAAGCATGCTATCTAACACCTCATAACCATCATAAACCATACCCCTGTCACGGTAGAACTAAACCTCTACATCATTTGGTACAGAGAGTTGTTGGTTTCTTTCCTGGAGTTTTTCGTTGTCCAATTTATGAAGTCAAAAACGTCAGGTGATCTTTAGTTATCCATGATCTTGCAGTTTTAAACCAGAAACTGATGGTAAAACTATGATTGTACGCAGAATGAATTGGTCTAATGAAAAGAGGTAATTAAGCATCGTAGCCAACCCTGACGGACTTGTTGTATCATTACATTTTGTCATTGTCTAACTATTTGGGTCCACAAAACCCCTTACCACAAGTTTCCCTCTCCCACTTAGTTTTGTTTGCCAAAATATGACTCCATGTTATCTTTTCCCACTGGATGTGCATTTGGTTTTCAAGCAGATGTTGAAATGGTTGCCTGCGAACCAACGGCATCTACACATGGCTGCAGGACCAAGTGAATGAAGCCGGGGCGGGTGAAGCCCTTGATTCTCATCTGAAAAATGCTACTACCATGGTGAAGAAGCAACCAATGACAAGTTTTAATATCTGAAAACGTTGAGATTTCTAATTTTCAGAATTTTGGGGGTTTCTTAATGAATACTAAAACTAATATTTACAACAAAAACAAGTTTGGTATATCATAAAAATTTAAGATACGACATTTTGAATCCTAGTATAAAATACAAACACCCCAGGATAACTAGAAGTGGATACAATAAGCAACTTACTTGAACATAAGCAAATCCAGATGGTCGAGTGGTAGCTAAACGGCAGTTAACCAGTAAGCAAATGTTGTATTAAACCGATACTTAACCGGTACTTAAACCAATAGCGTTTGAAATTGGCGCAAAGCAACAACAATTGAGCGAGAGTGGTAGAGAGGAGCAGAGGAGGTTTAATGGAAGTCGAGCGTAAGCTGCTGCGTCTTCTCCACGGCCACAGAACTCGAACCCGTTTACCCGAAATCCATGCCCATCTTCTCCGTCACTTCCTTCATGGTTCCAATCTCCTTCTTGCCCACTTTATCTCCATCTGCGGATCCCTCACGTACTCTGATTACGCCTCCCGCGTCTTCTCTCATATCCAAAACCCGAACATTCTCGTCTTCAACGCCATCATCAAATGCTACTCCCTCGTCGGTCCGCCTCTAGAATCTTTATCTTTCTTCTCTTCCATGAAAAGCCGCGGAATTTGGGCTGACGAGTATACTTACGCGCCTTTGCTCAAATCCTGTTCGTCACTTTCTGATTTGCGGTTTGGGAAATGCGTTCACGGTGAGGTTATTAGGACTGGGTTCCACCGGCTTGGGAAAGTAAGGATTGGGGTGGTGGAGCTGTATACCTCCGGTGGGAGAATGGGTGATGCCCAGAAAGTGTTCGACGAAATGCCTGAAAGAAACGTGGTCGTCTGGAATCTTATGGTTCGCGGGTTCTGTGATTCTGGAGACGTTCAAAGAGGTCTTAGTTTTTTCAAACAGATGAGCGAAAGAAGCATTGTGTCGTGGAATTCGATGATATCTAGCTTGTCTAAATGTGGTAGAGATCGTGAGGCTTTGGAGCTTTTCTGCGAAATGATTGACCAAGGTTTTGATCCAGACGAGGCAACTGTGGTTACAATGTTGCCAATCTCTGCATCTCTCGGAGTTTTGGATACCGGAAAATGGATTCATTCTACCGCAGAATCCAATGGTTTGATTAAAGATTTCATCACCGTGGGAAACGCTTTGGTAGATTTCTACTGCAAAAGCGGCGACTTAGAGGCAGCAACGGCTATATTTAGAAAAATGCAGCGGAGAAACGTTGTTTCATGGAACACAATGATATCGGGATCAGCCGTGAACGGAAAGGGAGAATCTGGGATAGACTTGTTTGATGCTATGATCGAGGAAGGGAAAGTAGCTCCAAATGAAGCGACATTTTTGGGGGTTTTGGCATGTTGCTCATACACAGGTCAGGTGGAGAGAGGAGAAGAATTGTTTGGTTTAATGATGGAAAGATTCAAACTTGAGCCGAGAACTGAGCATTACGGGGCGATGGTAGATTTAATGAGTAGGAGTGGGCGAATCAGAGAGGCATTTGAGTTTCTCAGAAATATGCCCGTCAACGCAAATGCGGCAATGTGGGGGTCGCTACTTAGTGCTTGTCGCAGCCACGGAGATGTAAAGCTAGCAGAACTTGCAGCAATGGAGTTAGTGAAGATTGAGCCAGGGAATTCTGGGAATTATGTGTTGTTATCTAATTTGTATGCAGAGGAAGGGAGATGGCAAGATGTGGAGAAGGTACGAACGTTGATGAAAAAGAATTGCCTTAGAAAGACTACTGGCCAAAGCACCATTTGCGATGTTTCCAGTCTGAGAAGTAGCTGGTTTTGTGAATAGAGGCCAGGCTTGTTGCTAAATATGGTAATCAAGATCATTTGTTAGCATATTTATATCTTTCTGGCACTGAAGATCGATGTTTGATTAATTTCTAATGAAATGATTAGAACAGAATCCATTTTGTTCGGGTTGATTCAACAAAGAAACACAACTACTTCAATAGTATAATGCACAACAAGTTTGGAGACGACTTACTACTATTAAAACTTAGAGAAAACTAGAATAGAGAGAGTTTATGTCTTTTCAAATAGAAAAATTGGATGTCTCATTCATAAACCGTGAAGCAATCACCAATGCTGTCTACTTGATATACTGAGATAGCCATTTAAACCCTTCACCATAACCCATTTTGCGAACGATGCTGCACATGAAGACCTCAAGGGGACGAACACCAGAGTTTTCAAGACTCACATTGCCTTTACCGGTAGTGAAATTGGTGAGACCCAAGTGATACCTGAGCTCATCTTCTGAGGATGCATAAGGAATATCAATCTTGTTGCCAAGAATAAGACAGGGAACATTTGCTAAGGCTTCATCTGATAAAAGAGCGTCTAGCTCTCTTTTCGACTCCACAAATCTCTCCCTGTCGTAAGCATCCACTAGGTAGACAACAGCATCAACCTTTACACACACACACAGAGAAAGGAGTTTCTTCTGTCAGCAAATCTTTTGATTTTGGTTCCAGTATAAGCAAATCAATATTATGAACTATTTCCACCATATCTATCAACAAAGAGATTATCAATTTTTTTTTCTTTTTGCAATTTGTACAAAACATAAAATCTAGTTAGGAGTATGATGAGAACCTTGGCATAGTAGTCTTTCCAAACCCGACGAGCAATCTGATGGCCACCCAAATCAAAGGCCTTGAACTTGATTTTGCCAATGCTAAGTTCCTCCGACGTGGGATGCTGTGTTGGCTGGTGCTGAACTAATCTCTGCAACACCAAATTCGAGATTAATACATATATATATATATATATATATATATATCAGTAGAAGAGAGAGCGTACAAGTAATAAAGCTGACCTCGTCTTTTAGCATGTGAAGTAAAGTAGTTTTTCCGGCATTGTCCAGGCCTAGAAACAAGATCTTCGCTTCTTTCTGCCACAAACCTAACGAGGCAAATATTCCATAGAACCAATCAAACAAAAACATGACGTCGTCTTCCTCAGATCTAATTAGAATCCACAAACGATAAACAATAAACACCACCAGAACAGAATCGGGAGATATGAAGAACCAAAAATCAAAGTTTCGTTTCGTTGATGGAGATATATAACTATGCCGTAACATTATTATATATATATATATATATATACCTAAAAAAAGGAAAGAAAAAAAATACGTGGGTGATAGGGAGCTAGTGAATTGATGTGGAATCTTGTGATTGGTAGTCATCATTGTCGTTGACGTCATTCGATCAATATGAACCGTCCGATCCGCGGTTGCGATGTTTTTGTTGGACTTTTAAAGATTTTTTGGGTTAACAGAACCAATAAGAAAGTGAAGGCTTGATACGACGTGGCAAAAACTTAATGGCCAGGAGAGTTTATTTCCTCCTCAAGTTATTTATGAGCCGACGAGGTTAAGGTAGCCACATTTAATTCAAACACATACGATTTAATTTTTTTTTTTTGGTCATCAGACATTATCAAAGTGTATATACAATATTTAATTATGAAGCAAAAATAAAATAACATGTAATTACTGTTTCAACGTGTAAATAATCAAAGAGGTTACAAAGACGAGAAATAATGTAGAACCGGTGAGACCACGGTGTTTCAAGCAGTCACCGCCGCTTCCTACAGAATGGCCACCATTGCTACTACCACTGCTGCGATGGCCGCCACTATTAGAAGATCTTCCACTCCCAGCGCCACCGCTACCTCCTCCATCTCTACTGCCGCCTTTACCGCTGTTTCCGCCTCGACCACTGCTTCCACCACCATGACCTCCTCCGCCGCTACCACCGCTGCTTCGAAGCTCCCGTCGCCAAAATGGGTTATCTATCTCACAACACGTTGTAGTTCCTGAGATGGAGTTAGGTTTCAGATGGACGGCTGTGATTGAAACAACGGCTTGGATATGCGCATGAATCGCAAGTAACAGTAGTAATACGTGAGCCATTGGTTTCATGAATTTGTGTATCTCCTCCAGACTAATCTTATGTGTTTGATCACTATCTAATTAACTAGAGGAAAAAATGCGGTTATGTGTAGTACTCATTATAGATCTCTATTTATAATTTATACGAATTTCATCTGGTCAACGTCTAAATTAATCTCATTTTCTTGAGAAAAAAGAAATGGATGCCACTACTATAGATCTGTTATAAATCATATGGATGGACTCCATAACCGGCCCAAGGCCTATTAAATTTTATCTCCTTTGATGTGTTTCTGTGTAAACTCATATATATACTCTCTTATGTGTTAATAAGATTACATAGTTTATAACAAGATCAATTTTAGCGAAATATTTACGTTTATTTTAGTAAGGTGTCGACGCCTCTCATTTATCAAATTTTTAAAAATTCCTAAGGAAAGGCCTCCAACTAACTTTTTCTAGGTATGAAAAGGCCCAACATTTTTGCCTGGCTAAAACTATCTTTATGTATTTTTGTTTGTTTCAAATTGTATACACATCATGTAGTGATCACGTACATTTTTTCTTTTTGTGATCACGTACAATTGTTTTAGACACGATCAATACAAACATAAACATTGAGTAAGTGTCAAAACTAACCTAATACGATCGCTATTTTTTGTTTCATTTCGTTTAATTTCTGAATGAGTCTAGTTAGTTACTTTCCATTGTTTTCGTTTAACTAAGTGTGTAAACTAACCTATTACAATGTCTATCTTTCTTTTCTCATTCCGTTCACGAACCGCAATAATCTACATCACATATCACTTTACAATAATCTACATCAGGTTGCCAACTGGTGCTAAAACTAATTAAATCCAAGTTTCCAAGAATTATACGATAGCAACATATAACTTCGTGAAAATACGTGTCTGTTTTTTCCAATATCTTATGTGTGTGTATATATATATACTAACAGCATTAAAATATTATATAACCACTTATTTTTGAATGAGTTGGTATCATGTTCAATAAATGTATCACGAAAAGAAAAATAGAATATTATTGAAAAAAAGTCTACAAGAAATTGAAACATCTTATTTTCAATGAATTGGATAATTAAAAGGGTCACTTTCAAAAGATGTGGTTACAATCATCATAGCAAAGCTTCTTTTTCGTTTATATTTCTAAATATATATCTTATTTCTTGTTGACCAAATTATATATATTGAAGAAAAACTAAAAATAAATTTTCATGCCGACCTTTATTCATCTGGTTATAAAACCATCTAGTCATGATATCATGTTTATATTGGCTTTTAAAACACCTCTATACGCAAGAAAAATTAGTTCTACAAACAAGGTAGTTGTCCAACCAAATGAGTTTCATCATAATAAGCCTGTATTTCTTCATAGAATTTAGGGATCCCCAGAATTTATTTTCCACTTTCTAATTTATTACAAGGGATCTGTATAATATTTATGTTGGTTATAATACCCTTAATTATAAAGGTAGGAAGTTAAGTCAAGCTATAGAATTGCACATTTTTATTGGTATATAAAGCTAACACATGCATATTTCTAATTAAACATAGATTTTAATAAGACAATGATATCAGTACAAATCATTCGGAAGCAATTTCCGTATAATTAGATCAATTGGGAATTTTAATAGCTACGAATTTTGTTAAAACATATATAGTACTAATTTAGTTATAACCATTATAGAACCTAGTGGATGGTTTGAAACTACATATATACGGGTTATAAACTCCATAACTATATATAAGTTCGTACATATTAAATGGATCAATTAAGAATAATTAACAAAAAAATTGAAAAATGATTAATTTTTAATATTGAAATTGTCCATCTATAGAAGAAACCCAGGAGACTCGGGGGCCTCTGGAGTCTGGAATCTGGATCATGCCTCGCTCTTCTTCTTCGTTTTCTTTTCTCTTGTTTTAATTGCAAAAAAAAAAAAAAAAAAAAAAGAGAGGGGTCAATTACATTTTTTTTCTTCTAAATATCAATTTCTTTCACTTTCTTTTCTCTTCCTTATAAAACAGAGCAATGTTCCACATATAAGTGAATATTCTTGTATCTACACAGCTTTGATTTTCTTTGTTCTATTTTGGAAAAATCTGTTTCAAGCTAAGAATTCAAAATTTAGGTTGTGAGATTCTAGCGGCGAGATTTGGGAGTTGAATTTGAAAATATCCAGGTATCTTGTTGATCAAGCTAAAAGCATTGAATCGTTTCTTGTCAATGGCGACCGAGCAACAAGATTCGCAACTCTGTTTAGCATCGATTCTGGAGGATTTTCTTAAACAACGAAATATTCGCGTTGGTGCGGATTCGAGCTCGAAAAAGGCCGATGAAACTTGTACGTTCGTCAATCCCTCTCTTCTTTCTTTTTCCGTTTCTCTTCTTTGGTCCATATTTTGAATAGGAAGTTTCTGAATATGGATTTTTGAGATTAGGGTTTGTAATTGACAATCGAATCAGGGAATATAAGGATGATCCATCGCATTCTTTGAATCCTCTTTTCATTTTTATTTTCTTGGATCATCATGATGCTTAATCATCAATTGTGAGAAAGCTTTATTGTCTACATGTTCTTCACTTCCGGCTTGTACATTTTATATTCACTTGATTAATTGAAATCAATTATGAGAAAACGAAATCACAATATGTGTAGTTGGAGGAAGGGATTTGCCAGTAGATCCTTCAGACTTGAGAAGGTATGAAGCAGCAAGGTGGGTAAGAAACACACTTGGTGTAGTTGGAGGAAGAGATTTGCCAGCTGATCCTTCAGAGGATGATTTCAGAATTGCATTAAGAAGTGGAATTTTGCTCTGCAATGTCCTCAACAGAGTTAAACCTGGTGCTGTACCAAAAGTAATGTCTCTCCCCTAATTACTTTATTACAGAATATTGTCAAGGATTAAATATTTAAGCTACATTTTTGAAACGTTAAGGCCTGCCTGTATAAAGTTGTGCAAGCATGATTAGTACCATTTTGTTTTAAAGAGTTTCAGGAATTAACTATTTTGTTGCCGATATCTTCGTGTGTAATTAGGATTGTCTGTTCTGAGTATTTCAGTCTTGATTCAGGTCGTTGAAGCTCCAAATGATCCTCTTGTTAACCAAGACGGTGCAGCTCTATCTGCGTTTCAGTACTTTGAGAATCTTCGAAATTTTCTTGTGGTTGTGGAGGAAATGGGTATTCCAACGTTTGAAGTCTCCGATTTTGAGAAGGTAATGGAACAAATTATATCTGACGATCTAGGCTTAATAGATGAAACGTATCACCGAGGATTGTGGTATTTAGTTTGAGAGATGATGCCTAGTAGTGGTATCGCAGAACATTAGGGTTGATGCTAGCATAGGTTAGGTTCGAATCAATTGTCATTATAGTTATTCAAGGGCTCAAGGCAGCTTGACCTACCTTGCCGGAGGGGCTACCTAGACAAAGCTACCTAGATTAGTATTTTAGCAATTAGAATAACTCGCTGTACCAATCTACATTTATATAATGTGGAAATGAATTAACATTCTGTTTTGTGTTTGATTTGTTCCCAGGGAGGTAAATCCGCAAGAATTGTGGAGTGTCTTTTGGCTCTCAAGTCATATCGTGAGTGGAAACAGAGCGGAGGAAGCGGTACATGGAGATACATTTTGAACTCGAAACCAACCACGTTTGGAATCGCAAAACAATACAAACGTAAAGACTCAGAAGCACATGTGGATGCGGTCACAAGTAGCCCTTTTAGCACTCAATCCAGTGAACAACCTTTGTTTGATCAATCTGATTCTAATACCAAACATGAAGTTAGTGAGCTATACCAATGCCTAATATAATCCCTATTTTTGATTAAACTTAAAAATCTCAACTTACATTTTTTTTATTTTTTTTAGGGAACTGCCAATTCAATAGATGCCATTGTCCGTGCGGTTTTTTGTGACATGAAGCAAGAAGAATTCCCGGAGTAAGCAACTAACAACCCTTCCTATTTATTATTCTCTCACTTCATCAGCTGGGAACTTACCAAACGATTGATCAATATTATTTTGAAATGCCGGTTTTAGAATAATACTCCGTGATGTTCTTGTTTGTTTCCAGATTGTGGAAGATATGCTGAAAAGTGTCATGGTAGAATATGAACGTAGATTAGCAACACAAAACGAATTGGTAAGTAACTTTAGTTATACGCCCTTAAGATCTATATGGACTTATGGGCTTGATCTCATGTCTCTTGGATTACCATCTTGAATATGCAATTCAATTATTTAGATCCATATGAGCGCGGGAAACAAAGATAAGCTTGGCTGTGACGATCTTGGCAGAACTATTTCAGGAAATGAAGAGACGCTAAGTGATGCTTCGGTAAGGCAACCTTGAAATTGGTGGTCTTGTTATCCATATAAGCATATTACTCTTCATGGATCTGTTTATCGATCAATGTATTATATGGCAAACTGGTTTACATATTATTTTTTCAGTATGGAGAAGAAAATTTGTCAAAGATTGTAAACAACAACATGGAAGCTTCAGAAAATAATAATGTTGATGAATCGAAAAGCCAAGATTGTGAGCTCTATGCGATTTCAAAAGAGAAGACCGAGAAGCAACAAATGATAATCGACAGACAACAAACTCATACTGAGGTATAATTCAGTTGAATGTAAATAGTTATATATGACATCATGTTTCTTTTAAGAATTTTTATTTGGTGATTATCAAGACAGAGTGTATATGTGTTGGCAGGAACTGAAACATGATTTAAAGGCTGTAAAAGCAGGTCTCAGTCTCATGCAGATGAAATACCAGCAAGAGTTTACAAGCCTAGGTGAGATTCTACCTTACAACAAAGTTTGGACCTTGCGGATAGAAAATCTCATGTACCTAGAGATGGTTATATTATTCGTTTTAATTTAGTTATGATTGCAATCATTGTCTGATCATTATTTTTCAAATAAAATATATCCATTGTATTTTTACAATTTCCAGCCAAGAAACTAATTGTAAGATTGTTCTTCTTGAGTTAGGCGAGCATTTGCATGGACTTGCTTATGCAGCTACAGGATACCAAAGGGTTCTTGAAGAAAACCGAAAACTTTACAATCAAGTCCAAGACCTCAAAGGTAAAATATAGTGTTGATAAAACAATCCATAATGCTACCATTACCAAGCTTGGATTTGCATTTTGTATTAATAATTTTAGTTTCTAAGATTTGCAATATCAAGTCTCACGAATTTATAACAGGTAGCATACGAGTTTATTGTCGAGTGAGGCCGTTCTTACCTGGACAAGAAAGTGTCTTAACTACTGTGGATCACTTGGAGGAGTCAACCATAACAATTGCAACCCCTTCAAAGTATGGAAAAGAAGGTCAAAAATCATTCACCTTCAACAAAGTGTTTGGCCCTTCAGCATCACAAGGTGATTTGTTTCCTGAAATTTTATCTTAGCCTGCTTTCAGTTTACAATGCATCTAAATTGTTCATGTGGATTCATCAAGACGTCAACTTGAAAATGCATCTAAATTTTGTATAGACATCATGATCAAGATGCATTTATATGCTCTTCACTTGAAAACTTTTGGCTTTTAGATTTATTTTATGTCAGCTCTCATTGAAATTTTTAACTTTCAATATGTAGAGGCGGTGTTTGCAGACACTCAACCTCTGATCCGGTCTGTTCTTGATGGTTATAATGTATGCATATTTGCATACGGCCAAACAGGATCCGGAAAAACTTTCACCATGGTACTTTTCTCGAAGACTTCAGCTTATTGTGGAATACTGACTTTTTGTATGCATATTTTCAAACGAAAACACTCTGAACTATCCTCATTTGTAATCAGATGGGACCTAATGAGCTCACGGATGAGAGCTTAGGAGTAAACTACAGAGCATTGAGTGATCTCTTTCATTTGTCAAGTGTGAGAAAAGAAACCTTTTCATATAACATTTCAGTTCAAATGCTTGAAATTTACAACGAGCAAGTCCGAGATCTCCTTGCCACTAACGGCCAAACCAGCAGATATCCTTTTTTAAGACTTGTGTCTCTTTAGTGATTCCTAATGCTTCTTGCATATGATCATTGTACCTACATTCCTTGACTTGTGAACACATTAGAGATTCGAAACAGTTCACAAGATGGAATCAACGTACCAGAGGCGACATTGGTTCCAGTCTCCACAACTTCAGACGTCATTTATTTGATGAATATTGGTCAAAAGAACCGTGCGGTCAGCGCCACAGCCATGAATGACCGCAGCAGCCGCTCTCACAGGTTTTCCTTTTTCATGTTTGTATAAGCATACTTTTAGTGTCATTGTGTGAAATGGAAAAGAATTTGGACTTGAAGAAATTTGATATATTGAAAATTAAAAGAGAAATGAGAAACATAGAGCATAAGAGAGAATATAATGGTCACTTATAAGAACAAGTACTCACTCTTCCTCAGTTCATGTTATAATAGTCACTTACATGTTTTATTCTTTATACTTGCAGCTGTCTCACTGTACATGTCCAAGGAAAAGATCTAACATCAGGAGTCACTCTAAGGGGTTCAATGCATTTGGTTGATCTTGCGGGAAGTGAAAGGATCGACAAGTCTGAGGTCACTGGTGATAGGTTAAAAGAGGCACAACACATCAACAAGTCTCTCTCTGCTCTAGGAGACGTGATTGCATCTCTCTCTCAGAAAAACAACCACATTCCTTATCGCAATAGTAAACTTACTCAACTGCTCCAAGACGCTTTAGGTAACCAGCAATACTCAAGTGCTAGACTAAAAGTTCAATCTGAATCTAGTCACGCATAACATTTATGCAACTCCAACTTCCAATTGTTAAAATGGTTTCCATTTGAAGTATAACATATAGTTCTACATTTCATTCCATTTAATTCTTTACTTACAAGTTAAATCATATGATTTTGTGTTAAAACACTGTATGTGTGTCTATGTAGGAGGACAAGCGAAAACGCTCATGTTTATTCACATTAGCCCTGAAGTAGAAGATTTGGGAGAAACACTCAGCACCTTGAAATTTGCAGAGAGGGTGGCCACTGTTGAACTCGGTGCTGCTCGTGTCAACAAAGACACTTCTGAGGTTAAAGAACTCAAAGAACAGGTCATTATCTCCCATACTTTTCTTCACATCATTTTACAATTTATTCTCTCAAAATACATTGTCAACATCAGTTACCTTTGTTATTTGCTTTCAGATTGCTAGTTTGAAACTTGCGCTAGCGAGAAAGGAGAGCGGATCAGATCAAACACTGCTCCCAAGACCCCTTACGCCTGACAAACTTCTCAGAAAAAAGTCACTCGGCGTTTCGTCTTCATTCTCTAAATCAGCAAACACAAGACAGTTCCAAACCAAACATAAGACATCATCACAGATTGATGATCTCAACAACATTGAGGTAAAGGGGACAAGAAAACTCATGCACCAATCACACAAAATAAACTTGAAGATACGTTTTGCAGTGATTACTTCATAATGTACAGTGAAATTACTTGCAGGGTCAAAGTGACTCTGCATCTAGCCTTGACTTACAAGGACTAGTGGGTTCACCATCATGGAAAAGCCCGTCGATGGATGAGAAAGAGGAGGAAATAGAATTTATACCAGCTGGAAGTGAATGGGTTGATAAACACGAGGACGAAATCACACGTAGTAGCAAACCTGAAAACAGATCACATACACAGCTTGAGAAGCGATCGTCTAGCTTGAAACGTGAGCCAACGCGAGGTGTAGACCATAACAAGTGCAGTAATAATAATGTAGATAAAGGATTAGAGGTAAGGAAGATTCCATACGAAGAAGAAGCAAATGAGTCAGATGAAACCGCAACAAGTGATTGCTCGGAGACTAACTTGATGTGGCAGTTGAATGTTCAAGTGAATATGCCTAGACCAGCTTCTAATGGTTCTTCAACTAAGCTAAAGAAGAATCAATCAAAAATCAATAGAGTTGCTGCTGAGACCAGGTGAGTTATTTTTTATATTTTTTATTTAAATGATTTGTTTTTTTTTTTTTGCTAATGGAATGTTGATGATCAGGAGTATGATACCTTCTTTAATTCCCACGCCTACGAGGAGACTATCGCTTGGGGCAATTAGCACACCAGGACAAACTTCCTCAAGGCATAACAACAGTACAGTAGTTGTGAAGAAGAGACAAAATCCCAAGTAATGATGAAAACATTTTGTGAGTTTTTGTACAATACCAAATATTTTTTGGCGGACCCATATTCATAGTATGAGGTCATATATATACAGACGCCGTATACGAAGAGTAGAATACGTGTGAGAGTGATAGATTGTACTATACTATAGGTTGATTATGTTTCGTTTGATTCGGGTGGCATTTACTAGAATGAATATTCAATTCTTTCTATGTGGCCAATATTGTATACTACTACTTCAGTACTTGTCGAAGCTAATGTATTTTCTTATTCACTGCTACTTTCATCACAAGAGAATTGCATTTTCTGTTTTACTTTCCATAATCTCGATTTATAGATACTTTTTAACAAATGACTAGATTTTAACCCGCGGTACACCGCGGGGCTATATTTTCTTAAAAAAATCAAAATGTAATTTGTTTGATAGATTATTTTGATTGTTAATTTTAGGATTTCACCCGTGGTATACGATCTTTTATAAATATCAACCCAAACCCGTCCCATCATATTACCCGTCCCGTGTAATTAAACATTATTTAGTTATTTTTCTTTTTAATAATACTTTTATTTAAAAGCTATATAATTCAAGTCAATTTAAAAATTTCTTTTAAATGGTTCCCATAAGATATATATACACATATATTAAATTTGTATAGATTTGAAATAATATTAATATTACAAATTTTTTATATAATTTAAATATTATAAATATTTTTAAAAATATGTAATATATATTTTTTGTTATTGAATAAGAGGATATTATGTGTAAGAAATGTAGAAAATAAGAGTTTAATATTTTTATTATGGAGTCGCAAAAAAAATCTTTTATTTCTATACATGTTATTCATTTATTAATAATAAAAGAAAACAAATCCTTTAAATTAGATATTAACTAAAATAAACGCACCATAATTACTTATTAAGTAACAACCAATAAATTTCACCAAAAAATAGGTAACAACCAATAAATTCTAAACGCAGTAATTAAAGAATGAGATATTAAAAAAAAAATATCAAATAAGATATAAGAATCTTAAAATAATTGAACATCTAAATAATTTAATTGTTAGTGTCGATTTTAATGCCTTCATTAATGTGGATTTTTTTTTTTACAGAGAAATATTTCCTAAAGATTATCACATTAATGATTCAGAAAATTAAGGAAGATATGAATTTATGATTCTCGAAATCGTATTGGTAATATCTTTAATTAATATTTTTCAAATTTAAATAATTAATGCCAATGGCATTCATCCGTAAATAAGGTCCAACTCCAGGATTTATTTGCTAAAAGTCATTCAAAAATGTATATATAGATTTGTCAAGGTAACAAATTTTGTAAGTTGATACTATATTTGTTAAGCTAGGTGATAAGAACCGAATTAATTTTTCAGTGGCAGTTTGACTAGATGGATGGTGATGTAAAACTGCTACAAGTAAATTAGTCAAACAAATATTGAATAATGTGTCCAATATGACAAGATTTTTATAAAAACAGCCAATTTTATTAATTATTACTACGTACGTATATGGTATTATTTTTACTATTAGTCAAAGTTAATCAACTTTTTTTTTTCTCCCTACCCTAAAATAACCTTATACATTTAAGGAATTTTTTTTCTTTTTATTACGATGGTTAATGCTTTAAAAAAAGATTTCACGAATCATTTCCAAAAAGAATACTATTTCTATAATTAAACTTAAAAATATACACTTACCTAAAGCGGGACTTTTTAGGGGTAATTCCGTAATTTCAAAAAGTTCATCATTTTTCCTAAATTAAAATTAGCTGTCTCTAACTCTAACCCCCGCGTCGCTTTTTCTTCCCAATCTGAGAAAATCCACAAAACTCACTCTGCAACCTTCGTTTCTCTTCTTCTTTCTAAAACCTCTCACGCGGTTTCAGACTTCCGTTCGATTACCGACGACGGCTCGGAAATTCTCTCCGGAGAAGCAGCGAGGTCCTTAGCATTATCTACGAGTCATCTTCTCTGCTAGATCTGTTGTGTATGCTACTCGCGATTTCATTTTGGTGAGTTTCATGGTTTCTGACCGGTGAAGATGCCTCAATTACTGTTATTTTACTGATTTTTCTGTTGCTTTTGCTCGATTCTACTTTCGATACATTTTCCTGCATCTCTAAAGATAGCCAAATGTTGGAGATTCTAGAATTCTGTAGATTAGGGTTTTCCTCTGCATTATCTCTAGATTTTCTTTTTGTACTAAGTTGTTACTCAATTTCATTGATTAGAATTGTATGCTAAATGATTGCACCAACTAAATAATTTTTTTCTGTGATGAACAAGATTTTGTTCCAGCCAATGCTGAAGGCTAGACTGAAATGAGCGTGTCAAAAGCATCCAGGACTACACATTCGCTTGTTCCTCTTGCTACCCTGATTGGTAGGGAGCTGAGGAGCGAGAAAGTAGAAAAGCCTTTTGTCAAGTATGGTCAAGCTGCTCTCGCTAAGAAAGGAGAGGACTACTTTTTGATCAAAACTGACTGTGAGAGGGTACCTGGTGATCCATCATCAGCTTTTTCAGTTTTCGGGGTAATTCACTCTGTTGAGCCATTCTTCCCTTTAAGGAACCCCTGTGTAGTGTAGAAGCATAGCGCTCTCTTAACTCAAAACTCCCATGAGCTTACCCTTTTTTGTTTTGTCTTCAGATATTTGATGGACACAATGGTAATTCAGCTGCCATATATACTAAGGAACATCTTCTCGACAACGTGGTGAGTGCAATTCCTCAAGGCGCTAGCAGGGAAGAGTGGCTTCAAGCTCTTCCTAGGGCTTTGGTTGCTGGCTTTGTCAAAACTGACATAGAATTTCAGCAGAAAGGTCTACGCTTATGCTCGTTTTTTAAAGGCCTTTGCTTTCATATTCTTTTTTTTTCAAGCATGTTCTAACCGTTAAGATCTGTTGTGCTTACAGGGGAAACTTCAGGAACAACCGTGACTTTTGTTATAATTGATGGTTGGACTATCACTGTTGCTTCTGTTGGTGACTCACGCTGCATATTAGACACCCAAGGTGGTGTGGTTTCTCTACTGACTGTTGATCACAGGTTAGAAGAGAATGTTGAAGAGAGAGAACGCATAACTGCCAGTGGAGGTGAGGTCGGAAGGCTCAATGTATTTGGTGGCAATGAGGTATGATCATGTCCAGTAAATTTAAGTTACTGCTTCATTTTCTTTTGGCTTTAGTGGGTTTGAAATTTGTGATAAGTCTTGGATTTTCAATGATATAATGTGCTTTCATTTTGACAATGCAATAGGTCGGGCCACTACGATGCTGGCCTGGTGGTTTGTGTCTTTCGAGGTCCATTGGTGATACGGATGTGGGAGAATTTATTGTCCCTATACCACACGTTAAGCAAGTGAAAGTAAGCTCCCTTGCCTTGGTGCATTTTTCATCACTTCTTATATTAGACACTGAACAAATAGGAATATTTTATTGGTACATTCAGCTTCCAGATGCTGGAGGGAGACTCATTATAGCTTCAGATGGTATATGGGATATACTGTCTTCTGATATGGCTGCCAAAGCTTGTCGTGGTTTATCTGCCGAGCTTGCTGCTAAACTTGTTGTTAAGGTTTGTGATCAACCCCGTTGAATTAATTGTGTCCTTCCTCCGGTCTAGATTCCTCTTATTCTCTGAATCATATGTTTTACCAGGAAGCATTGAGAACTAAAGGGTTGAAGGATGATACGACTTGTGTAGTTGTTGACATAGTTCCATCTGGTCATCTTTCCTTGGCTCCAGCACCCATGAAGAAGCAGAACGCATTCACCTCATTTCTTTCTAGGAAAAACCATACGGATTCCAACAACAAAAATGGCAACAAGCTTTCTGCTGTGGGAGTTGTAGAAGAATTGTTTGAAGAAGGTTCTGCTGTACTTGCAGATAGGTAAGAATCAATATTGCCAAACTCTTATCCAACCCATTACCCGTTAAGTAACTGAAACTTCAGATCCTGACTACCAGTCTTTGTTGACTCCTGTTTTGAAATGTAGATTGGGAAAGGATCCTCCCTCACATACGGAAACTGGGCTCTTAAAATGTGCTGTATGCCAAACAGATGAATTTCCGGGTGAAGATTTATCAAGCAATGGGGGTTCCATCATTTCCTCAGCATCTAAACGATGGGAAGGTCCCTTTCTGTGCACAATATGCAAGAAAAAGAAAGACGCCATGGAAGGAAAAAGACCAAGCAAAGGTTCAGTGACTACTTGAAGTCACTTGTGTGCAGGAAAAAGAAGTCAGAATATCCGGTAAGAAATTCGTATGTTTCTCGTTTTCTTATCTACCTTCTTCTGGTGTGCTCTCTTGGTTTTGTGTTCTTTTCCCAGGCTTTAATTGGAAAGTAGTGGTAATAGTAGAAGTGTATGCAAGTGTTTGTAGAGAGAGAGAGAGAGAGAGAGAGAATAGATCCAATTCTTATCCATTGTTTAAGATTTCCCTGGATTGCATTCTTGGCTTTATGCTGACCATTTACCTTCGTAGATGTGTTTTTATTTGGGAAATTGCTGATATTCTAACAAGAGTTTCTAAGTTGTAAGTAGAAATCATATTTTTGATTATTGTCAATCCTATTGCACCCATTCATTGAAGTTTATTTCGGTTTATATCTTTCCTCTGGTTATGCGAAATGAGCCAATGTGACCATGAACTCTTGGTTTTGTGATTACTACTGTTTGATTTGGTCTATGCTTTAAGATGCGGTCTTGAATCTAGAATCTTTTTTTTTTTTAATCTAGAATGTTTGTGGTTTTGTGATTGTATGGTTTACTTGGTTCGATATGGCCGGTTTACGTTTGTTCGGAAGTCACCGGTTACCCAGCAGAAAAAAATCAGAGTTTCTATTTATTTCGGTTTACAGAGAGAATATTTTCATGGACGCCATATGAGTCTACTACAGATTTGAAAAACCGTCGTACCAAAGATAGTTTCGAATAAAAATCTCAAACACTATTCCTCATTTCACAAAACAAACGAAAACTGTTGAATCACAAAAAAAAAAAAAAAAGAAACAGAAACACAGAATGGAGAAAACAGAGGAAAGCGTCGGAATCAGAGTTTACGCGACTCCGCCGCAAAAACCATCACCACCACTGTCTAGGTCGCCAAAACCTGTCCTACTCTCTTCACTGCTTACACTTCCGGCAGGAGCCGCCGCAGGAGGAGGAAAATGTGGAAAACGTCGCATGGTGGCGAAAGGAGTTCAAAAAACGGTTTCGAAGACATCAATGCTCGTTAGTTTCCTTCCGACAGGACTCTCTTGATGTTCGAAATGGTTCTTCCGTCAATCTACCGTGACGGAGACTGTAGCGGAATCAACACACTCATGATTCATCTTCTCTTGCTTCTTTGTGCAATGTCTTGTTTCTTCTTCCATTTCACCGACAGTTTCAAAGCCTCCGATGGGAAAATCTACTACGGTTTCGTGACTCCACGTGGACTCGCGGTGTTCATGAAACCGCCTTCGCCGGAGTTTGGAGGGGGAGATGTGATTGAGGAGGCGGAGATTCAGGTGACGGATGAGAGGTATAAGTTGAGGGTTAATGACTTTGTGCATGCAGTGATGAGTGTTTTGGTTTTTATGGCGATTGCGTTTTCGGATCGGAGAGTCACCGGGTGTTTGTTTCCAGGGAAAGAGAAAGAGATGGATCAAGTTATGGAGAGTTTTCCGTTAATGGTCGGAATTGTTTGCAGTGCTTTGTTTCTGTTGTTTTGTGATTTTTTTACTTCTTTTGTATTTGCCTTGTAATTTAGATTATCTGAATCTAATCCACTGTCTACTATACATCGTTTTCTAGCGTTTTACGAAAATAATTTCTTCGGTAAAGCCTAATATACACGTTTTCATTGTTTACATATATTTCATTATATTATGTCCTACAAAATAGTAGGTCGGTGAGCTTGTTTGTCGAGATGCACTCGAGTTTATGTCACTGAAATTATTATGATCTTATCTCCAATGATGCACTCGAGTTCATGTCACAAAAAATCATCAACCGAGTTTCAATAATTCTACTAGTGGAAAATGCGCTTCAAGCCTAAGGTTTCAGTCTCGTTGCCGGAGAAGAGAGACTAATTAACCTGGCAGCTTTGGTCTTTGGCACGTAGAAACTACGAGCCTAAGATAACCTCCTGACCATAGGCAAAAAAAAAGTAAGACTATACATTATCTAAACGAATATTTCAAATAATATCTGTCAGAACTTTTTCCGTAAGAAAGAAATATATTTTTCATTGGAAAAAACTTAAAGGTGAATATTTTCCATAATGATCTAAACCAAAAACCTCAAATACAGAACACAAACTATGTTTTCAGAGAACAAACTTTTATATCTTTTGTCTTTTTTTTATTGACCAAACCTTTTGTCTTCCAAGAAGGCAATGATATTAATTTTCAGGATTCGGCCCTTCGGTCCAAAATAGTAACTACTAGCTCATCGGTCACGTTTGTCGTCTCCAAAAAACAAAACATATATTTCATAAAACAGAAGAGAGAAAAAGAGAGAAGATCACTTCAATTGTGAAGAAGGATGATGTTACCAGAAGCATGCGTGGCGAATATCCTCTCTTTCACAACTCCGGCTGACACATTCTCGTCGGCGGCTGTCTCATCAGTTTTCCGAGTCGCCGGAGACTCTGACTTTGTCTGGGAGAAGTTTTTACCGACCGATTACTGCCACGTCATCTCTAGATCGAGTGGTCCTCACCGGAGTTTCTCTTCCAAAAAGGAGCTTTATCGATATCTCTGTGAATCAATTCTCATCGATAATGGCAGAAAGGTTTGTGATCTTTATCGATGTCTCTGTGAATCAATTCTTGGTTTCTTGTATAAAAACAAGAAATATTATATTCATTTCAGATTTTCAAGATCGAGAAGCTTTCAGGGAAAATATCGTATATTTTGTCAGCAAGAGATCTTTCTATAACTTGGAGCGACCAGCGACATTACTGGTCTTGGAGCCCTCGATCAGATTCAAGGTCATTATTAATTTAAAATCATATCATTGGTGTAACAGTGTAAGCAGTAATTTATTTTAACATTTCGATTATAGGTTTTCGGAAGGAGTCGAACTTATTATGACGGATTGGTTAGAAATCATCGGAAAAATCCAAACCGGAGTTTTATCGCCGAACACAAACTATGGAGCTTATTTGATTATGAAAGTGACGTCACGTGCCTATGGACTAGACCTAGTTCCGGCAGAGACTTCGATAAAAGTGGGGAATTGTGAAAAGAAAATAAGGTCAACTTATCTAAGTTGCTTGGATAACAAGAAACAACAAATGGAACGGATGTTTTACAGACAGCGAGAACAGAGAATGGCGATGGACAAGGTTGTTGGAAGTAATCGGAGGGAGCCAGAGTTGAGAGACGATGGGTGGATGGAGATAGAGCTCGGAGAGTTTAAGACAGGATCACGAGAAGGTGACGACGACGACAAGGAAGTTGTTATGAGTCTGAGCGAAGTTAAAGGTTATCAATTGAAGGGTGGGATTGCGATTGATGGGATTGAAGTAAGGCCTAAACTAAACCCCGCAAAAGTGAGGGACTAACTTAAAGAGGAGTGCCAAATTTTGTGTTTGTTTACCTTATGAGAATGTGTTGTAAGATGAGAAAATTATTTTGGTGGGTTGGTAATAACTAATAAGAACCGTAATTGAGTAATACATTATATTATGCATGTAGAGTAGACCAAGACTTGTCATCTGACAAAGAAAAAAGAGACTACGAATTGTCAAATCTTTGGTTCGCATGGCCGATTATTGTAACCTATAGTTTCTTGACATTTATTTGATAAGAGAATTAGAAAATTGATTAATATCCGTTAGGTATCATTTTGTTCAAACATCTCTGTCAATTGTATTTAAAATGACAGCGACAAAGTAATATCCATAATAAGTAGTGCATCACCAATTCACCATAAGTTGTACAAATACGAATAATTCTGTTTTAATGACATTTTGCAAAAATAGTAGACAAAGGGAGTTTTCCACGCTTTACCAAAGTGAAAGTTAATATTGAATGGGACAATAGAGAAAAGGACATGTCTTAATGTCGTCATTACATTTAGCACAACATGAGGATGAGGACATTCTTAGCTCATATCGAATTTCTAGTGTCACCTAATCTCATGTTAGGTGGCGCATAAAATTTGGTTAATGCAGCGTTGTTATATCGTGCAAGCACGTGTATGTAGTACTATTATATCTTTAACACCTAATATGTACATCGATATTAGGCATATTATTCCTAATGGTTTATACTTCATAGGCTTGTAGCAATTTGTTTAGGAAGTTCAATTAGGATAACCTAAATATATTTCTGAGCGAAATAATCAAAAAAAATTGAACAGATTATTAATCTTATTTGTTTAATGTTGTTTTTCATATT
The DNA here is from genome assembly GCF_000004255.2 of Arabidopsis lyrata subsp. lyrata. Classification (NCBI taxonomy): domain Eukaryota; kingdom Viridiplantae; phylum Streptophyta; class Magnoliopsida; order Brassicales; family Brassicaceae; genus Arabidopsis; species Arabidopsis lyrata. Next base: position 3,492,433 of record NW_003302555.1, on the reverse strand, counting down.
TGGAAAATTCAAAGCTTCAACGTAACGGAAGTAAACAGAACCAAACGTTAAAAGATTGAAAATAGAAAATCAATTAAACATATAAGTGGTCCAAGAGAAAAAATTTGAAAAAGATAACAATTAAGCACATACTTACGTAGGACTTGCTAAGTGATCGTATAAAGCAAAAAGGCGTAAAGCCATGCATGATTATACGGAATTAGAAACTGTAACCTTAGCTAAGGTTGATGTTCCCTCATAATATAAGTATCAAATGTTTGAAAACAAATCAAATCAAAGCTAAGGTTGATCCCGACAAAAACTCCATAAGTTTAGAGAGAACATAAAAGGAGATCATATTATCTCTCTCCGACACTGATTCACATTGACATTTGACATCATCCTCAATCTAGCCGCTCCATCTGCAACAAAAAATTTAGAAACTTTTGATTTGTGCTCTTCCAAAAATCGATTGAATATCATCGATGAGACTGCTTGGCAATAATACCAATAGAAAAGCCAGAGACAAGTATTGGTACCTTCCAGAGACCGTCGTTGAGGTAATGCATGTTGTCCACTCCAATTCCTTTGTTGATGCTCTTTCTGGGAACATACACACAAAAAAAAAAAAAAAAAAAAAAAACGAATTAGGAGTTTTAACTCAACATAGACTGATAAACCCAGTCAGAAAATGACTACTATCAAACAGAGACCAAATCCAGATTGTGATATGGCACTGAGAAAGGAAAAGTTTAGCAACGTGAAGGTAAATTCATGAGAAAACAGGCGAAAGACAGCCAAAACTTACATGTCCTTTGCTGACATTTTGGTGAAGCCTATTGCTAAGGCATGTTGCTTTCCTTCTGCATATATGGCCTAAACAAATACAGATTCATAGTTTACGATCAGCATAAACAAACAAAAATGCATCACAGGGTAAAGAGTGTTTTTGTTCATACCACTGGCCTTTCAACGTCGACTTCTTCATCCAGAACGCCTCCCGGGGATGTAAGACCAGGACACATTATGTTTGCACCAGAGAGAACAAACTTTATGGCACCTCTATCAACTTGAAACCTCTTCATTATATTTGGGTCTGCAAAACTCCAAACATTCAACTGCCAAAACTTGACATTCACCGCTAACGGATAAAAATCTAAGTTTCTTTCTATGTTTCATTCAAATATGTAAAAATTAGCCGAAAGTGGTGTTTTCAAGATTACATTATATTCTTCCGGTAACAGCCAATGGCAAAACCTTCTCAATATGATAAGGGTCAGCTAGCCCGAAAAACATAAAACAAAATATACTAAACTAAAATCCTGGCTAACCAATCATACATGGACCTTTAATATAGTTCACTAGCATGAGAAAAGCCAAAGGAACAACAACTTGCAGAAACCAAAACCCAGGAAATTCCAAATAACTCAGAGAAAAGTGTCGGGCATACTATTCAGATGTATGCAGTATTTGAACCAGGTAAGTTCTACTGCAGACCAAGGTGAAACTAACAAGTGTGAAGGAAGAGTGATTGTATGAATAAACACCCAGATATGTTATACTTTGATAACAAGACCATATAGCATGGCTGTTGTCAAGGAAAAGTGATGTTACATTGATGAAGAAGACGCAAAGTTGGCATGTATGGCCCGTCACGGATACAGAAGAAGAGGGGGACATTGTTGACAACAACTAGGGTCAGATGGTTTGGGCTGTACGAGAGATATAGTCAGAAATACTGTAAGAAATAGATAGTGGTAAAAAATAATTCAGAAAACAAAACAATGATATATGAGTTTGTTATTTTACAGACCACTTCACTACGATAAGAGGAATCTTTTTGGGAAGTAGATCCTCCATCACTGATTCAAGTCCCGGGTACTGCAACATTTACATAAACGCCTTAACATCTTACAAACTACACGAAATCATAAAAGTTTAAGAAGGGAAAAAAGACAAATGAAACAACAGGCATACCTCATCTTGAATACTCTGGCGGATCCTACGTTGAACAGATGCCTTCACTTGGTTTTGTGATGAAATCTCCTCCAAACAAAACCTATGTAATAAATAGTGAACATAAATAACACCTTCATACATATATTGGTATAGCAAATAGATCTAAAGGCCTGTCCAAGTAGAAGACTATTATAAGAAAATAAAAGACCACTTAAACTTTGTAGTAGGTAAAGAATAGACTTTATACAAGAGTCAATAGGAATGTGTAAGCATGTTTCAGAAGATATTTGATTTTGAGAAGTCAAAACCTTCTACTTTGAAGAAAAGATAAGAACCAACATGCACATACCGAGACTAATCAAAGCAATCGAATTGGACAACAAGGTACCACCAACAATGTGGTCGTCAACAAGTAGAGAAGCTTGGGAGCTCTCAAAAGTTATAATAGTAAGTGAACACTAAATAAAGAGACCTATCACATTCTTTATTAACTAGTACAAACAATGCTGAGATGTTGAAAACACAAATTCTAAGATTCTACAATCCTAGTTAAGAGGTGGATGATAAAAGTATGAAAACAGTTGATATAAATATATATATATATATATATATAAAAAGAGTAGAAAGAATCTAGAAAGAGAGAAAGATGCTTACTTCTTGAACATGTTGGAAGTTTTATTGAAAATGATCACCAACTTCTAACTATGGTGTCTTCCCTGCAAGCGAACATTGGAAGTTGATTGATAACAGAGATTTTCAGAAAATAACACAACAAACCAAAAATGGGACAAATTCAATAGGAAAAATACTGAAATTCCAAGACTATAAAAACCAAACGGAACAGAGGAGGAACTCACGGACTGAGCGAGACCGGGTACGGTGTGACGGAAGATTCCTGGCAGAGAATGGGCTGGACGGAGGAGATACTAGTCGGCGATTGAGATTTGAGAGGTGGTAGTAGTGGAACCGAGAGAATGTTTCTCTCCAAAAATCCCCAAGTGTTTCCCGATCTAGCGTCTCTCTTTTGTACCAAAAACGACAGTGTTTAAGAAAACCTAGGACAGTGAATGACCCGATGGTCCGAATCCGATTCGAAATTGGTTAGAATTGTAATAACTAACATAATTCGCGGTTTGAATAAAAGAAGAAAAAACACATTCGATCCATTTACAGGCCCAGTAAAACATATGGGCCAGTCTTGATCAATTGGGCTATTTATCACCAGTTAACGGCAACCAATTCCGTTTTATAAAAGGAAACTCGTTTCCAAAGAAAACGAACGGTGGTTGTCTTCTTTCCAGAACAATCTAACGCTTTCTCGAACATCTTCTTCTCTTCTGCGAATGTGAGTTTTCAAAATTTATTTTTCCAGTCATCAATTTCTTCTACTCGAACTTATTTCCTGGGTAAATTTTGTTCTTGCTCTGAGGTATCAGATGAGTAGCCGATGGAATCGTACGATCTACGTTGGGAATTTGCCTGGAGATATTCGCATGCGTGAGGTTGAAGATCTCTTCTACAAGGTTTCAAAATTCCTCTTTTCTTTTAATAAAAATTGAATTCATTAGAACTACTTGTGTACTCGCAGCAATAATATCTTGTTTGGATTCACAAATTTGCAATTCTATCTTGCTGAAATTTGCTCTGAGGTTGATCGGCGCTTATGTATCTTTGTTTCAGTATGGACCAATTGTGGACATTGATTTGAAGATTCCACCGAGACCTCCTGGTTATGCCTTTGTCGAGGTATATGTTATTTATCATTCTTGATTAAGTATATATTTGTTTTTCTTTTTTCTTTTCTTATTGTAATATTACTGTCTAAGAGTTTGTTATTGATGCAGTTTGAAGATCCTCGTGATGCAGACGATGCAATTTATGGACGTGATGGTTATGATTTTGATGGGTGTCGTCTACGGGTTAGTAAACGCATTCATGTTTTACCAGCTTGTTTTGTTTTTATCTAATTTCTTGTGAAGATGTTATCGTTGTGTTATGTTTTTAGGTTGAGATTGCACATGGTGGCCGTAGAGGTTCATCATCAGTTGATAGGTACAGCAGCAGCTATACTGGGAGCCGTGCACCTTCTAGGCGCTCTGCCTATCGCGGTTCGTAGTCTTCTCGATTGTGTTATTTTCCGTTGTATAAAATTTTATATTTGAAAACTCATTTTTACTCCCTAAACATGTAGTGCTTGTGACCGGATTACCTCCTTCTGCTTCGTGGCAGGACCTTAAGGTAATAGTCTATTGGAGACTGTATAGTCGTTTTTTCTGGATGTTGATTCTCTATATCATGTTTTGAATTTATCTTTTCTTCTGAACTGATATTTTTTGCTACGTATGGGTGAATAGGATCACATGCGAAAAGCTGGAGATGTCTGCTTCTCTGAAGTTTTCCGTGACCGTGGTCGTGAGTTGACTTCCGATAGTTTGGATAAGCTTATGATAGATTTTTTTAGTAACTTAGTGTTTGTGAAAGAGACTAGATCTGATTCATGATTGATGTGCTTACGTTGTTTTTAGGCATTTGAACTGCAAAACTCACATCTAACATTTCTTTGTAGGCATGTCTGGGGTTGTGGATTATAGCAACTATGATGATATGAAGTACGCGGTAAGTTGTATATCTTTGCAATGTAAAAGTTCCGGTCGTATGCCTTAAGTCTGCTTTTGTTTCATAGTATACCGAGCTGAATTTTATCTTCCTGGAGGCCAATGTTGGATCTTTGATGTTCCCTTCAATTTTTTAATTTAACAGATAAGGAAACTTGATGACACTGAGTTTCGAAATGCTTTCTCTAGAGCCTATATACGGGTATGTTGTATTGCTCTCTAATTCTATGATTTTGTTAAGCATCAGATGGATATGCACGCAGTCATCTCTGACTTTACTGTTCAGGTGAGAGAATATGAGTCGAGGAGTGTGAGTCGCAGCCCAAATGATTCTAGAAGTTATAGAAGCAGGAGTCGGAGCCGTGGTCGAAGCTGTAGCTATAGTAGCAGGAGCAGGAGGTCTTTTTTTTTTTTCTTTTATAAAACTAATACATAGATGGGACTCTACTGCTCAAACTTATTTATGAAAGTTTAACTGACTTTAAAATGCAATGCAGTGTGTCACCTGCTAGATCTGTTTCCCCACGTTCACGGTCCCTTAGTCGTTCTCGTTCGCCATACAGCTCTGTCTCAAGGTATGGGTGTTAGATCTTTATAATTATTACATATGTTGTTCCTCTTTCATGGATTACTAGCTCTTGCATATTGGAATCCTCACTGACTTAATTACTTACAAGTAAGCACCTTTTGTTGGTTCCGCACTCAGTTGAATTTGTTTGACTCTTTTTACCCGCCTAGTGGACTAGTCGATTGCCACTTGAACTGTCTTCCTATGTTAAGGTTTTCTATGTCATACAAGCTCCAGTATAGGTGAAAGTTACCTCCTCGTTTGGGATCTCCAGAGTTCCTTTTCATTTCAAGTTCTTGACAGAGATGCTCCCGTCTTTTGTCCCTTTACTTTCTGTTTGTGTTGTTCTCTTCTGGATGTTTTCCTTCAGATAAAGAAGCTTTCCTTCTCAACTTTGTCCAGCGACGGTGAACTTATTACTAATCAATCTACAATATCCGACTTATAATTTAAAGAACACTTCGCTAGATGTTTTCATACTTTGATGATTTATTTCTATCGGGAGGGGAAAGATGGATTTCTGAGGCCTGTCCTTGATCATTTACAGTGATTACAATTGTATTGCCTTGTTTGTTTTCTAGATCTGGCTCACTGCTGCGAGCTGGGGATTGGATCTTAGGGACTTGATGGGTCATCTAGATGGATTCTTGGACTGGATTTACAAAGCTGGATTAGCATGAACTTGAACTTCTGTTTTTCGGTTTGGTCTGGTCTGGTCTGGTACTTCGCGCGTATCAGCTGTAGGATCTGATCGAAAAGTTTTGGAATATGATTCCTCAATATATTATCTTTTTGACAATACTGGATTATGTGTTGAGTTCTTTTCTAGGCCAGCATTTAAGCTCCCGAGACGGATGGGAGATGGGCAGTAAATTGCTTTGTTATGCCACACTTACATGGTTTTTTCTTTTGTCTTGCTGCAGGTCCAGATCAAGATCAAGATCAAGATCAAATTCTCCTGTTTCACCTGTAAGTCTAAAAGGTTAACCTTCTTTAATTCACAATCCCTAGAGTATACTTAAATAGGTGCTCACATTGTTTGTTCTTCAATCAACACCAACTTAACCAAACCATGAGAAAGACTAGAGAACTTTGAGGAGTCTGTAGAGTGACTAGGTCTGACCCACCTTCTGTGTGCACTTAAAATATCATCTCTCCCAATGTCTCAGCAATATAATCTACCTTTGTTTCATCATTTCTTCTTCACTTAACGGTATTACAAATTTTGTTTTACAGGTGAGATCTGATTGAAAATGAAAACTGATGACTGGCTGTACCCGAATCGTCTCATGCTTCTCAGGGTCTACTGCTAATAGAATCTGATACGGATTTGGGATTATCCTGCTGGTTTTCTTGTATGGGACGACCAATATGTCTTTCTAGTTTTAGTTTTTGAACATGGAATTGGTCTGTTATTGTGTCATTAAGAAAGCCAGAAACTTTATCTTGGCTGCATATTAAAGTTCATCAGACGACGTGGTGCGTGTGTTGTGAGGTTTTTCCATACAAATATTTTACATTACAACTACTGGAAGTGTGGTGTCTTTTATGATCCTCTTAAACTAAATTTGCAGTGCCAAAACTTGCTTTTGTGTTTGGTTACTAAAACGGTAAAAGTAAAACCCCTGCCTGAACAACACACTAGCACAAAAGTTTTGAATAAACAACAAGGCCCAAAATAATTGCAATTAGTCAAACCCACGAGTCTATTGAAACTAGGCCTGGGTCTCTCAAAATGGGGCCTGGGTTATTCCCGAACCCGACCCAATATTTATTCTCTCCCCTCCAAAGCATCGCTAAATCCTCTGGTTTGCTTTCTCCAACCAGTCCATTTTCGCGAGCTTCCGTCTGTAAGAGCTCCTCGACCATGGCGTCTTGCTTACAAGTATCCATGAATTCTCTGCTACCACGCTCTTCTTCTTTTTCTCCTCATCCTCCTCTATCCTTGAATTCATCCGGGAGAAGGAACTTGAAGACTTTTCGTTACGCCTTTCGCGCCAAAGCCTCTGCCAAAATCCCTATGCCTCCGATAAATCCTAAGGATCCGTTCCTCTCAACGCTCGCTTCTATTGCTGCGAATTCTCCGGAAAAACTTCTCAATCGGCCGGTTAACGCTGATGTGCCGCCGTATCTTGACATCTTTGACTCCCCTCAGCTTATGTCTTCTCCTGCTCAGGTGAACTATTCTCGTCTATTTCCGATTCCCGATATGATGATTTATATAGGTGCTTTGCGTTTAGTTAAATCGTCAAGTATATCCAGCCTCTAGTTCTTACACACAGACTGACTTCATTTTGGATATATGGGCGTAATAGAAAGCTCCATCAACATCTTTGATATTGACTAAGCAACACTGTGATTTGATGAGTTTGATAGTCGCGACATCACTTTGATTTCACTGCTTCAAATCCGCTGATGGAATCTATTGGTTGAAATTAGGTTGAAAGATCAGTGGCTTATAATGAGCACCGACCGAGAACTCCTCCACCAGACTTGCCTTCTATGCTTCTTGACGGGAGGATTGTTTACATTGGAATGCCTGTAAGTTATGTGGATTCTTATGGATTTTTTTGGTTGGGACTGCATAGACTGATGTTGTGGTGCTGACGGATTTTGCTTTCAGCTTGTGCCGGCTGTGACAGAGCTGGTTGTCGCTGAGCTAATGTATCTCCAGTGGCTAGATCCCAAGGAACCCATATACATTTACATCAATTCCACAGGGACCACTCGTGATGATGGAGAGACGGTGAGTTTGAAAATATTGTTTGAATGTTTTGGACCATTTTTCTTGTTAGTTCTAATTTCAGTGAACAACTCACTTAACAGGTTGGAATGGAATCAGAAGGTTTCGCTATCTATGACTCTTTGATGCAACTTAAAAATGAGGTATTGTTTATCTATGAGTAATCTGCTCCTGAAATGCAAACATATAAGTAATAAGTTTTGCTAGAAATTGCTCAAGCTACTTGATCTGTCATCGAGATAAGCATTTATTCGTCTCCCCAATATTTTTCATGTGAGCAGGTTGGTTCTTACTTGTACAGGTACATACTGTATGTGTGGGAGCAGCCATAGGTCAGGCCTGTCTATTACTTTCAGCGGGAACCAAGGGTAACCGGTTTATGATGCCACATGCCAAAGGTATACTACGACTACATTCTGGCCGCCTCTGTGGCCCACCATTGATAATCAGAACCTCTCAAACGTTTGATTCATTATGTCGCAGCGATGATCCAGCAACCACGTGTGCCTTCTTCTGGGTTGATGCCTGCCAGCGATGTCCTGATACGTGCCAAAGAGGTTTGATGAATCGCTCTACACACTTAATATTCTGGGAATTTAAATTTGACCAAGATTTACTCTTTTAACTTTGCTTCTACCTTCTTTCCTATATTATATCTCTGATTATTTGGGACACAAATTTCTCACTTAAGCATTTGGTTCCGAATTTCATGACCTATTGAGGTGAAGAATTTGAGTTTGTTTACTTCATCCTTCTCATTCCTGTTATGCAATTGCAGGTCATAACAAACAGGGATATACTTGTGGAACTACTAGCAAAGCATACTGGGAATGTGAGTGCCAAACATTTCGTTTACTACATAACTTTGAGTGGAGAAATTTAATAGCTGATTAAAACATTCTAATATGTCATTTAGTCCGTGGAGACTGTAGCTAATGTAATGAGAAGGCCATATTACATGGATGCACCTAAAGCTAAAGAATTTGGAGTCATTGACAAGGTAAGTTTAGGCACTGTAAATTTTGATGTTACTTTTCATATGCACATACTAAAAGATTAAGGTTATATATCGTCACCAAACAAAGTAACCTTTCCAGTCAAGATTCCCTCTGAGACTACCTTTTTCATAATCTCATTAGTGTTTCGTTGAAAGTTATCTGGCTGACACGTATTCCTTCAGATTTGAGACCTTAAAATTGCTTAATTTTTTTCGGTTTCCTCGTGGTTTAGGGTTCATCAGAGATATATGAGATTGATTGACTGAGTTTAAAATTTCCAAGTTTCCAGTTTGATGTCTTGGTTACTGAAAAATATTTATCAGTAAAGATGGTCTCATAATCATTGACAGATTCTTTGGCGCGGTCAAGAGAAGATTATTGCGGACGTGGTTCCTTCAGAGGAATTCGACAAGAATGCAGGGATTAAAAGCGTAGAACGAGTCTAGTTTCAAGTTTTCTTGGCTAAATCACTGTAAGTGACATGCTTAACTCTCCATCACTACTCTAGGCATGAATTTTTCAAGAACCAGGAAATATTCATTGGTAGTTAATGAATCTTATTAATGGAAATCTATCTAAAGCACCTGCATGCAAATCAGAATGTACGCTTGGAAATCTTATCTATAAGAAAAGTTGGTCCCCTTTCCTTGCTCTTCTCAGTGTACACTCTGATTTGTATTTGCTTGAACTCTCCTCATTTGCAGGTGTCAATGGAGAAGAACAAATAGACTGACAAAATCCACATTGGCCGCAGACTGCCTTGTTTCAGATCACTTGGTAAATGTGAATCATGCGATTAGGAGAAGCATACTAAAAAGGATCTTGAAAATTATATGATAAAAATTGTAATGTGTTTGTTCTTTAGCCATAGTAAATACAATCTTCAACTCTCTTCCTTCTTTCCCCCTCCGATTTCAATATTTAACAGTTTCATACTAGTTTTTCATTTGTCTTCACTTCTTTTTTGGTCAGCTTTTTTAAAATCTACATTATCAATTTGACCAGATTGAGTAGCAATAACTTGATTTAAAAACAGAAATAAGATTTTATATAGTGAAAAAATTAAAAAAAATAAATAAATAATGAGATATAAAGCCGGGGAAGAAAAATAAAAAAGCTCCGATGCCGGGAATCGAACCCGGGTCTCCTGGGTGAAAGCCAGATATCCTAACCGCTGGACGACATCGGATTTGATGTTAGCTTTTGAAAATGATGATACTTAATCAATAATATATTATTAAAATAAAGTTGTTTCAAACTGTTTTTATTTTTTTGTCTATTTATTTTGAGATCGCTCTTACTGGAATAAAACTCAGGCTGGTAAGGGAGATGGCAACGTCGACGGCGATGGCGGAGGATACGAGCTTCGAGGAAGACCAACTAGCTTCCATGACTCCTGATGACATCCCTAGAGCTTCTCGTCTCTTAGCCAACGAGATTCGCATCCTCAAGGTCACCACCCTCTCTCTTCTTTCTATATATTTTTTGAAACTGCTACTCTATATTTCCTCATTCCAAGTTCACTAATTACCTTAATTTGACTAGCCACACTTTGATTCGTTTTGAAGAAGATTGATGATATCTTACAGCAACGACAACTCTTATTTCATATCACACCCTTTATAATCAGAGAGATATCGAAATTCAAACTGCTTTTTTTAATAAGTGATTAGAAGACATGCATTTATTTGCTCATTGGATGAAATTCACGGTCCAGAAATATTGATGTATTTTCTCTCAAATACGTTGATTTTGTTTTAGGAAGAATTGCAGAGGGCAAACCTTGATTTGGAATCAGTGAAGGAGAAAAATAAAGGAGAACCAGGAGAAGATTAAGCTAAACAAACAGCTTCCTTACTTAGTCGGCAATATCGTTGAGGTACTTTTGTCTTGGGTGTTTCACTCTCATAAAGACCTTATATGGTGCTTTTGGTTTTGGTATGTATGACATTCCTTTTTGTTGAGTGACACAATTATACTATGCTTTTGATAACTAGTAGTTTTCACCTGATGAATTTCTTGAATCTTTGCCACAGTAGTTCAGACATTTTACCATTCAATTTTTTATGTGTAGTGATGGAATTAGATTTGATCAATTGTCCCTGCTTTCTAGATTCTTGAGATGAGTCCAGAGGATGATGCAGAGGAATATGGAGCGAATATCGATCTGGACTCTCAGAGGAAGGGAAAATGCGTCGTTCTTAAAACATCAACTCGCCAGGTGAAGTGTCAGATTCTTTTATCTCTGCTAGATAGTTTTTCAGAAATATTGGGGAACGAACATTGACCACTAGTGTAGTTAATATAAATGTATGAGTTTTTGTATAAAGATCTCATATATAGATTATGCTTTTCAGACCATCTTTCTCCCCGTTGTTGGACTTGTTGATCCGGATACATTGAAGCCTGGGGACTTAGTTGGAGTTAACAAAGATAGCTACTTGATTCTGGATACTTTGCCGTCTGAATATGATTCAAGAGTAAAAGCAATGGAGGTTGACGAAAAACCTACTGAAGACTACAATGATATAGGGGGACTAGAGAAGCAGGCTAGTTGATGACTCTCCTGTTTCGTGCTTCCTTAGTTTTTTAGTGTCTCTGGTACAATATTTGACGTTGGTGACTCTCCTGTTCTTGTCATTAAACAGATACAAGAACTTGTTGAAGCCATTGTGTTGCCAATGACTCATAAAGAGCAGTTCGAAAAGTTGGGTATCCGTCCACCCAAAGGTGTACTCTTGTATGGTCCTCCTGGAACCGGAAAGACGTTGATGGCCCGAGCTTGTGCAGCACAGACAAATGCAACTTTCCTGAAACTAGCAGGGCCACAACTTGTTCAGCTATGGAAACTAATGTAAACGTAACTGATTTTGATCTTATTCCTGTGAAATTTTTGAACCAAACGGAAAGTAACTTTTTGTACACTTATGTATAGATGTTCATTGGAGATGGAGCAAAACTTGTCCGTGATGCTTTCCTGCTTGCAAAAGAGAAATCCCCTTGTATTATATTCATAGACGAGATTGACGCAATTGGGACAAAGCGTTTTGATAGGTACTCTATCTAGAATCATGTCATAACTATTTTATTTATCTAGTCTTATTTTATTTTTCTTTCTGATGACTAATGCTGGCTTTTAATGGGCTTACAGCGAAGTTAGTGGAGACCGTGAGGTGCAAAGGACAATGTTGGAGCTGCTCAACCAGCTGGATGGATTCAGCAGCGATGATCGCATCAAGGTTGCCCCTCATACTATCCCTGCAAACGTCTATTTATTTAGTGCAAGGCGTGATAAACTCATAATTTTAGGAACTTAGGTTATTGCAGCGACAAATCGTGCTGATATACTAGATCCTGCCCTTATGCGTTCTGGTCGTTTGGATCGTAAAATCGGCACCCCACTGAAGAAGCTAGAGGCAGGATCTTACAGGTTCTGTATCCTTTACTTTTATCTTTTCTTTATTTGTTTATGTCGTTTTAAAGCTAAAATTAAAGAAGCTTCATGCACTAAGATAAGTCTTGATGTGATTTTCTTTGTATTCGGCGAAAAACTTATCTTGGGTACTGTTTGTTTTTGCATAATGTTGGCGATGGGGTTGCAGATACATTCAAGGAAAATGAATGTGAATGCAGACGTCAATTTTGAAGAGCTTGCTCGATCAACGGATGATTTCAATGGAGCTCAACTCAAAGCAGTGTGTGTTGAAGCGGGTGTGCTTGCCCTGCGCCGGGATGCAACTGAGGTATGCATATATGTCTCTCGTCTTAGTGGTTGTAACTTTAGGATGGATAATGAGGAGGAAGTGGTAAATGTGTGTGTGCAGGTGAACCATGAGGATTTCAATGAAGGTATAATTCAAGTACAAGCCAAGAAGAAAGCAAGCTTAAATTACTACGCCTAAGTCCTCTTTTATGTACACTCCTTTCTCCTATTTACATCATAGTAAAGTTCAAGTTGTAGTCTCAGCTTTTGAATCTGGAAGTGGAACCCCTTCAAAGTGTGGTTATAAAAATTCATTTTGACATATTTTGCTTTCTTCGTATTTGTTAATTTATTATTTCTACTTGCTTATGCAAATTTTATGCAATATACTAAGGTGTTATAAATATTAATAATGGTCTGATGGATGATTTAATAGAATTGAAACTAAAAATTCTCCTTGTGGAACTCAAACTTGGTCGTAGTTTTCCTAGAGAAATCTTGAGCTAGTCTCTTTAACTCTCCTATGATGCATGTATTACCACAGTAGAAAACCCCTACCAACAAAATAGAAAAAGTAAAATCAGTTACTAGAAAGATTCTACAATAGCTATGTAATCGTTGTGATAATGACATACCAACTCGTTGATTGACGTGGTTGACAGCAACGTGCTTGAAGACGCTACGCCAATCGGGACGAGCGAAATGGGTTCGGACCCGCGTGCCCGATACGATGTCAATGCCGCTCTTGGCATGGTGCAATGACTGCAACATTGTGATTAGTGCTGACCTCGCGTCTCCTTCCTCATACACGCTCGTACAGTAATTATGTAGTTCAATCATCCCCTCGCTATCGTACTCAGCTACCTCGTTCATGACCTCACTGAACCATTCCAATGATCCTTGCTCTCTTGTTACCCAATAGAAATAAGCTCGTTTTGTGGCAACATAGTTTTTTATGTGTTGGTTAGTGCCTTGTTCGATCGATTTCTGGTTCTTGATGTTGTTAAGGACGTCCCTGATTATGCTGATTAATGGCGTCGCTCCGATCCCTAGACCTACCAGAAGCAATACATCGTAGTGCCGGTAATCTTGTGCTGGTGCTCCATATGGACCATCGATTAACAGCCTCGGAAACCTTTCCATGTAAAATTCATTAGAAAAATTTGTATGCTCATGTTTTTAAAACATGATTATATATACCAAATACTGTACCTAGTTATATTGTTGGCTTGACCTATGTCAGCTATGAAGAGCCCACTTTGACTTGTCGAGGGAAGTTGACAAACCTATGGTTTTGTAATTAAAACAAATTATAAAGCTAACTAATCACGTATATATCATCAATTCATAAATGTTATTACTCTTGAAAACTAGTAACCTTGGAAAATAAGGATTTGAGTTGCGATGTCCAAAACAGATTGTAGAAACACCTTTAAAATCTTGACAGCCTTGGCACCTGGTCTAAATGCACGAATCAATCGTTCAGATGCATATAGTAGAACGGAAACAGCCAGATACATCCACGTCTGTCAAATGTACGTAATAATAACAAACGATACTTTCATCAAAAAAACTATTATGATCTTTCTAATTTTCTGAAAATTTCCATGATTAATTAAGACGCAAGAAAGGATATATGTATATATACGTACCGTCTTGTGGTACCATTCCTTGGAGAGATAGATAAAATAGCCATGCACGATTAGAAGCACATAAACGATGACAAACAAATGGTGCGAGTACCAAAACGCGTTGAAACCCGTCAATCGTTTCAACGATTTTGGTAGGTTTGCCCGGTTGCGTCTGAACCAAGACTGCGCCAAGACGTAGGCCACTACCATTAGAACCACCATGGTGACTCCGGTCCAACCATCTGTCCCTTTCATGAACCATCCGTAATTGTCCGGCCTCTCGTCTCCGAAAAACCTTTTTACTGGCTCATATTCTACATTTTTTGCATGCAACAAACGCGGGAAATCGCATGCCAGGTGAGATATGGCGTGTAAGCCAGTTCCAATTGCGATCCCAAACGCAATAACCTGCATGGAAATAAAGATTAAGCATAACCAAATTTTTACCACAATCGTATGCCTTTTTGTATTCTTCTATAAAAAAAATACACCGATATTTATTGGCTAATGAAAATTATATAATGTGTATAGATATGATATTAATATGCATAATAATTTACCTTGTGGAAATTGATGTTGTCATCAAATGGAACAACGGACCCAATAAGCTTTGACTTGGTCCTTAGCCAAGTTATAGTGTTCCTACAAACGGGCAAGAGGATGAGAGCCATGTTGAATTTCAAGGTCTCCACTGCCTTTGGCCACTGAAACACAGTAGCCCAACACCTCGAATACGGTTTTGCGTTTATACTGGAGAAATTTCCAAGTGAAGAGAGCGATGCAAATGGATATCCACAATGTTAACACCCAAATCCTTTTCCAATTTTCCAAGAAGTAGTATGAAATATTCCTAGCAAATCTTTTCACCGGGTTCCGATCTTTCGTTGGTATCAGCTTCTGACTCAACATCTTGTTGAGTGCACGTTTGTTCGCGGAAGATGGACTGTTGTTTGATTGGCTTGGAACTTGGAGAAGCAATGTTTCCAAGTTGTGTAGCTGCAAATAAACCATTGCTCAACTATATTTGTGAACACATTGAAATAACAAAAACATTTAATTGATTATAAGGATTTAAACCTGTCTTTTTTATAATGATGTTAAACAAGTGTAACCATTAGATAGTAGACAACGAACCTCAATATATCCGAGGTTGTTGCGATCGAGTTCTTCCATGATCAAGGCAGCATATTCATCTACATTTTCCTTAATCTTTGATAGTTTGTTCGCCGAAGCACTTAAAGCAATTATCTACGATTAAGCCGAAACAAAACTTAGATTCTAACTTTTCTTTTTATTAGGACTCTAACGAAATATAATTAGGTATCGCTATTAATTTATCTTTCACCTCCTTAACCTCATCTCCAGTAATACGTCCGTCCAAATTTTTGTCCACCTTATATATTTACATAAACACAAAGAAATAACTACTCAACTTACCATATTTTATAATAAATGATAATCATGCATTATACTATTCAAATACTAGAAATAAATATGCTTACATATCAAAAAAGATTTGCAGTCTAGCATCAAAGCTATTGCCTGTGATCTGCTCCCAAAATTCAAACAATTCAGTTTTGGTGATTGACGATGACGAAGTCCCTCTCCTTCGGACCAACGTCTCAAAAAGCTCGTTCACAAATTCGCTAGATTCAACCATTCCTATTTAGTTGAAATAATTCTTTTAAAATTTACGTTAAAAGATAACAAATATATAATATTATATGGGAAATAAGTTGAGCCTTACATTGGAGTGTAATTACCAAAAACAAAATTAAAAAAACCAAAAAGTATATTATTTAGAGATTTTTCACCTATGCAATGTCCAAATTTGGATTTAGGGAGCTTCCCTTCAACGGCCAACTGATCGAACCTCGTTGCAACCTCATCCCAGCCTCTGCCAACGGCGTCGGTTTTGGCAATGAACCTCAAACCTCGAAGAGCAAACATAGCACCGGATTACTTACTACGGTCGAGCCGGCGTGAAGCAAACGACAACGTCTTCACCATCGTTTTTAGTCTCCCGGAAAGAACAGACCGAAGTGTCGCCTTGGCCTTCGTTGTGCTGATGCTTTCGTCTCGCACTTCGAGTGTGATCTCGACGTCGTCCTCTTCAGAATTTTCTGGACCAGTGGCTTTGCATCGGGAAATCTTGATTTTCTCTTCTTCTGACCAAGATTCCATTCCTTCCTCTTGCATTCTCCACGCTGTTTAATTTGTAATCCAGTTTAAATAATTATTAGTGAAATAGATGCTGTCAAAAAAAAAAAAAAAAAAAAAAATTATTAGTGAAATAGATTGTCCAACAAAACGGATTTTAATGACCATATTACCCATATTACCCTTTTGACAATTTAGAATCGATTTATAATTAATACTAGATGTTAATCCGCGGTACATCGCGGGTCTATATTTTTATTAGAAAAATTTATTAAATTTTGTTTTAAGATACTCTATAGATATATACTATTGTTTTGTTTAATTTAAATGTATAATACACCGTGAGACGAAATTTTATTACAAAAATTGAAATTTTATAGATAGACGTAGTATAAAAACAATAGATTCAATTGTATGATTTTGAATAAGATGCTGATTTAACCCATCTTATACTGATTTTACCCGCGGTATACCGTATGCTAAATTTTAAATAATAAAATGAGGATTTAATATGTGTTATAGCGATGTATTAGTGATATTTTAAATTTATATTAATATCAATCCTAACCAAACCCGTGTCATACAATTCGTTCCGTAATATTTAAAACTATTTTATAAAAACTCAAAAACCATATCTAAATTGGCAAACAAAAGCCAAAAAATTTAAATATATCAATTAGAAATTTTTGAATTAGAAATTTTTGAATTTAATTAGAAAAGATTGCTCCATAATTTTAAATATTATGTATTTAATGTATTTATGAAGATTTGATATTTGAATTTATTTGAGAACATTACTTATTTTTAGCAATTTCAGAAAAAGACATGGGTTAAAGCTTGAACTGATCCGATAATTAAGGTCTGAATTAATAGTTTTGCACCGGCCTTGTTATTTTATTTGTATTTTCTAATTATTTTATCACTATTCAAACCTTAATGATCCATAATTAACACTAACATATTATTGTTATATAATCACAAATATTAAAAATAATATGTTTAGAACTGCCATGAAAAAAAATTTAAGTATGCGCGCAACTTTCATTAGTTCACATAATGAAAAAACAAACACATAGAGTATTAGAACTCAATAACAAAGAATCATGTCTACCAATTTTGTAAAGACCTACAGAGCCCAAATTGTTTTTATTCAACTCTCTCATATACCCAAAATGAAAAACTTAGAAACGGAAAGTTCAAACTCAATCATCGGTGGTTTAGCAGATGAAGTCACCGTCGTTAACGGTCACAGTAACGGCTCCGTCGATCTGAGCCTTGTTTCTTCAAAGCTGCAGCAAAACGCATGGATCTACTCTCCGTGTAGCGTATCAAGGAGTTCTCGGCGTGTATTTTGAAGCTACCACCGGAAAAGCATATCTGAAATCTGAAGATATTCGGTGTGATCAATTCGATGTTGCGTTTCAGGCGGTGGATCTTTGGATCGCCGATCGTCTTGTTTTGCCAATCGAAACCTAAAGAATCCTCCTCGTCACCATCTTCACATCGTCGGCGAGGTTTAGATCCCGGTTCACCACTGTCTCCTAGCTCTTCCCGGAGTCCGTACAGATTGCATCACGTCTGCGATTTCTCATTTTCTGTAAAACTGGTGAGTTTTTATTAGACTAATGAAAGATATTTATAATGTTTTGAGAATACTATAAGGTTTTGGGTGAGTGAGTTCCTAAAATCTTGCTGATCAAGTACACAATATCTTCAAAATCTTTTATTTTTGGAATTGAGTAATTTTCTTGCAAATCTCGAAAAAAAAAGAAATATAGGAAAGATAATTATGAGTAATTAGTTGGGATGACAGCCCATGGTAGAGATTTTAGAAGGAAAGCGAGAGATTTTTGGCAACAGTTTTTGAACGTAACATCTTTGATTTGGGAGAGATTTTTGGAATATGCTTATACCGAAATATATGTGTAATTATTTACATTAATGACGGGTTTTTTTAGATTTCCTTAAATGTCTTATCCAAGATCCGGATATAGAAAACCGAGTAAAACCCGGATCCAAATTATTAAAAGTAAAAAAACCCCTGTAAAAATATATATGTAGATTGTTATTTTGATTTTAAATTTATTGCAATTTAAATGGGCAATTGCCTATATTTAATCTGTTATTGTAAAAAAAAAATGACATAGCTTATTATTAAAATATTAAACAAATTTATTAACATAATATATATATATATATATATATACTGCTAAAAAAATAAATACGTTTTCTTCTTTATAATTTCATAATATATGTATATATTGTTAAAATCTGGACATTTATTATGAGAATAAATATGAAAACGATTTTCCATTAAATCGGTTATTTATTAGGATCATCAATATGAAAGATATTAAGACAACATGGCTTCATTTATTAGTTTGAAATTAAGACAACATTCCTAAAATTCCTTATCCAAGATCCGGATAGAATTAAACCCGGGTAAAACCCGGATCCAAATGAATTAATGCAAAAAAAACTCTATAAAAATGTATATGTACATTGTTTTCTTTGATCTCTCAATCATATTTACCATATCTTGCACATGCACTTGTAGACGAATTAGACTTCCATTATTACATCCAACAAAAATAAAATTCATTACAGTAAATGTTTATATCATTCATATATTAAAATATTTATTTTATTTCAATCACATCTCTTAAAATTTTAGTATGATATATATGGTCAATTATTCAGTTTTGAAAGGGAATATTAATAGATAGCCAAAAACCTAGGCCGCCAATAGGGTTGATTTGCCTGTTTTGTTGTTATCCAATTCTTATTGTACTTTGATTCCAATAAAAATACAACACTGAGAGTAGTTAGAAAATGGCAAATTTCTTATAAATCTCTTATGTCTGCGTGATAAATAAGTGGAGTCGTTAAGCGATAGTCATGTTCTTCCAAAAATTACACCTCACCGCATATGCATTAGTTTTGGCATTACACTAAATTCCTAAATAACAAAAGAAAATATCCTAATGCAATGAAAATTTATGTGACTTTTTTGCGACAGAAATTGTTATTTTATTTATCAGCATACAAAATTTCATTTAATATTTTCATGCATGTGTAACAACACTGTTATTTATTAATTAGTGTACAATTTAATATTTCATGTTAGATATAGTAAAGGCCTGAGTCAAGTTTTTATGATTGGGCCGGATCGGGATTTCAGAAGTCGTGAAACTTTCGAGAGATTGTAAGATGACGATTTGGTGTCACGTGTCTCTCTGCCATTGGGTACTTTACGTGTGTAAAAAGTAAGGAGCGCGCCAACACAAAATATGCAATTAAGCTTACGTGTCAAGCAATGATTGGAGAGGACACTCAACCAGGCTAAATACGAATCATACTGAAGCACATATAAATAGACTACGAACTTCATACTCTTTCAAAGAACTAGCGAACTATTCTTTTCTGTACGCAAACAAACGAGATCGAAGAAGAGTTCTCAACAATCAAATATGGTTTTTATCAAGAAAAACACAACAATGACGACGAACAAAGTTCTTGCGTGTTTGTTTTTTTCTGACAGGTAAATTCTCATAAAAACACAATTTTTTGGAACTTTCTGTTTCTCTTTTTATGTTACGGAGTTTGAGTTTTTTATATGAATATTGGAGCAGCTTTGATGTCAAGCGTGGCAATAGAAAGCGAAGAGCAGAAACTGGGGACGGTGATAGGAATCGATCTAGGGACTACATATTCATGTGTTGGTGTGTATCATAACAAACATGTGGAAATCATAGCAAACGATCAGGGAAACAGAATTACACCATCTTGGGTGGCTTTTACTGATACCGAACGTCTCATCGGGGAAGCTGCTAAGAATCAAGCAGCCAAGAACCCGGAGCGAACCATCTTCGACCCGAAACGTCTGATTGGAAGAAAGTCAGTGTTTCGTACTAATTATTTTCCAAGTGTCTGTCTAGTCCATATACATATCTTGCTCTTTTGTTTATGTTTTTTGATGTTTTGCTACAGATTTGATGATCCTGATGTACAAAGGGATATCAAATTCTTGCCATACAAGGTTGTGAACAAAGATGGAAAGCCTTACATTCAAGTGAAGGTTAAAGGTGAAGAGAAAGTGTTTAGCCCTGAGGAAATAAGTGCTATGATACTAACCAAGATGAAAGAGACAGCTGAAGCTTTCTTGGGAAAGAAGATCAAAGATGCTGTCATCACGGTTCCAGGTATGTGTTAGTATACACTTTTCTTAACTATGTAGATGTTAATGGTAGCAGCAAACTGATACGGAGTAGTCTATTCACAAGTTTTTGGCAAGAAACAAAAACACCAGTCCACAAAAACAGAGCGGTTTACTCTGTTTGAATATAAGTGTGTAGTGCCTTAAATCGGAATGCTTGTATTGTTTCTTGGTTGTTTTGCAGCGTATTTCAATGATGCGCAGAGGCAAGCCACAAAGGATGCAGGGGCATGTTAGAATATATGCGGAATATGGCCAGGTTATGAGCCTGGGACAAATCAAGAGTGAGCAGCTCATGCTTCACTCAAAGAGAATCACAAGAACACCAAAATCGGGTTTGTGTGTTCATGTGTAAATCCATCAAGAAACTAACTCAATGTGAGCTGTTCTTGAGGTAAAATAGGAGCTATACACGCCAATATGAGCTGTGTATACTCAAGAATAAGTATGAGAGGAAGAAACTCTCTCATACCAAAGAAATCCCAAATACCCTTATAGAATCGTTTTAGAAGAATGGAATAGAAAGAATTTGAGGAAGGTTAGAGAACAAGTTTTGCTAAGACTTGATCTCATCCCCGAGAATATTCAGACCCTAATCTACCCATTTGAATGTGTAAGGAAACGATTTAGTATAAGGGGAAGACATCCCACAAAGAGTGTTTTTGTTTCTCAATTGTGAGAGCTTAGCTTTATTAATGAGCATGTGTTACATATTTATACACAAAGTAGAAGAGACAAATTGTCTCATTTCTAGACCTAAATCCAACGGTCATATCTACCAAAACGTCCACAAGATGTAGATCGTGTGGCTTAGAGTGATTTGGACCATTCTAGAAGGTGATGGCTCCAAAATATCTTCCCACTTGTTGCTTTTCCTCAAAATGCAACATGTGGCTCTTAGGAGAGAGAGGAGCGTCCTTGATGATGTCACATGTGGTCCTCCTTGCAAGTTGCTTGCTTTCTTATCCACATGAGGCTCCTTTTGGCGCTTAAACGCATTTGAATCTCGGGCTACTAAGTGTGATTGGTTTGACACCAATTTTGCACATCTTTATCTTCGACCCGGACTTTGCACATTCTCCTCTTGACTTTACACGAACTTTGCACACTCGGTTCTTGATCGACCCGAACATTGCACGTCCGCTACTTGATCATCTTTACACGGATTTTGCACATCCGGTCTTGATAATCTTTTGACACCAATTATGCACATTAGGTCATGATAACTTTGACACTAATTTTGCACATTGGTGTTTCGTCTTCGGCCTTGTCTTGAGAGCATCGGCCTTGACTCTTCTTACGAGTTTACACCAATTTTGCACTTCGGTGTCTTGGTGACTTTACACCAATTTTGCACCTTCTTCTCTTGATGTTCTTCTAAGTGACCCGAACTTTGCACGGCTATGATCAAACCACCGGATCTCTTCTAGCTTCTTTCATCGCTTCTTCTCATCCGGTTCACTACCTTCATGGCTTGTGCTCATTCGGTTCAATACTCCCCCTCAAGCTTTAACCGTAAGGGACGAAGGTTAAAGCTTGGACTTTGATGAGCGTGGTCAAGTCATGCTTCCTTGAACCACACCAACTTGGCCTCGTCTTGTAGACTTCGGCCTTAGGCTTTGGATTAGCCTTTTCTTCTTAATACTCCCCCCCAAGCTTGATCGGCGGGAACCAAAGACCAAGCTTGCAACACATAAAGGACTACCTCGTTAAAAACCTTAGCAAAGAAAACCACTTGGGTAAAACTTTGCTTAAGGGAAAAAGAGTGTAGTCTTTATGGTTGAATGATGTAGCTATGGTCATGGTTTGGATGGAATTGCTTTGACTCTCGATAAGACTCTACTCCTCCGTGTGTGTACTCGCTTAAGGAACTCCTCCTTTCGGTCACCACCATGGATTGATCTTCCTTTGTCAAACCGCCAATTCTCCCGTGACATGCCATAGCTTCCAATCTTCAACCGGTTCTTCTTCTTCTCATCTAGCTTCCAAAATGGCTCACTTCTCTTTTACACCTTCAATAAAGAGATGTAAAGAAATCTTAAGTATATGCCATAAGAATATAAGCTTAGTATGAGTAAGATAGAGTAAACAAGATTAAAATGAACTAGCTTTTGATAAGACTAAGTCCTTTTAATTCACAAATAAAATTCGGAATTTAAACATGTAAATTTAAGATTAATCATGCTATAAATCCGGTTTAAATTCAATACCAATGCAAATGACCAAATTAAATTTCAGATTTTAATCATGACAATTTAATTCAAATAATTACAGAATTCTAATCAAATGATGACTCCTAAATCCGTTTTAAATTATGCTTAACCATTTAAATGACAATTTAATTTGTAAGCTAATCATGCGGATTCAATTCAATAAGGAAGTCTATCTATATGATCAAATTATGCATTTATAAATGAGCATTGATATGAAAAATAACAATGAAAGAGTAAGGGTTTAGAGATAGCCTTTTGTCTTCATTGTTGTATGGGTTGGATGAGACTCTTGGCACCACCATTTGAGCTTCAGCCTTCATAGGTCTCTCTCTTTATGGTTGGTGTCTTCTTGGTCTTCATCCACCTCTTCTTCTCCATGGGTTGTCTAACTCGGGTTGTATGTCGAGTAGCCTTCAAGTGTTCCACCTTAGTCTTCTTCTTTGGTCTGCCTCTTGGGTTCATCTTCATGGATCTTCCTCTTGGGTCAGCCTTGAGATAGACTAGGTTGAATTCTTCTTCGTATTAGCACCTTCTTGTGCCGCTTCAAGACCTCTTCAATTTTCTTCGACCCAAACTCATAATTCCCTGTACCATCTTCGAGATTCACCGTACTTATGGGTATTTCATGATGTTTGGTCGAGACAATTTTGAAAATGGTCGAGCCAATTTGTCGGAGTCCGACGAGAGCCTTCCCGAAACGCCCTAGCTTCATTTCCATCGGTCAAATGACATATTTCCTCGACCCATATTGAAATTTCGTCGCTCAACCATCCATTTTATGAAGAATGGTCGAGGAACATTTGCCCCGGGACGAGCTAGATTCGGAGATGGGCGAGAAGTACTCATCTTTGAGTACTAAGACATGGCGATCGGTTGTGCCAATCGGTTGCAAACCGATCGGAGGACCTTAGTACGAAATCCTTGTCTTGCCGCTCGGTTATCCCGATCGGTTGCACAACCGATTGGGGTCTATTTCCGCCTCTTCTTGTGCTTCTTTAAATCCTTTTAGCTTCCTTTGAAGCTTGAGAATTGTTGAACACTTTTGGGCGCCTTTTGACAACACCAAGTCAGCCACTTAGCTCTTAAAGCTAATCCTTCCTCATTATCCCTTCATAGAACAACTTCAAGACTAGGCTTTTAAGGCTTCTTTCATGACCGCTTCTTATGCTTCAAGGGCTGCTCCAAATCGCCATTTCTTCTTGGAAAACTCATCAAGAAGAGATGGAAGGCATAAGCCTGAGAATTAATGACAAAAAATAAAGTGTATGTTACCAAGAATAAGAGATTAAGTAACCAAGTATGAGAGTATAAAGAGTATGGACTCAAGAGTGCCAATGGACAAAGTTCTTAGCTTTGTTTTCTTGAGGTGAGATTGGGAGAATGTGGGGTGTGTGAGCAGCCTTGTGAACTCCAAAACGAGCAGTCTTTGTTATCTACTTCGTGGGCTTCAAGATCTGCTCCAAACTGCCTTGATAACTCCAAAACGAGCAGTCTTCATGATCTACTCCAAGAGCTTCAAGAACAGCTTCAAATCGCCATTCTTCTTGATGGCTTCTTTTTCATCATCCCTTGAGAGATCTTCTTTGGCGTGAATTGAAGAGGACTTTTGGATTCATCATGATTTTAAATGCTTTGAACATTTCGTTCAAAGACATCCCATGGTTCTCTTCCCCCTTCTTTCCTCCGTGAGTCTCTTCTTCAAGGGCCTTGCTTTGTAGCTTTGAAACCATGGTTCTCCTAACCATGGCTCTGATACCATGTTAGAATATATGCGGAATATGGCCAGGTTATGAGCCTGGGACAAATCAAGAGTGAGCAGCTCATGCTTCACTCAAAGAGAATCACAAGAACACCAAAATCGGGTTTGTGTGTTCATGTGTAAATCCATCAAGAAACTAACTCAATGTGAGCTGTTCTTGAGGTAAAATAGGAGCTATACACGCCAATATGAGCTGTGTATACTCAAGAATAAGTATGAGAGGAAGAAACTCTCTCATACCAAAGAAATCCCAAATACCCTTATAGAATCGTTTTAGAAGAATGGAATAGAAAGAATTTGAGGAAGGTTAGAGAACAAGTTTTGCTAAGACTTGATCTCATCCCCGAGAATATTCAGACCCTAATCTACCCATTTGAATGTGTAAGGAAACGATTTAGTATAAGGGGAAGACATCCCACAAAGAGTGTTTTTGTTTCTCAATTGTGAGAGCTTAGCTTTATTAATGAGCATGTGTTACATATTTATACACAAAGTAGAAGAGACAAATTGTCTCATTTCTAGACCTAAATCCAACGGTCATATCTACCAAAACGTCCACAAGATGTAGATCGTGTGGCTTAGAGTGATTTGGACCATTCTAGAAGGTGATGGCTCCAAAATATCTTCCCACTTGTTGCTTTTCCTCAAAATGCAACATGTGGCTCTTAGGAGAGAGAGGAGCGTCCTTGATGATGTCACATGTGGTCCTCCTTGCAAGTTGCTTGCTTTCTTATCCACATGAGGCTCCTTTTGGCGCTTAAACGCATTTGAATCTCGGGCTACTAAGTGTGATTGGTTTGACACCAATTTTGCACATCTTTATCTTCGACCCGGACTTTGCACATTCTCCTCTTGACTTTACACGAACTTTGCACACTCGGTTCTTGATCGACCCGAACATTGCACGTCCGCTACTTGATCATCTTTACACGGATTTTGCACATCCGGTCTTGATAATCTTTTGACACCAATTATGCACATTAGGTCATGATAACTTTGACACTAATTTTGCACATTGGTGTTTCGTCTTCGGCCTTGTCTTGAGAGCATCGGCCTTGACTCTTCTTACGAGTTTACACCAATTTTGCACTTCGGTGTCTTGGTGACTTTACACCAATTTTGCACCTTCTTCTCTTGATGTTCTTCTAAGTGACCCGAACTTTGCACGGCTATGATCAAACCACCGGATCTCTTCTAGCTTCTTTCATCGCTTCTTCTCATCCGGTTCACTACCTTCATGGCTTGTGCTCATTCGGTTCAATAGGGCAATCGCGGGGCTTAATGTGGTTCGTATAATCAATGAGCCAACGGGTGCAGCCATAGCTTATGGTTTAGACAAAAAAGGTGGGGAGTCAAACATTCTTGTATATGATCTAGGTGGAGGAACATTTGATGTTAGTATCCTTACCATAGACAATGGAGTCTTTGAAGTCTTATCCACAAGCGGAGACACTCACCTTGGTGGAGAAGATTTTGACCACAGAGTGATGGACTATTTCATCAAATTGGTCAAGAAGAAGTATAACAAAGACATTAGCAAGGATCACAAAGCGCTTGGTAAACTTAGGCGCGAATGTGAGCTTGCGAAACGATCTTTGAGCAACCAGCACCAAGTCCGTGTTGAAATTGAGTCACTCTTTGATGGAGTTGATTTCTCTGAGCCTTTAACGAGAGCAAGATTCGAGGAACTCAACATGGACTTGTTCAAGAAGACTATGGAGCCAGTAAAGAAGGCTCTTAAAGATGCAGGGTTAAAGAAATCCCAAATTGACGAGATTGTTCTTGTTGGAGGAAGCACTCGAATCCCAAAAGTTCAGCAGATGTTGAAGGATTTCTTTGAAGGCAAGGAAGCCAGCAAAGGGACTAACCCTGATGAGGCTGTGGCCTATGGAGCCGCGGTCCAAGGTGGAGTATTAAGTGGTGAAGGTGGAGAAGAAACACAAAGTAAGTAACTCTTTTAACTCTCTTTATGACAATAGTTGAGCATATATACCTTTAAAATGTAACTAATCATGTTAGTCACTGTAACGTTTTGAGTAGCAAATGACCTAACTATTGAAAACAGATATTCTGCTGCTTGATGTTGCGCCTTTGAGCCTCGGTATTGAAACTGTCGGAGGCGTGATGACAAACATTATTCCGAGGAACACTGCGATCCCAACGAAGAAGTCTCAGGTGTTCACGACTTACCAAGATCAGCAAACTACTGTGAGCATTAACGTCTATGAAGGCGAGAGAAGCATGACTAAAGATAACCGCGAGCTCGGAAAATTCGATCTCACAGGCATTCTTCCTGCACCCAGGTAAACTCTAAGTCAATCTGGGCTACTAAACCGTTTCAGTTTTATTTCGGTTCTTGGTTTACTTAAGATGCAAGAAACCAACATTTCAGGGGAGTGCCACAGATTGAGGTGACTTTCGAAGTAGACGCAAATGGGATCCTTCAGGTGAAAGCCGAAGACAAAGTTGTAAAGACGTCACAGTCGATTACAATAACGAACGATAAAGGTCGTTTAACAGAAGAAGAGATTGAGGAAATGATTAGAGAAGCAGAGGAGTTTGCTGAGGAAGATAGGATTATGAAGGAGAAGATTGATGCGAGGAACAAGCTTGAAACGTATGTGTACAACATGAAAAGTACAATGGCCGATAAGGAGAAGATAAGTGATGAGGATAAAGAAAAGATGGAAGAGGTTTTGAAGGAGGCGTTGGAGTGGTTAGAAGAGAATGTGAATGCAGAGAAGGAAGATTACGATGATAAAATGAAGGAGGTGGAGTCGGTTTGTAACCCGGTTATTAAGTCGGTTTACGAGAAAACCGGGGGAGAGAGTGAAGACGGCGGTGGAGATGATCATGATGAGTTATAGAGTCGTGTAATTGAAGGTTGTTTGAGTCGGTTATTGACCGGTTAGCTATGGGATTTGCAGCTGTTGTTTTTTCATTTTTTCCCCGTTCTTGCTCTTTTTTCCAGGGTAGCTAGAGTATGTAAAAAAATTACGAATAAGTTTGAGAGAGATTTCGTTTTGCGAAAGAATGGTGTTGGACTATTTATTGCATATGATTGGTGAATAGTTTATACGAGCAATGTTCCTTTTGTGATCGTTACAAAACTATTTTTTCTACTCATGGCTCTGAGTTTTACCAAGCTCAAAGCACAGACAAATTATGTGGAACTTTCCTTTGGCATGAACTTTCCTATGTTTCATTGCATTCTATTCAACAGCAGTGATTGGAAATAGCATCATAATGTTCAATACATTCATTAGAAGAAAAAGAAGTAACCAGAGACATAAACACAAGATAAAACTTGATCTCTCACGTTCTTCACATGATTCATCAAACGAAAAACATAGAGCAATTATCCTAAGAAATTAAAAGTTGATAACATAGCAATCAGAAGTCGAAATCACCACCCATGTCACCCATATCACCCATATCTGCGATGTCAGAAACCGCTTCACCCACCAGCAACCCACCCAATAAACCAGCTCCAAGCCCAAGCCCTAGTCCCATTCCAGCTCCAGCCTTACCGTGCTTCTTCGGTTTCTGCGGTTTACCATAAGCTTGCTGTTGCGGGTAACCGTATGGACCCTGTGGCGGATAACCTTGTTGCGGGTAACCATATGGACCCTGTGGCGGATAACCCGGATATCCACCCTGTTGCGGAGGCGGATATCCCGGGTAACCTCCCTGTTGCGGGTATGCACCAGGTGGAGGATAACCACCGGGTCCAGCTGGCGGATATCCAGCCTGCTGCGGGTATCCGTAAACACCACCGTGCTTATCGTCATGTCCTGGTGGTGGATATCCGGAAGAAGGACCCGCAGGAGGAGCAGGGTATGCAGACGGTGCACCGTGTCCGGGCGGGTAAGCGGTGACGGGCTGATCCATGGTCTTGTGGTCCATAGACGATGGAACCGGTGCGTGAGGAGCACTCGAAGATCCAAAAGTATACTTGTCCCCAAATTTGAAGGAGAATTTGAGAGATCCTTTAGCTTTCCCGTTAGGCAACCTCACGGCGTAAGTAACCGTTTTCTCCTCGTCACCTTTGTTCTGATCCAAAAGCTCTTTCACCGGAACGCTAACCTCACCGACAGGTTTATCACCAGCGATGGGACGATCCGCCACGATCTCGAAAACAAGAGTAAGACGATTCTCACGCGCCGCCGCGTCATCGACGGTGAGCTTCATCTGATGTTTCCATTTAGGTTTGGTGCCGCAATCTTTGTCAACCTTTGTCTTCTGCTTCGTCCTAGCGTCACCGTTGATTGAAACGACAGCGTACAAGTCTTGTTTACCGATCAATTGAATGTCTTTGAGATCCTCCGCTGATATAATCGTCAGATCCAATGATCTACACTCCATGGTTGGTTACTCGGATCGAAAATTTGAAATTTGTTCTGAGAATGATCTTATCGAAAATCGATTTAAGCAGACATTATATTTTTTTTATGATGAGGAAATGAAAAGATAAGAGGGCATGGATGTATATATATGCAATTTATGTTAAAGTCGGTTTAAGGAATAAAGGAGATTTTTTTGTACACACGGGAGGGACACGCACGAGATTTCTTTGTTAGGACGCGGTTTCTTTAAATGGAAATAGCTTTTTCTCTTTCCTAATATTAGTCTCTTCTTATCTGAAGTTTAATTATCTTGCTGTTTTTAATTAATTATATTATTTTGACCATGGAACAAATAATAAACTCATGTATATCTAAGCGTTTAGTGATAATGGCAATCTAAACGTTCAGAGATAATGGAAATTATAAACGTTTTAAAGACTGCCTCAAATGATTAAGAGTCCAAGATCAATGGGTGCTCTCCATATGCCTGGTTACTTGACAACGTAATCAGGTACGTACGTAAAATAGGACAAGACACACCGGAGAGTTAGACTTACAATTGTTTGATGTTGATATCATGATATGTAGGAATCATATCGCGTTTTACTCTGCTAGGATTGGATTTGATCAACATCACTAACAGTTATATCAAGCGGACGAGTACGAATTCTACAACTAACCATTCAAAAATTTACGGTATAAGCACTAAATACTGGATATTATTATACTACATTACTACACTTGTTATTCGTACTATCAATAAATTATATAGATTAAATTGTTATGAACAATCAAAAGATATTGACTTAGTATCGATAGTGACATGGTGGTTAATGGAATCTATTGCACAAGTTGGAGTGTCAGTCTGTCAGACGTCAATTTCACTTTTAAAGTTGAGCAAAATTAATTCTTTACTAACTACTAACTAGTACTAATACTCCGTCCGTTTCGTTTTAGTTGTCGTTTTAGGATTTAAATTTTGTTTCGTTTTAGTTGTCGTTTTAGGTTTTTAATGCAAATGTTTGGTAAAAATTTCAGTATTATACCTATTGTTTTAATGTTGTGGCTAATGAAATTTTTTATAAAATATATTAATAAAAGGTAAAATAAAAAATTTAATGTTTTTCTTAATTTGTGTGAAAAAACCTTAAACGACAACTAAAACGAAACGAAGAGAGTACTATTTAACTAGTGGTTGATCAGTGTTTTTAATAACTTTACATTGAATTACACTGATCAACTAGTGGTACGTAGTTATTAGTTGTCTTCGAAAAAAAATACTACTAACTTTTTTTTTTTGGACAAAATACTACTAACTTAAAACTAGGAAACATGCAGGAATTTCCTATTCAATAAATAGTGATATAAGATGGAAAATAATTACAAAGAGAAATTAGAAAGAATCTTTTGAAAAGCAGAATAATCTCAAGCATCTTTCTTGGTATCTTCTTCAGTAGTCAAGAGCAATACGCGTGGAATAACCCATACGTTTACTATTCGTGCTTATTCTCAAAGGCGATTGGTTCTCATTTTCTCGATTGAATCATCTTTTTAATTCAACGATAGCCTCACCTCGCGTGGCCCGGACGCACTATCCATATTCTTTGCCACTTTATTCTCCTCCACGGACCATTTAAGTTAAACCCAAATATACACGTTAGTCCATATAATGGAGCCCATATTCGCAAATCTATATATATAATAGGAGAGTTTTCTCTCCATCTAAGGTGTCCATCTAAGCAACACTATTTATTTAACATTAAATAAATTCAAAACATTCAATTAGTGCATATTTATGTTATTTATAATTAATAAAATATTTAAATAAATAAAAAAGAATTATGTAAATAAATGAGATGTAAATAAATTCAAAACATTCATTTAGTGCATATTTATGTTATTTGTAATTAATAAAATATTCAAATAAATAAAAAAAATTATGTAAATAAATGAGATGTTAAAATAATAAAAATAATACTATGAAAATTTTATTAGTAGTAATAATATAATTCAAATTTTAATATACAAAAATTTAAAATGATCATACTTCAAATTTTTAAATGTGTTAATCAATTTTAAAAGGAAAGTAAAATTTAAATACATGGTAGAATAAAACTACATTTATGTTATTATATATGCAAAATTAAACTTAAAGTGAAACATTAGTTTCTAAGAACAATATACTACATATTTTTTTAATTAAATTTTTACTTAAAGAAAAATACAAGATTACTAAACTCAACTTAAATTTATAATTTAAAACGATGATATTGTAAGAGTCGCACTTTATCTTATGAAATTTTATAAAAGAAAATTTTAAAATTTTAAAATATTATCATCTATCTTTTAAGAAAAATAATCAATGATCACATTATTCAGGAGTTTTACAAAATATACAAAAATGATATGTAAGCCGTTAAAAAGTGATATGTAATTTGTGTAGAATATTCTCAAGTGGAACTACAACTTTATATGATAAAAAGAAAAATAAGTTTGATATTTCATCAACGGAATCAAATGCGTTTAACCCAAAAAATTAAGTATTGAAAGATAGTAATTAAGGAGAAAATAATTATGACATGTCTTGAAAATCAATTCAAAGTCCAATATATATTATATATGAGTCAATAGAAGGTGAAAAGAAAGTAGCTGTCGAGAGGCAACGAGTGCATCATAGAATATGACAAAAGAATTGGTAGTTAAAGTGTGAAAATAATTTTCTAAAACTTAATTATAAAGATAATGCAATGACTAAGGTAAATTATTTGAGATCTCATTCATTGTATGAAACGAATGAGTTCTTTGAAAAATACAAGACATACATTATTAAACATATTATTAGATTCAAAGTTAGGCTTAACAGTTTGGCCATGTAATAATCGAAAGTAAGATAAGATAGGCACATTGATGACTTAGTCGAGAATTGTACTATGGCACAATGCACTTGCTTCTATAGGTAAAACAAGCTCGCTAAAGTTGTTCTAGTAACATGGTATTATAGATTTACTTTTCCACTAAATAATGTTCATGAAACTAGGTATATTCACATTTTATACGGAATGATTTTATGTTTGTATTATCATTTAATCATAAATAATATATACAATTAGGTCAAAAATCGATAATTAACATCAAAACTTTTAAAGAAATGTTTTCATAGAATATGAATAAGATAAAACTTCAATTCAAAAAAAAAAAAAAAGAATAAGAAAGAAACTCTTTTAGAGATAAATAATCATGAGATGGTGATCGATACCGTTTATTCTTCCCGCAAAGTTCTTAAGTGATATTTGTTAGCACGTGATATATACCAAACTAATTATTTGTCAAGGAAACATTTTCGTCGACAATATATATGTTGTATATCGCTTCGTAAAATAAGTTTAATGTTTATATAGATTTATCTTTAAAATTTGAATTATATTATTTATACTCAAATATTTATCTTTTAAATTATACTGATATACTGAAAAATTTCTATTAATAGAAGAGAAATTAAATTAAAATCCCGCGCAACGCGCGGGTACAAAATCTAGTTTTGATATATAACACACAAAGTTTAGCTGATTTTTCTTCTAGTACATCACCACTCAACTACTTGAAAGTCTAGAAACTCATCATCAACTCACAATTCAGAGTTTGTGTTAGCAAAAAATCATTTAATGATAATTACCAAAACCCAACAAACATATTATATCACACGATCATATTTCATATGTCGCCAATAAAATAAAAAGTTATCCAGATTTAGATTAATGTAAAAATGCGTAATTTGCCACCCCTACGAAGTTGATAAAAACCTTCCAGTTTTGAAAGAAATTTTTAAGTTTGGATCGATCCTATCTCTTTATGTTATACTGTTTCAAAATAATTTTCAAGTTCTAAACTGATGTGCCTTTCGTAGTTACTAGCAAGTGGCAACACAAACATCGAGCAACAACCCATTTTATTGTTCTTTTTGCATTCAAAATCGATTAACAAAATTTTTAATAACAAATTTTAACGCTTAATGACTTCATTTTTTGACCACTGAAATTTTTAGCGTTTAGTATTTTGAATCACCAATCAATTGCTCATCGTTATTATCAGTTACTACAAAACGCACACAATTTAATCGATAATCGCTGACAATTAGAAAACGAATATGATATAGTCATTGTTGTTATCATTAGCAACTATGAAAACAACATAATTTTACCTTAGAACCAAATAATCTTTCTTTTGGAACTATATCCGAAGTCCAAAGTGCAATATAGATCAAGTGGTTTAGAATCAAATTACTGTAAAACAATCGTATTCTTTTTTTAACATCTTCAAATTTTTATTAAACGGTAACGGATAATACAAGTATTTTTTGATCAGCCATACAAGTATACAATCTTATTCATGCCTATTTTTTTGTGTTTCATCAATTGGTAAGTTTATTTTAATAAAATTAGTAAATTACAATATCAAAAAAATTTAATATTAATTTTGTATGAATTTTTCCTTAATTTTTTTTTTGGTTATATCCATATTTGGTATCTGTAATATTGCATGACTGTACAATGGGATCCACTTTGAATCATAAACACCACACTGAAAGAAAATAAAGAAAAGAAGAAAAACAAGTGAACCCATCCATGTTCTGTCTGAATCCGAGTTACAGAGGAGGAGAAAAGGAAAACCTAAGAGCTAAGAGGACAAGGAAAAGAAAAAAAAAAAAAGAAAAAAAAAAAACCAGAGCAAAAATAAAAATACACAAGGGTCCTGAACATGATAGGTCTCTCTCCCATCTATCTTCTCTGCAATTTCTCTCGAGCAAAACCCTAATTTCAGGTTTTGGGTTTTCCTTCTTTCACTGTAAGTATGAGCAATTATTTTTAATGTACCTATATATATATATATATATATATACACATCGACATACACATATACTTGTTGAGGAGCCTCTCGAATTCCCAATCCTAAACACTCTTCTTCAATTATTCGTTCGATTTGTGCTATTAGCGATTTCGGAGCTCTCTTCTTCTGTCTTTGAATTTGTACGCACTTTCTTTTATTGTATACGTATATCGATCGGTATAGAGATTCTGTTATAGCATGTGTTTGTAGAGCTCTTAGGCTCAGTGATTGATCATGTGTGTGCAACTCTCTTTCGTTTTGGTCTCTCTCTTTACTCTCCTTAGCTTATTGTTTCGTTTAGAGATTGAATGTGTTCGTTGAATTGGGGGATTTTGCTAGAAATTTTGGATTTTGGGATTGTAATTTGGTTGATCGTCTCACTCAATTTAGTTTTTTTCCCCTTAGTGAGTGCTCAATTTGTGATTTTAGTTTGAAAGATCTAGTGTTTTAACAATGCAGGTTAATTTTGATGAGATTTGTGATTCAGTGATTAGAATGAGTGCTCATGAGCTAACTCGATCCGCCAATGGCAATGGTGAGTCTATTCTCGGGATTCCAGATGATTTACGGTGCAAGAGATCGGATGGTAAACAGTGGAGATGCACTGCAATGTCCATGGCTGATAAGACCGTGTGTGAGAAGCACTACATCCAAGCAAAGAAGCGGGCAGCTAATTCTGCTTTCAGGGCGAACCAGAAGAAAGCGAAACGGAGATCATCATTAGGCGAAACAGATACATATTCGGAAGGGAAGATGGATGATTTCGAGTTACCAGTCACCAGCATTGACCACTATAATAACGGTCTTGCCTCTGCTTCCAAGAACAATGGTAGAATAGAGAAGAGACATAATAAAAGCCTGATGCGGTACTCGCCCGAGACACCGATGATGAGGAGTTTCTCTCCACGTGTTGCAGTTGATTTGAACGATGACTTGGGTAGAGATGTTGTAATGTTTGAAGAGGGCTACAGATCGTATAGGACACCACCATCTGTTGCTGTAACGGATCCATCACGCAACAGATCGCACCAAAGCACGAGTCCTATGGTAAATATGCTGTTACTCATTGGTTAGACAGAGAACTTGTACACCCATATGTGTTTGTTTGCTTCTAAGGATTAGAGTAACTCCTTTTATGTGTTGTAGGAATACTCAGCAGCAAGCACAGATGTGTCTGCAGAGTCTTTTGGGGAAATCTGCCATCAATGCCAGAGAAAAGATAGAGATAGAATCATTTCTTGCCTTAAATGCAATCAAAGAGCCTTCTGCGGACATTGTATATCGACAAGGTGTGCTTTCTTTTCTTTCACTCTGTATATAACAGAATTCTGTAAACCTTTGGTAGAAAGAGTTCAACGGTACTGATGGTGTCTCATGCATTTTAAGGTACTCGGAGATATCACTTGAAGAAGTTGAGAAAGTTTGCCCTGCATGTCGTGGTTTGTGTGATTGCAAATCTTGCCTGCGTTCTGATAATACAATAAAGGTGTGTTCTTGTATATCCATAAGATTCAAACGAGTGTGGGAGTTTAAAATTTAGGACCATGAGATGATGATTCTTTGTGAAAAATTGCAGCTTCGGATCCGGGAAATACCCGTTTTGGACAAGTTGCAGTATCTTTATCGCCTATTATCAGCTGTCCTTCCAGTGATAAAGCAGATCCATCTTGAACAATGTATCAGCTGTCCTTCCAGTGATAAAGCAGATCCATCTTGAACAATGTACGGAAGTTGAACTAGAGAAGAGGCTTCGTGGTGAGACGAGTTTTTTTGTTTACACTGACTATTGATGAATTATATATACTACTAACAATTCTTGCGGTTAACAATAGTTTGTTTTTACGTTATAGGAGCTGAGATTGATCTTGTCAGGGCAAGATTGAAAGCAGATGAGCAGATGTGCTGGTACTTTTGATCTATTTTACTTGCCTTTCTTCTTTTGACTTAACACTGCAGCTATTGCTTGTTGAGACTTTTTATTATTGTACATGACTGAAGTTTTGTTTCTTGCAGCAACGTGTGTCGGATACCAGTTGTTGACTACTACCGTCATTGTCCGAACTGCTCATATGACCTTTGCCTAAGATGCTGTCAAGATCTACGGGAAGAGTCTTCAGTTAAGATTAGTGGGACTAACCAAAACATTAGAGAAAGTAAAGGAGCTCCTAAACTAAAACTAAACTTTTCATACAAATTTCCTGAGTGGGAAGCC
Source organism: Arabidopsis lyrata subsp. lyrata (assembly GCF_000004255.2). NCBI lineage: Eukaryota > Viridiplantae > Streptophyta > Magnoliopsida > Brassicales > Brassicaceae > Arabidopsis > Arabidopsis lyrata. Next base: position 3,456,447 of record NW_003302555.1, on the reverse strand, counting down.
GACGGTGATGGGAGCATCCCTTGCCCTCCTATTGAGTATGGAGGCTGCGGTTCCCGTTCTTTGAATCTCGCTCGCATTTTCAAGATGAATTGGGTCGCAAAGCTTGTGAAAAATGCTGAGGAGATTGTTAATGGTTGCAAATTATCTGATCTTCGGAACCCTGATATGTGTGATTCCAGTTTCTGCAAATTTGCTGAGAGAGAAGAGAGCGGTGACAACTATGTGTACAGTCCGTCGCTTGAAACGATTAAAACTGATGGAGTAGCTAATTTAGAGCAACAATGGGCAGAGGGTCGACTTGTTACTGTGAAAAGGGTACTTGACGACTCATCTTGGTCTAGGTGGGATCCTGAGACTATTTGGAGGGATATAGACGAGCTTTCAGACGAGAAACTGAGAGAACATGATCCATTCTTGAAGGCCATTAATTGCGTGGACGGTTCAGAGGTAAATTTCTTCTTATCTCCTTACCGTCATATTGTTGAGTCACAGATTCAGTAATGTTCATAACTTGATCAACAGGTTGATGTAAGACTTGAGGAGTTTACAAAAGCATATAAAGATGGTAAAAACCAAGAGACAGGTCTTCCACTACTATGGAAGTTAAAGGACTGGCCAAGCCCAAGTGCTTCTGAGGAATTCATTTTCTACCAAAGACCTGAGTTTATCAGAAGTTTTCCGTTTCTAGAGTACATTCATCCCCGGTTAGGCCTTCTGAATGTTGCAGCCAAGTTACCTCATTACTCCCTCCAAAACGACGCAGGTCCAAAGATTTATGTGTCTTGTGGGACATACCAAGAAATTGGTACTGGCGATTCATTGACTAGTATTCACTACAACATGCGTGACATGGTACATTATTCAGCTCTTGGATTATAATTGATCACATCTGTCTTATTTTGGTTAATAAGGGAAACTGGTTTTGTTAGGTCTACTAAGATTCTTGTTAACATATATAATGGATTGAGTCGTTGGAACTGTTAATCAGGTATACCTCTTGGTGCACACATCTGAAGAAACAACATTTGAAAAGGTGAGAGAAACGAAACCTGGTCCAGAAAAACCCGACCAGAAGATGAGCAAAAATGAGTCACTTCTTAACCCTGAGGAAAAATTAAGGGATGGAGAGTTACATGAACTATCACTTGGTGAAGCCAATATGGAGAAGAATGAACCTGAGTTGGCGTTGACTATGAATCCAGAGAACTTAACGGAAAACGGTCACAACATGGAATCTTCTTGCACATCTTCAGGTGCAGGAGGAGCCCAGTGGGATGTCTTTCGACGGCAAGACGTCCCAAAGCTGGCCGAGTATTTGCTGAGAACATTCCAGAACCCTGATAATATCCAGACTGATTTTGTAAGTCTTACTTGCTAAATCAAACAAATGAAGTGTGTAAGTCTTGTATGTCGAATGATTGAGTTTCCTATTTGTTTACGCTTGTTTCAGGTGTCACGCCCGTTGTATGAAGGATTGTTCTTAAATGAACACCACAAGAGACAACTAAGAGACGAGTTTGGTAGGAAAAACAAACATTCTGTTCCCTGTTCTATTTCCAAACACTTATTGCTTGGAAACCTGAGGGATGACTCTTGCTATTGTTTCAGGAGTTGAGCCATGGACATTTGAGCAACATTGGGGTGAGGCTATCTTCATTCCGGCTGGATGTCCGTTCCAAATCAAGAATCTTCAGGTAAATTTATTTCTATGCAATATTATTCCACTCAGTTTCTTTTCTCTTGAGCTAAACTAAACTTTTTTTTTTCGCATGTATACAATTCTCAGTCGAATATTCAGGTGGCACTTGACTTCTTGTGCCCTGAAAGCGTTGAAGAGTCAGCAAGACTAGCTGAAGAAATCAGGTGTTTACCAAACGACCACGAGGCAAAACTTCAGATTCTAGAGGTAACAAATCTTTGATTCTGCCTTCCCTTAGAACAAACTATTAACCATCTCAGTGCCTTCAGTTGTAACTCTTGGAAATGGTTTGGGTTCTTAATTCAGATTGGAAAGATATCGTTATACGCAGCTAGCTCAGCCATTAAAGAGGTTCAGAAACTGGTCTTGGATCCAAAGTAAGTAAAAAAGAATTGACACTAAAACTAATCTAAAGAGTATGAAGTGAATTTGAACTGACAATTTTTGAAATTTGGTTCCTTTTGTTATGGCTGCAAAAGATTTGGAGCAGAGCTTGGTTTTGAGGACTCGAACTTAACCAAAGCAGTCTCTCACAACTTAAACAAGGCAACCAAGCGGCCTCAGCAAATGAGCTGCACTTAATCAGTCAAGATTTGTATAGTAGTATAAAAATCATTGTTGTGACTTTAGTTTAGACTACTATTCAGGATTTGTAATGTATCTATGACTCTGTGTATATCATGCTTCATAAAGTATATTCATAACCATCAGTATTCCACATAATTTTTCTGGATATAGACCATATGAAAGTTACTTCAAATAATTCCTAAGCAAACCAATAATAGAAACATTACTTCGGTCTAATAATGGAAATAATAAGAATAACAAAGGAATAAAACCCTTTGTGTAAAAATCTCTCTTTTGTACACACTTATTCTTCAGCATTCAACAAGGCCAATCTTCTCACATCCAGCGATCAAAACTTTCAGACTTAAGTCCATTTCAGTCCTTAGCCACGCCTGAATGGAAGCTTCAAAACAATCGGTGGAAGTTTACGGTATTCAGTTAGAACCGGCCTTGACTCCTGTACTCGATCCAGAGCCTTACTCTCAGTTCTTGCTTCATTGAGAAGATAGCCAGGCTTTGAATCCTCTATTTGATCCAAGGGCTTACTTGTTGGTGCTTTCTTTATAAAACTGCTTCTATCTTCTCTTCGGTGCTCCAAGTCTGCACTCCCATTTCTTTTACATGCTTTAGCTGAGCGCTTTTTCTTCGTTGAACTTTCACGTTTTCTCGGTTCTGGTTTACTCGTGCTTTTCATTCTCTTGGTTGTAAGAAAGTCGGACTCCAGAGCTTCCAGAGCCCGAGTGGTCAATGGTCGCTTTCTTGTGCTCTGTCTTCTAGGACCATCTGTATCACCCTGTTGGTCGCGTTGTTCTTTAGATGAACCCACTTCTTGAGTAGTTCCCAGATCACTGGAAGGAGATCCATTGGTGTTCGAGCCTGAAATGGAAGGGAGATCAACTGCTTGCTTTTGTTCCAGATCATTGGAAGAAGCTCGTTTTTTGTCCGACTCAGACACTGAACAGAACCCATTTGTTTTTTGTTTTGCCGAAATGAGTTCATGGGCAGTTCTTATCTTCCCTGGAAAACAGTTCTTGTCTACACCGGCGATGGAATTTAACCCACTTGGTTCAATCTCTGTCGTTTCTTGAATCTCAACAAGCGAAGAAGACGGCTCAGTTCCAGTCTTTTTTGATTGATCAGACTTTAAGTTCAGGTGCTCAACTGACAGCACAGTCTCCTTTTCCTGATTCATCTTTTCACAAGTGATATTTTGGTCTTGGCCCGCACATAGACTTTGCTGCTCTGATTCAAGACAAACAGTCCTTGTTGTGTCATCACCTGGTAAATGCTTGACCACTGGACTTTCTCTTGAAATGCAAGCACTGAGCCGTCTGCGTTTCAAATATGGTGCAGAATTTACAGAATGATAATTTGTTTCTGTTCGAGGGGTAGACCGAGGTTTAATAACCCTCTTTGATGAATGCTTCGCCTTCTCCAAAGTCTTCTCCTCCTTTATACCAGCATCACCCCCCACACAACCCTTTTTTGTGTCATCACTTGGTAAATATCTCCATCTTCTAAACCCAGATGATTTTTCGCAGTGGTCTACACTCGTATCAATAATCGTGAATCGCATTGGGTCATCCACTTGGTTCTTGACATCCAGAGGCCTCACTTGAGACTTTTCCACATTCTGACTGTCCAGGGAATTTTTAAGGGCAGAATAATCTTTAGCTCCAAGACGAGCCTTTGGCTCAGAAACTACTAGAGACTCTGCATTCAGATTCCGTAAATCACACAACTTTCCTTCAGCAGCCAAACTAGTGTCCACAACAGTGAATTTCATTCCCAGAGTTCCACGGTTAGAACATGGAGACTTGAGGTAACGGTGTCTTTGACTATCACGTGGGGAAGAATCTTCGTCTGACTGGTCAGAAGAGTTCTCAGCAGCAACAAATTCGTTGGTAGCCGCTTCTCTGACCTCTCCTCCTGTTTCATATTCAAGAAGTTCAGGTTCCGACACAACCTTTGTTAGAATATCACTGATGGAATCAAAGTAATGATCGCCTTTGACAAGCTCCTGTCTTGAAAACTTTTTCACGCCAGGGACAATGAAAACAATGTAATCCTTAGATTTGAAATAGCCTCGGTCCTCAGGCTGCTGTGAACGCCATCCTCTGGCTAGTAAACGCGGCCATACAGCATCCCAGAATATATCATTGCAACGGGCTTTGCTCAGACGCGAACAGCCAGTTAATTGATTTATTATGCCAGCGGAAGTGAGTGAATTGTAATCCCCTACGCCCGGGACCGAAGAAGGTTTTGAAGAAACAGTGAACCATGGTTTGGTCTTCATTGGTGCTGATGTAGGAACCGTGAGATCTTCTTTTTCTTTACCAATCGCCACAGCGTCTACCAGAAGCCTCAGACCCACAAGATTCCTCACTGAGCTTACGTATTTCTCCAGAGTGATATTACCTTCAGCAAATGACTTTGAGACCTGCGAATAGTAAGATCAATGAACAGAACAAATATATAGTGATTAAGCATTCCGCAGTAGGATGTGAAAGAGACTCACATCCACGAGCATCTGTTTCTGAGGTTCATCAGGAATAGAAGGCATCAAACGGGTTAACAACTGTTGTTGCCTCCAACCTGAATAGAGCTTTCTTCCATATACACATTTCCGGTTGCGCTTCTTGCGGGATTCAGACCAACTGTGGTACTTTGCAGAATTGTAGAACTTCCCATAGTAAAACAACATTACGTCTCCTATTCCTTTGTTCTCCATGAAATTCTTCACCTGAGTAAAGTTCTTCCCAAATGTATACATACCAAGAACAAAGCTAGCGACCTCCAAATCTTCCCAAGAACTGGACGGTATCTCAGGAACAGCCTGAAGATTCAATCTTTGCTTATTGGGGGCCGAATTCTTGTCACTCTTTCCTCTGATCTTGGCAGAGCAACGGCTTTTTTTGGCTCTTAAAGACTTCAAAGATTGGTTCATGTCAACATTATCATCTCCATTTCCTTGTCCTCTTCTATGTTTGTCTTTCCACATCACTTGGACAGGTAGTCCGACGAGAAAAGAATTCGAAGAATCATCCAAAGCAACAGGAGTCGAAAGAAACACATCACGCTTGGATGCAGACATCATAGGAGGAATCTCGACCTGAAACTCATCTCCAACACGAGGCTCAACTTGTGGATCTCCGCAGGCAAACTCGTCATCATAGGAATCTTCTTCGATAACAGCTGTTTCTTCCATAAGATTATTTTCCCCATCCATCAGAAGAACCATGCTCAGCGTAGTGAAACCTGAACAAGCGCAAAAGAACTGCATTTCAACATCAAAAGAATCTCAAACTGTTTGAAAAATGTAATCTTTTCAAGAACATACAAACTGTAAACATCTAAATCAAACAGCAACGGGAAATCAATCCTAGTTTCTGACTACTAAGAAGCAAAAACACAAAGATAAAAGACCCAACTTTGAAATTCAGTTCCTTAAGGATGAACATTGAAATTAACTATGAAAGATACAAACAAACCGCAAGGAGCTGAAAGAAAATACATTGTCCAGAGCGACACGACGGGGTAAAGTATAAAGCTCTGATATTTAAGATCAAACTGATGATTCAACTACCTCAGATCGTGAAAGAAGTTGTTGAGGGATACCAAATACATTCGATTCAATCAAAAGACTTGATCATTGAAAGAAACAGAGACACGGGAATTAAAGCACAACCCACAAAAGCACAAAGATAAAATCTAGTGTTTTCAGAGGCAAATTCCGTAGAACCACTGACCCAGATTCATAATCTCGCAAATTCAGACCTGATCAAAGCAAAGCCCATAAGCATCGGTCCCGAACATGAACAAGTTGTATGGAATTCTCAATGATCTCGTAAAGGATTAACCCAAGAGACGAACATATGACAATGGTATGCAAGAAAAGCAGCAAAAGTCGAAATCTTTACGCAAGAGACAAAAACATGGAAACACAAACTCTAAAACAAAAGCTGGGTACTTTGATGCTAAAAGGATCTCCGATTGTTAGTTTCCTCACAAACCAGTGGCGTTGCGACACAAGAAACCCCAGAAAGAGGAAAGCAAACCCGAAAACATGAATTGCCAAACACGGCATAAGAGATAGATTTGATAACCTGACTTAGTTTATGAGATGTCTCAACTTTGCAATGTTGGAGATTGTGGCACTGTGAGAATCTGGAGTTGGCTACAAGAACAAAGAAAACGAAGAATTGTTCGTGTTTGTGGATAGAGAGAAAGAGCACTGGTCGCTCTTTCAACACGAAGTCTTCGAGAGAAGAATGAGGCACATAAGGAGAGAAATATATGAGAGAGTCGAATATAAAGATCTTTTTTTTATATGCACTTTGGAGATTATCATTGGCTATTTTTTAAGAGTTTTTTAGTAGAGAGAGTTTATTGTTTTCAGTTTAAGTGTTCAATGTTACAATACTCTAAAGTTGTGGACGTGTTTTGTGTTCTCCATTATTCCCATTGGGTCTGCTACTCCTAGGTTAAATTATCGTTTTTTCTCTTCTTTTACGGTAATTGATGATATCATTTCATGCTCAATCAATCTATTAACATAATATGATTTGGTGCACAATTTTTTTTTAACATAATATGATGTAAAAAAGGTTTTAAAAAAAAAAGGTTTTTCTAAAAAAAAGGTTACAAAAGATTTGCAGTATTTTTTTTAATATTTTGTATGAACTGTATTCATACATGTTTCAAACTATTTTAGGGAAACTTCGCTAAATGGAAATGGAAATGTTCGCATGTTTAGTCAAATAATTTGAAATTTTACTAAAATACTATATTATCAAATGATAAAAATGTACCCAAAAAAACCCACGATGAACTTATCACATTTATGATGAACTCTCGTATTAGAGATAGAAAAAAATTAGTGTCATGTATAAATTACATAGGTAAAAGTAAAATCATCTAAAATTAAATAGACAAAAGCATCAATTTGTTTACTATTTCATAATAAACTATATAAATTATATATCACTCAATTTAGTTTGGTTTATTTCATTTGAAATTTTGAAGTGCTGTACTTTTAGACTTATTGTTTTCTTAATTCAAAAAAGTCTTAGATAAATAAAACAAGTTCACCTTAAAGCCAAGGTAAGATTTTGTGGCTTCAAAGTTCATATTGGGCTAAAAATAGAAAGACCCATGGACGTAGAAAAAGTGAAACAAACTTATATCAGAAAACAGAAAGCCCATAAGGCCATCAAATGAATCAGGTCGTCTGTCTTCTTTCTTTTTGATCATGCATGTGGTCTTCATTCCTTGAAAGGCTGAAAACATGCCCGGTCAAATGAAAGTTAGTAGTCCGAACAAAGAAAATAATTTGTAGTTCATTTCGTAGTAAACGTTTGTATTAAACCATTTGCTAAATAAAGTTTTAGTAAAAAAATAAACAAATTTGATCGTCCCAATCTTTGACTCAGCCGGCTTGTCCTTCCAACTAAGTTTGTTGAAAAAAATTATTTGAAAAACCTTTAAATTTAACACTTAGGTTTGAAAACATTTTGTTATTAAAATCTTATTAAGAAATTAAAATGATTAATTGAAAACATTATTTGAAAAACCTTTAAATTTGAAAATAAAAATTGAAAACCTTTTATTTGGGAAAAAAAATCATTAAAATAAAAGCTACCTAATATCTTGATCGGAAAAAAAATCAAATCAAATATTCGTCATAAAAAAAAGGAAATTAAGAAAGATACCTGCTCCGAATCCGATGGTCCTGATATCGACGAAACACAGATTGGATCGTTTATCCTCATGCGAGATGATACACCAAAGCTGCTATAGGCTCGTCGCTTTCATGCTCGTCTTTATCCTCTTTCCCGCTTTTTTTGCATCATTCGCCGTCGTGGTGTATTAGAATGTCCCACATTGCTTGGGATTAAGATCTTTGGGTAGTATATAAAGGATGTGGCAATCCTTAACTCTTGAGCTAGCTTTTGGGTTAAGTTAGACCACATTCCTAATATGGTATCAGAGCCATGTTCTCTGCAGAAGCTGAGTACAGAGCTTTAGCTTTGGCGACTTGTGAGATAGTCTGGTTATACACTTTACTCACATCTTTAAAGACTTCTCCAACAGTGCCTATTCTATTTTCAGATAGTACTGCAGCTATATACATTGCAACAAACCAGTCTTCCACGAGAGAACCAAACATATAGAGATAGACTGTCATACAGTTAGAGAAAGACTGGACAATGGCGAACTCAAGCTACTTCATGTGAGAACTGAAGATCAAGTAGCTGATATTTTGACTAAACCGTTGTTTCCCCATCAATTCGAGCATCTTAAATCCAAGATGAACATTCTTAACATTTTTGAATGCTCATCTTGAGGGGGCATATCAGATTATATATGTTGGTTTAGCAGGTTTAGTCATTGGTTTAGTCATTGTATAGTATAAATACTTGTACTGTAATCATCAATGAATAACGAGAAATGTTTTGATAAAATCTCTAACAAACTTTCTCAAACTCTCTCTTCTTCTTCAATCGTAATATGGTATCAGAGCCCAAGGTTGGCCCAACAAGCAAATTCCCACAAAAATGGTTTCCCACCTATGTGGCCCATATAAGTGGCATGTCTTGTTGTATTTCCGAGATGTTGGGCTTGGGCCGTTTCCCGTTGGACCGTTTCCCACCCACATCTCGAGGAGGCCTATTAGAATGTCCCACATTGCTTGGGATTAAGATCTTTGGGTAGTATATAAAGGATGTGGCAATCCTTAATCTTGAGCTAACTTTTGGGTTAAGTTAGGCCACATTCCTAATATGGTGTTCTCCTTCGCCGTCATTGACATAATCCACCGGTGAAAGTGTCTCGGTGGCATGAAAGGGACTTGACATGAAATCAGGAGATAGAGACCTGAAATCGATTGCGTGAAGACAGAGGAGATCAATCACGAAGAATTCTTTTGTTTTTTGGTTTCGAAGAAGAAGAAGAGAGAATGAGTGAAGTGATGTTGGAGATTAGCGTTTATGTATTTATAAGCACACGTTCTTCAAATTAGAAAAAAGGTTCAGAAGCTGGTCTTGGATCCAAAGTAAGTCAAAAAGAACTTTAGCCAAAACTAATCTAAAGAGTGTCAAGGAATTTGAAGTGACAATTTGGTTCCTATGTTATTGGCTGCAAAAGTTTTGTAGTAGAGCTTGGTTTTGAGGACTCTAGCTTAACCAAAGCTTCTCTCAAAACGTAGACAAGGCAACCAAGCGACCACAGCAAATGAGCTTCACTTAAATCAGTCAAGATTTGTATAAAAATCATTCTTGTGACTTTAGTTTAGACTACTTACTACTGTTCATGAGGATTTGTATGTATCTATGACTCTCTGTATATCATGCTTGATCAATTATATTCATAACCTTCATTATTCAACTTAGCTTTTCTGGATATCAACCATATAAAAACTTACTTTAAATAACTCCCAAGCAAACCAATAATAGAAACATTACTTCTGTCTAATAATGGAAATAATAAGAATAACAAAGGAATAAAACCCTTGTGTGTAAATCTCTCTTCTGTACGCATTTATTCTTCAGCATTCATCAGCAAGGCCAATCTTCTCACATTCAGTGATCAAAATTTTCAAACTTAAGTCCGTTGACCTCCTTACCCACGCCTGAATGGAAGCTTCAAAACAATCGGTGGAAGTTTACGGTATTCAGTTAGGACCGGCCTTGACTCCTGTATTCGATCCAGATCCTTACTCTCAGTTCTTGCTTCATTAAGAAGATAGCTAGGCTTGAAATCCTCTATTTGATCCAAGGCCTTACTTGTTGGTGCTTTCTTTATAAAAATGCTTCTATCTTCTCCTCTGTGCTCCAAGTCTGCACCCCCATTTCTTTTACATGCTTTAGCTGAGCGCTTTTTCTTCGTTGAACCTTCACGTTTTCTCGGTTCTGGTTTAGTCGTACTTTTCATTCTCTTGGTTGTAAGAAACCCGGATTCCAGAGCTTCCAGAGCCCGAGTGGTCAATGGTCGCTTTCGTGTGCTCTGTCTTCTAGGACCATCTGTATTACCCTGTTGGTCGTGTTGTTCTTTAGATGAACCCACTTCTTGAGTAGTTCCCAGATCACTGGAACGGGATCCATTGGTGTTCGAGCCTGAAATGGAAGGGAGCTCAACTGCTTGCTTTTGTTCCAGATCATTAAAAGAAGCTCGTTTTTTGTCCGACTCTGACACTGAACAGAGCTCATTTGTTTTTTGTTCTGCCGAAATGAGTTCATGGGCAGTTCTTATCTTCCCTGGAGAACAGTTCTTGTCTACACCGGAGATGGAATTTAACCCACTTGGTTCAATCTCTGTCGTTTCTTGAATCTCAACGAGCGAAGAAGACGGCCCAGTTCCAGTCTTTTTTGATTGATCAGACTTTAAGTTCATATGCTCAACCAACAGCACAGTCTCCTTTTCCGGATTCATCTCTTCACCAGTGCTAGTTTGGTGTTGGACTGCACATATACTTTGCTGCTCTGATTCAAGGCAAATAGTCCTTTTTGTGTCATCATCACCTGGTAAATGTTTGAACACTGGACTTTCTCTTGAAATGCAAGCACTGAGCCGTCTGCGTTTCAAATATGGTGCAGAATTTACTGAATGATAATTTGTTTCTGCTCGAGGGGTAGACCTAGGCTTAATCACCCTCTTTGATGGATCCTTGGCCTTCTCCAAATTCTTCTCCTCCTTTATACCAGCATCACCCCCCACACAACCCTTTTTTGTGTCATCACTTGGTAAATATCTCCATCTTCTAAACCCAGATGATTTTTCGCAGTGGTCTACACTCGTATCAATAATTGTGAATCGCATTGGGTCATCCACTTGGTTCTTGGCATCCAGAGGCCTCACTTGAGACTTTTCCACATTCTTACTGTCCATGGAATTTTTAAGCGCAGAAGAATCTTTAGCTCCTAGACGAGCCTTTGGCTCAGAAACTACTAGAGACTCTGCATTCAGATTCCGTAAATCACACAACTTTCCTTCAGCAGCCAAACTAGTGTCCACAACAGTGAATTTCATTCCCAGAGTTCCACGGTTAGAACATGGAGACTTGAGGTAACGGTGTCTTTGACTATCAGACGGGGAAGAATCTTCATCTGACTGGTCAGAACAGTTATCAGCAGCAACGAATTCGTTGGTAGCCGCTTCTCTGATCTCTCCTCCTGTTTCATACTCAATAAGTTCAGGCTCCGACACAACCTTTGTTAGAATATCACTGACAGAATCAAAGTAATGTTCGCCTTTGACAAGCTTCTGTCTTGAAAACTTTTTCACGCCAGGGACAATGAAAACAATATAATCCTTAGATTTGAAATAGCCTCGGTCCTCGGGCTGCTGTGAACACCATCCTCTGGCTAGCAAACGCGGCCATATAGCGTCCCAGAATATATCATTGCAACGGGCTTTGCTCAGACGTGAACAGCCAGTTAATTGATTTATTATGCCAGCGGATGTGAGTGAATTGTAATCCCCTACTCCCGGGACCGAAGAAGGTTTTGAAGAGACAGTGAACCATGGTTTGGTCTTCATTGGTGCTGATGTAGGAACCGTGAGATCTTCTTTTTCTTTACCAATCGCCACAGCGTCTACCAGAAGCCTCAGACCCACAAGATTCTTCACTGAGCTTACGTATTTCTCCAGAGTGATATTACCTTCAGCAAATGACTTTGAGACCTGCGAATAGTAAGATCAATGAACAGAACAAATATATAGTGATTAAGCATTCCGCAGTAGGATGTGAAAGAGACTCACATCCACGAGCATCTGTTTCTGAGGTTCATCAGGAATAGAAGGCATCAAACGGGTTAACAACTGTTGTTGCCTCCAACCTGAATAGAGCTTTCTTCCATATACACATTTCCGGTTGCGCTTCTTGCGGGATTCAGACCAACTGTGGTACTTTGCAGAATTGTGGAACTTCCCATAGTAAAAAAACATTACCTCTCCTATTCCTTTGTTCTCCATGAAATTCTTCACCTGAGTAAAGTTCTTCCCAAATGTATACAGACCAAGAACAAAGCTAGCCACCTCCAAATCTTCCCAGGAACTGGATGGTATCGCAGGAACAGCCTCAAGATTCAATCTTTGATTCTTGGGGGCCGAATTCTTGTCACTCTTTCCTCTGATATTGGCAGAGCAACGGCTTTTTTTGGCTCTTAAAGACTTCAAAGATTGGTTCATGTCAACATTATCATCTCCATTTCCTTGTCCTCTTCTATGTTTGTCTATCCACATCACTTGGACAGGTAGTCCAACGAGAAAAGAATACGAAGAATCATCCAAAGCAACAGGAGTCGAAAGAAACACATCACGCTTGGATGCAGACATCATAGGAGGAATCTCGACCTGAAATTCATCTCCAACACGAGGCTCAACTTGTGGATCTCCGCAGGCAAATTCATCATCATATGAATCTTCGATAACAGCTGTTTCTTCCATAAGATTATTTTCTCCATCCATCAGAAGAACCATGCTCAGCGTAGTGAAACCTGAACAAGAGCAAAAGAACTGCATTTTCAACATTAAAAGTTTTCAACATTTTCAAAAGAACAGATATGTACTCAAACAGCAAAGGGAAATCAATCCTAGTTTCAACAGCTCAAACTGTTGGAAAAATGTAAACTTTCAAGAAGATACAAACTTGTAAACATCTAAATCAAACAGCAAAGGGAAATCAATCCTAGTTTCGTGGCAAACAGATATGTACAATATCTGACAACTAAGAAGCAAAAACACAAAGATAAAAGACCCAACTTTGTAATACATTACCCTGAGTATGAACATTGAAATTAACTATGAAAGATACAAACAAAACCGCAAGGAGCTCAAATACACACATTGTCCAGAGCAACACGACGGGGAAAAGTAATAAAGCTCAGATATTTAAGATCAAACTGAAGATTCAACTACCTCAGATCGTGAAAAAAGTTGTTGAGGGATACCAAATACATTCGATTCATTCCAAGAAGACATGATCAATTGAACAAACACAGACACGGGAATTAAAGCAGAACCCACAAAAGCACGAAGACGAGGACAAAGATAAAATCTAGTGTTTTCAGAGCCAATTTTCTAAGAACCACTGACCCAGATTCATAATCAGACCTGATCAAAGCAAAACCCGTAAGCATCGATCCCAAACATGAACAAGTTGTATGGAATTCTCAATGATCTCGTAAAGGATTAACCCAAGAGACGAACATATGACAATGGTATGCAAGGAAAGCAGGAAAAGTCGAAATCTTTACGCAAGAGACAAAAACATGGAAACACAAATTCTAAAACAAAAGGTGGGTACTTGATCTCAAAAGCATCTCCGATCGTTAGTTTCCTCGATTTCTAGGCATAAAGAAGTAGCGTTGCGACACAAGAAACCCCAGAAAGAGGAAAGCAGACCCGAAAACGTGAATTGCCAAACACGGCATAAGGAGAGAGATTTGATAACCTGAGTTAGTTTATGAGATGTCTCAACTTCGCAATGTTGGAGATTGTGACACTGTGAGAATCTGGAGTTGGCTACAAGAACAAACAAAACGAAGAATTGTTCGTGTTTGTGGATAGAGAGAAACAGCACTGGTCGCTCTTTCAACACGAAGTCTTCGAGAGGAGAATGAGGCACATAGGGAGAGCAAAATATGAGAGAGTCGAATATAAAGATTTTTTTTTATATGCACTTTAGAGATTTTCATTGGCTATTTTTTAAGGGTTTATTTGAGTGTTTTTATTGTTTTCAGTTTTAAGTGTTCAAAGTTAAATTACTCTAAAGTTGTGGACGTGTTTTGTGTTCTCCATTACTCCATTCGGTGTGCTACTCCTAGGTTTATTTATCGTTTTTTTTTTCCTTTTTAGTTTTTACGGCAATGGATGATATATCGTTTCATGCTAAAATTTCAATCAATATTAACATAATATGATGTAGAAAAAAAAAGGTTATAAAGGATTTATAGTATTTTAAATATATATTGTATGAACCGTATACATAAACGTTTCAAACTATTTTAGGGAAGTTTTGCTAAATGGAAATATTCCAATTTTAGTTAAATTAAATAATTTGAATTTTTATTTAATTACTATATTATTAAATGATAAAAGTGTACCGAATAAAACTTATGATGACCTTATTGTATTTTATGATGAACACTCGTATCGTAGAAATATAAATTCATAATTAAAAAACGAAAAAAAATCAACGTCATGTTTAAATTACATAGGTAAAGTAAAAGTAAAACCATCACATAGGTAAAAAAACCATCAATTTTCTCACTATTTATAATAAACTATATAGATTAAATATCAATCAGTTTAGTTTGGTTTATTTGATTTGAAGTGCTGTAATTTTATACATATAGTTTTCTTTTGCCAAAATAATTCAAAAAAGTGTTAGATAAATAAAACAAGTAGTTCACCTTTGGCCGAAGTAAAAAAAAAAAAGGTCGATGGATTTTGTGGCTTCAAAGTTCATATTGGGCTAAATATAGAAAGACCCATAGACGAAAAGTGAACGAAACTTAATATCAGAAAACAGAAAGCCCATAGGGCTATAAAACCATGTCGTGTGTCTTCATCTTTTTGATCTTGTACATGGTCCTCATTACTTGAAAGGCTGAAAACATACATGTCCGGTCAAATGAAAGTAGTAGTCCGCACAAAGAAATTTTTTGTAGTTTATTTCATAGTTAAAGTTTGTAAAACCGTATTAAACTATTTGCTAAATAAATTTTAGTAAAAAATAAACAAATTTTAGTAAGAAATAAACAAATAAAAAATAATCATATTTTATGTTCATTTCTGTTCTTTTTTTATTGTTACAACATAATTCAAGGCATGCAAAACGTAAAATTGTTTTCAGTTTGGGTTCTGACTTGGAAAAGAGAATAATACACCACCAATACACATATTAATGAAATGAGAATAATATAATATTTCAAATGGGTTACAAAAGACATCATTAGCGAATTATTTATCATATTTAAAGCATGCATACAATATAATTACCAAGCAAAAAATTAAAAATATGAGACCGTTAACAACTTTCCAATTAAAATCCTTCAATTGATAAATTAAAGGGAAAAAGTGAAATGCTTTTCACAAAGCGATGAACGATCTAACTTACAGACACTTTTTTTTAATTGGTTGTGCATGGTTAAGTGGGAAAACGGCCATTTTCAACCCAAACTATTTGGGGACAGGTTTTTCCAACCCAAACTAAGGCCCTCCGTCAATTTCTACCCAAACTCAAAACTAATTCAAATTCAAAACCTAAACTAATGAAAATTAGCCGATTTCAACACGACAGAAGACGGTGTTAGTTCGGGATTTAACGGCTGCTGAGTCAGCGATATCGTGGCATTGACGTGGAGGGAAAACGGCCATTTTCAACCCCAACTATTTGGGGGCGGGTTTTTCCAACCCAAACTATTTGGGGGCGAGAAAAAATAAAACGTCGTTTTCACTGACGTGGCTTCTGGTCAATGAAAACGACGACGTTTTATTTTTTTCCCCTTCAAACGACGAAACGACGTCGTTTTAATTTTGAGGAAAATTTAAAATTAGGGTTCTTCATTTTCTCTCGAAACAGAAAAATGTTCGTCGATTTTATGAATTCACAGGTACTGTAAACGGAATCTGAAAGAAATATAGCAATAGCAAGAAAAAGCAAAATTTGTTCCTGATGTGTCCGTCTAAAGATTTTGTCTTTCTTCCTGCAGAGGAATCATTGTACATACATTCTATCTGGAAACTTGTCTGAAATCAATTGTATTTATAGTCTCGTGACCTGAATCATCATCACTACAATTCACAAAAATCTCAATCTGCATAACAATTCATGAACTCTAAAGCTATGGTACCACACTGCCATTCATTAAAATTTCAACTCGACACAAATGGAGACAATACCATATTGTTTTAGAAATCATACAACCCCAAGATCCATCACATGGTAAATAAATAGTTTTTCTCTCACGACCCAACTACAAGATTACATGAATATAACAGCAGCTTGGGTTTTGAATTTAAATTAGTTTTGAGTTTGGGTAGAAATTGACGGGGGGTCTTAGTTTGGGTTGGAAAAACCCGCCTCCAAATAGTTGGGGTTGAAAATGGCCGTTTTCCCGCCACGTCAATGCCACGATATCGCTGACTCAGCAGCCGTTAAATCCCGAACTAACACCGTCTTCTGTCGTGTTGAAATCGGCTAATTTTCATTAGTTTAGGTTTTGAATTTGAATTAGTTTTGAGTTTCGGTAGAAATTGACGGGGGGTCTTAGTTTGGGTTGGAAAAACCCGCCCCCAAATAGTTGGGGTTGAAAATGGCCGTTTTCCCCATGGTTAAGTCAACCCAGTTTCGAAGTATGTAGAACAACTTTATAAATCGCATAATCCGGTTTTAAATGACGTATTCTAATTTTTTTGTTTTGTTCTAAGTACGTATATCCTAAGTTCTTACGTAAATTAAATATATGTCTCTAAAAAGATTATAATAATTGTTAAGCCTCTCTAGACCATGAATAAAGTGCAGAATGTAAAGGAAATGCTCTAATAAGAACTTCAAAAAAAAAAAAAAAATAGCAGGAACTCGAACAAAAATGTGTGTTCACAAATCTCCTTAGATTTTTTTTTTTTTTTTTTCGTAACGAAAGATTTATTGTTTTCCTCAAAAAGTTATAAAATCATGATATTTTGATAATTCAATCTACAAGATATAAACTTCAAAAACACATCTCGATTTTCCATCCAACTGATCCGTAAAATTGTACTCAAACCAATATCATTTCGCCGCTGCTAGATGCATCGATCAGGCAAATGAGCAAACGAACATGACCAAAATTATATTCATAATGTCTCATGCGGCTTTAAACTGTTCGAATAACCCAGACGCTGAGGGTTTGAACCCATATCTAAGATGCACATGCTCATAATATATAAACCAATGACTTATATATATTTGGTGAATTTTTGCGCAGTATGCTAACAAGTATTTGTTTTTAAAACATATTAAAAACAAAAGTCAAATGGATGCGAGTGGGATATGATCCGTACTAGATTATGCGGATTGCGTGCCTCGAATTTCATATTTTCTAATACAATTAAGGTTTTGACATTCCATAAGCCAACCATTGCTCCATCAAGAATAATTTCCTTTACGAAAGTAGCTAGGCTCTAATCAAAATTAGAGTTAAGATCTAATTTTAGATATTAATTTAGTATTAACATGTCATATACGTACGTAGAAATCCGTATGTATAGACTGATTGGTGATGCATATGGATCAAGCTAAACCACGATCACAAATATTTCACCGATTCGAAACGTATAAACAATTTTCTACTATGTATATTGTTTCATTTTATTACAATCTCTTGGGAATATATAAAACATTAATTTGGATTTAAATAAGTACCTCTAAATGGAAACTGCGAATTAATACCCACAATGAAAATTCACGATTAGAACAAGAGATAGAAGAATATTTTGGACTTGGTTGCAAAATAAAGATCAGAAACATGAGTAATTCATTAGAGAAAAGTAAACTAGTGATACAAATAATGAACTACATCCACAACATAATATATCATGCTTATATATGCTTAATTCACATACATACAGAGACAGAATCTTAGACATATTATATATAGTATGTAATAAATTAAGAGGTAGGTTCAAGTAGCACATCTACTCATCATACACATATACACCTATATATACATCTATATATAGAGAGAGGGTTATATTGGATAACCTGTATAAAAAGATTATAAGAGAAGCGAGAGCTGATAGTATCACTAAAACAAGAAGAGAAAAATGACAGACGAAGATAGATTGTTACCAATAGCCAATGTAGGGAGACTTATGAAGCAAATCCTACCATCAAATGCAAAGATCTCAAAAGAAGCAAAACAAACAGTTCAAGAGTGTGCAACAGAGTTCATAAGCTTTGTTACATGCGAAGCCTCGGACAAGTGCCACAGGGAGAATCGAAAGACGGTGAATGGAGACGACATCTGGTGGGCTCTCAGCACTCTCGGCCTCGATAACTATGCTGACGCCGTGGGTAGGCATCTTCACAAGTACCGTGAAGCCGAGCGAGAAAGAACTGAGCACAACAAAGGTAGCAATGATAGTGGGAATGAGAAAGAACCCAACACTAGAAGTGATGTACACAACCAATCGACAAAATTTATTAGAGTTGTTGAGAAGGGAAGCAGCTCCTCAGCCCGTTGAACTAGATATCTGTGTTCTGAATCATTTAATATGAAAACAAGAAAGATCTGTAGAGAGACCAAAAGGATTCAATAAATGTTAATGTTTTGAATCGTTAATACAATGTACATGTTTGTAATTGCTTTCTAATTTTGATTTTCTACATATATATAAAGCTAATATATTTCTTCTTGCAAGCAAATAAGGTGTATACATAATTTAGACTTAGAATATTGGTTGGTTTGAACCAGTGGAGGATCCCATGGATATGGAAGTGGAGAAGATAGCAGAAGCAAGGTACTTATAGCTTACTATTGATATCTGTTTCAGTACTTGAACAATGATATTTTACATCATATGCCTTATGGCCTTAATTATGGAGCCTGAGGCTAGTGTTAAGCAAAATAAAGGAGCATTGGGACTTGACCATTTAAAATGAAATTCTAAACAAGTCAGAACGTAATTAGTTCACATGAATGGAAAGATTAAAGATAGCTTAGAAAGTTGACACTTGCAAGATTTTATTTCACATGTAAGTAGATCATGGTCTCTACAAACTTAAGCACAAGATAAAAAATTCCAACTAAGTTAAAGTCAATATTTCTTCTTTGCAAAAACAGCCAATAGAACTAAGAACAAACAATATTGGGGATGATGAGCTTTTTTTGTTTATCGTATAGCTTAAAGAGTTAAAAGTGTTTAGGGTTTGAATAGAGAGGGTAATAGGTTCAGAATTCCAAAAATAACCCCAAGACTATGAGGACCACACAACCTTATGGGTGCACTAAACTCGAAATTTTATATGAGTTTTCAAGATTTGTATATCTTATGACATGCTCGCTTTATGGTTATCTGCAAATGGGGTAGTTTTATATCATCAAATAAATAAGAAAGTTAGAAACAGTTCATGAAAGAAAGATGCAGCCTATAGTTTATGTAGAGCTTTCTTGGGACCACTTCTCAACTATCTTATGTTCTTGCCCGAATCAACTAAGATTGAACAAGTAACATATATAAGAGATTAGTTCAAAGAGACAAAAGCTGAAATCACAAACATCAAGATCTTTATTTATCAATAACTATACCAAGATAGTAAGTAACATTCCACAGTACATTTTAAACTATTAGTATACCAATGTAGTAACACGCAATGTTTTGCTATGTACTAATATTAACCTTAACAATGTTATATCTGACATCTATGTACTTAATGATTCTAGGGATAAATGTTTGTTTCCATTGGCTAAAACCATGGAATCGCGGCATTGAGCTCCTGCACAAGCAGGCAGCGATGCCTCGGGAACCATGAGCGCGAATATTTTAAGGTAACAACAAGTACAACCCACATCCGATGTACCCATTGCGAAGGACAAAGTGAAAGATGAAGAGGACAGGTCCATGTGAAATATAATAGCTTATTATGATGAATTTACTTACAACCATTAAGGTTGCAGCATGGACCAAGAAATATAATAGCTTTATGATGATTTTACGCAAGTTGCTGAACTTGATTCCCATGAAAAAAGAGATGCACGCATGTCAAAAGTTCTTCAGGTAAAAGGAAAAGAGCTATTTGATACCATCTTATTTTTCTCTGGGAGTTATTAACGAATTGTAGTAGAGTGACTTATCGAGAACAAGTCATTTCTAATGAAATTTCAAAGCTTGGTAGATTATGCAAGAACATATATATTTCAGATTAGGTTTTCGTTTAACTGATCACGAGAAACAAGATAAAGAATGTGCAAGATTAATTGGTACACAAATTACTTAAAGAATTTTACAAAACTGTAATCTTCCAAACCTAACTTCGATGATAGTATACTTCTGATGACGAGAACGTTCTCTAAAAGAAAAAGAAAACATCGAAATTATACTTAGGGACAAGGAGTTATGGACGACTATTGGAAGGAGAAAAAGAGAACCATCAGATATTGGCTACAAGAGACCATCAATGACGATAAACTCAGATTTTGACTTTTTTACCCGAAAGGAAAAGAATGAGCATATTAATTTGATGTAATTGGAATTGTTTACACCAGGAGAAAAATGTGGCTAAAGATTTTCTCCTCAAAATCTGATGCAAAAGCTATAACTGAAAGAAAAAGAAAACTCTTTGAATTAGCTTTCCAAAGAGCCAAAGATCACCACAACCAGAATTACGTACGACGAAGGAGTTAAGGATGTTTAAGGCTAGATGTAGACGCATACAAATGTTCCAACAATATGGAACCAAATAAAGACTTTCCCAAAGTTAGAAAAGAGCCAATATATATGAGAAAAAGCTTTTTAAACCAGTTTTTCAATGCACAATCGCCATCAAGATTTTGAGATGAAAGTTGTGATTTGTGACCGTTTAAGGAATATATAATCCAATTGGCCAGTGACGGTGAATGCTGCCCAATGACAACCAACAAACCAAAATGACCATTTTTCACAAATGTCTTGAAAAATTAACTGTTGTCACCAGATAGAGGAATAATATAGAAAAGAGAGACAGAAGCGACTTATATGCGTTTTGAAGAAAGAGTGAGACAAACAACATTAGAGAACGAGCGAGAAAATATACGCTTGTAAAAAGTCATGTCTATGAGAAAGTTAAAATCCAGCAACTTTAAAAGGTATAAGACTCACTACAACAAATAAAACATAGAACACTTGGATTATTTACAGAGTTTTATAAAAACTTAGAATCGAACTCTTTTTCCTTCAAAGTCATGTGTGGCCGAGTGTTGGATTTAGCCCTAATTTACATGTCTTCCAAGACTAAATCTACGAGACAATGTAATTTCATGGATACATATATGGTTCAAACATGAAGTCTCTTCTCCATCAAATAATGTCAACTTGAAATGCATGACACGATTTTCTCCCTATATTACATGTCTACGGAGAATATATGTACGAGACAATGTAATTTCATGGATAATGTAAATGGAGTTTAACCCGATAATAAATGGTGTGGGATGTAAATGTAATGATTCACTCTCTTTAATTTAACATACTACGAGTTGACAAAAGAAATATTAAAGAAAAACTACTAAAAAACATATGGCTTGTTTTTTGTTTTTTTTTACTTTGCTTCAAAACACAAGAAATATATATATAATTAAATGATATGAATAAGAATTAGAAAAATGAGTATAATTCCCAACTTTCTTTAAGAAAATGAAAGTTAGTTTGTTTTTTTTAACATCTGAAAAGACAGGGTTAATTTTTTTAAATATCAAATAAAAGAAAATACTGGATTCAATTTGAGAATGGAAATATTTTTGGATCCTCGTCTAATTTATTCATAAAATTAATGTGATACGATATAGGAAATGATTTATTATAGTTGACTAAACTATATATTAGAATTCTAATTTACGGAAAAAGAATAGGAACTATTTGCATAATTCATAAGATATTTATTAATAATATAAAAATGAGAAGAATAATCAGTTCGTAAAATGTAAAAAATTATATAAAAATGTTATCGGAAAATAGAAAAAATGTATAGAGTAATAAAAAAAAAAAAAAAAAAATCATATCTCCATAGGATTAAAAACAACATTTTCATTACGCAGCGCTTCTTCGCCCTCAGATTCTTCACCTTGAAAGACCATTAACATCATTCCTTCCCCAGATCCAAACAATGCCATCTCCACTCTCTCTATTTAGGGTTCTCTCCATCTTTTCAAATCCCTAATTCTTGCTCCTTCCTTCTATCAATTGCGATCAATTCATCATCCACGTCTCTCTACTCTTCTTCCTCCTCCCCAATTTAAAGATCAGAAGCCGCGAATTCCTCTGGCAACTTTTCCTCGGAATAGGGTTTCAGGTGTTGTGTATTGTCATCAGTTGACCTTTGCTTTTATAGCCAGATCGTTCGTGCTTTGAGTTTTTAGGGCTCCTTTACAAGGTTTCGTGTTGGTGAAATTTCTTCTACCTAGGTTGGGGGAAGAGTTGAGTAATTTCGTTGTAGATCGTGATTTGGGCTTTTACGGTTTCCGTTACTGGTGGCTGGAATTTATGGTAGCGTTATTGAATTCGGACTCTCTGCATGTGTAAGCGTTGAAGTTGCAAGTTTCACCGGGTTTTGTTTCTTCTGCTCAAGAGTCAGAGACATTTTTACGCATTTAGAATCGATTGAGAAGATTTTTAGGAATTAGTTTCTGTGGATTGTAACTTTATAAACACTGGGAGGGGATGTTTGGTTCTACATTGGATAGCAGCCGTGGAAACAGCGCTGCCTCAGGGCAGCTTCTTACTCCCACCCGCTTCGTCTGGCCTTATGGAGGTCGAAGGGTCTTCCTAAGCGGATCTTTCACCAGGTGAGATGACTGAGCTTGAACTAGGTTTGTTACTTTATATATTCCAGTAAAGCAATTTAAGGATTGCTTGTGGTTTATCCAGTAGAGTATGTGCTCTGTATAGTATCTGTCGGGTTTTTTTGCAGTCCATGGACTGATTTCTGATATGGGCATGTGAACAGGTGGACTGAACATGTGCCAATGTCACCGCTTGAGGGCTGCCCGACTGTTTTTCAAGTCATTTGCAACTTGACGCCAGGATATCATCAGGTTCATAATCTTGTACTGGACCTGTTTCGTGATAAATTCTTTGTGAATTAATCCCTGCTGTGATTTTGCCATGTCCTTGATACTGCTTCATTTAGTCTCTGGCTGCTTAACTTATGCAATATGCATGAGAATCTTATTTACCTCTGTCATAGTTGTACCATTTTGGCTGAAAATTGCGAATTTCCTTGCTAATTGATCAAATTTTTGCTTTTTACATCACCATCCACATAACAAAAACTCTTGTAAAAGAAACTTTTGGGTTCTTTATGTTGTTTGTGATAGCTAAATCATTTCTGTTAATAAAGGCTACTGTGTGTATAGAGATTCATATATTTTGGCAGTTGGATGTACTAACAAGATTTTAATTATTACAATATGAGATGCTTAAGAAGCCACTAATGTTACATTTAGTTTATTTTATTCACATGCAGTATAAGTTTTTTGTTGATGGGGAATGGCGGCACGATGAGCACCAACCATTTGTAAGCGGAAATGGTGGAGTAGTGAATACAATATTTATAACTGGACCAGATATGGTTCCTGCTGGTTTTAGCCCAGAGACACTCGGCCGGTCGAATATGGATGTGGATGATGTCTTCCTGCGAACGGTAAGGAATCTGACCTTTCTTTTTCAAAAATGCCGTGTTTATTCCCGCTGATTGATGTTTCAGGTTTCCCGAGTTGCTTCCAGTTTGGTTTCTTTAATTTTGATCCGTGGTTGGTTTCCTTCAGATTATTTGTTAACTGTTTGTCATTAGTCCAAGTATAATTGATTTTAGACCATTTTATCTTAATGTATAAAGCAGGATTCCTTAAGTTCCATTAAATTGTCTCTGAGACTACATTCAAATTGAGTTTCTGACTGCTTTTACATGTTGATTATATTGTAGGCTGACCCGTCAGGGGTTGATTTGGAGGTTTCTCGTCACCGTATATCTGTTTTATTGTCAACCCGTACTGCATATGAGCTGCTCCCTGAATCGGGCAAGGTCTGGTTTCTTGCTTGATCATTGATAATTTCTGTCTTCATGTCCTATAGATTATCGATTAAGAATAACTTCTGGCTTCTTACTTGGAAATTGTCTATGGTGATTGGAAATTTTACAGGTTATTGCATTGGATGTTAATTTGCCAGTGAAGCAAGCATTCCATATACTCTATGAGCAGGTTTACTTTATTTGCCAATTGCCCTTGTGTCAGCTTCTGTTCTTGTTAGGATGTTCATCTCTCTGTCTCTCACAGTCATGTAAACATTTTAATATTGTTGCATCCAGACCCGGAAAGGGAAGGAAGTGAACATATATTTCTAGATTGTCTGGCTTTCTGGTTTTTGCTAATTCCAGATGCTTTCAGGGAATCCCTTTGGCTCCTCTTTGGGACTTTGGTAAAGGCCAATTTGTTGGAGTTCTTGGTCCACTAGACTTCATTCTAATACTGAGAGAGGTTGGCTTCTATAAAAACTGTTCTTTGATAGAGCATTCCTTCGAGTTACTATTGTATAATTTTAGAATTTCCAAGAGGGAAGTCTGGATATCTCATAAATCACATAGTTTTATTGTTTTACTAGCTTATCAGTATAAAATTTCACTCTTGGGTGGTAATAGCAAATTTGTGAAATTGCAGCTTGGAACTCATGGATCAAACTTGACTGAGGAAGAGCTTGAGACGCACACAATAGCAGCCTGGAAAGAGGGGAAGGCTCATATTAGCCGACAATTTGATGGAAGTGGGAGACCATATCCTAGGCCACTTGTTCAGGTGAGATTTTCACAGTTGCTTTCTACCGCTATCACTACTAACTTTGTGTATGTACGCTTCTGTTTGCGTAGTCTCTGAACATAGCCTTATCCTAGAACTTTCTATTGCATGTTACATTGAAAAGAGCTAGTAGTTTTCTCTCTTGCTATTAATGCTTTTATATATGGCTATCAGGTTGGACCCTATGATAATCTGAAAGACGTTGCCCTGAAAATTTTGCAAAACAAGGTGGCAGCTGTTCCGGTTATATATTCTTCTTTGCAGGATGGTTCATATCCGCAGTTACTGCATCTTGCTTCGCTATCAGGCATATTAAAATGTAAGGTCCCTTCATTTGTGAATCAGACACAAATTGGCAATTCACACTTTTTAATTCATGACGTGCATATGATTCTGCCATTTGCCAAAATTTTCATTTCTCCAAATTCTGTAAAGGGATGGAATCTTTAGGAGGGAGGGAAATTAAAGACTATTAGTTGCAATTGAATTTGCCAAACTTTTTACACAGTTTTCCCTGTTGTTGATATTTTTTCCAGAAACTTATGCCTTTATCAGACACTTTAGCTCTAAATTAAGCATAATCTTCCAGGTATATGCAGATACTTTAGACATTCGTCTAGCTCTTTACCAATCCTTCAGCAACCCATTTGTTCAATTCCCCTGGGTACTTGGGTCCCTAGAATCGGAGAATCAAGTAGCAAACCTCTCGCTACATTGAGACCTCATGCCTCTTTGGGTTCTGCGCTCGCATTATTAGTTCAAGGTAATCCATTTTTGCTCCTGTTTCAGCAACATCTTATTCAAAGCTCATCTGCAACTCAGACTAACCTCTACATTAGAATCAGATTTTCAGTTTTAGAGTTTTCATCATAGATGATAATATAATCAAGTAGCTGAACACATGGGTTTCTTTGACATGTAATTGTTGTTGAACACATGGATTGTAGCACCGATGTAATTGTTGCAACACTGGTAAACTAAGGAGGTTTAAAAACTTGGAAACATTTTTGTCAATCTTAAAGCAAATATATTTATAGAATTTCTCGTGGCGATACCCTTTCTCTATTTCCTCATAGATGGAAATGAATGAATGAGTCATGCTTTATTTATGTCTTGTGTTTTCTGGTTATTACAGCTGAAGTCAGTTCAATTCCCGTAGTGGATGATAATGACTCGCTTATTGACATATACTCTCGAAGGTAAACCTCTATCCATCAATTGAAATGATATGTCTTATGCAGTTCCATTTTTGACGTCCTGTGTTCTGATGATATTTGTAATTGGCCAGTGATATAACTGCTCTGGCTAAAGATAAAGCATACGCACAGATTCATCTTGATGACATGACGGTTCACCAGGTAAACCTCTCATCAGAAAACAAGATCCATCATGTATCTCATCAAACCTTTCTTTTACGAGTCTACTAAAGTCTAACCTGCCTATCTATCATCGGAAATCGCCTCCTTTCTAATTTATTTGAACATATTTACGAGAATGAAAGAAGAGATCAAATGTTATAATAAAGTGGAGAATGTGTTTGTGGTTTCAGGCGCTGCAGTTGGGGCAAGATTCAAGTCCGCCTTATGGAATCTTCAACGGGCAGAGATGTCACATGTGCTTGCGCTCGGACTCTCTTGTGAAAGTGATGGAGCGGTTGGCGAATCCAGGTACACACTATCTCTTATACAATCTTCAGCTTTGTTTCTCGGTCATTTGACACACGAACATGAGATGAGATGTAATTGGGGTTTGGTTTGTGTAAATAAAACAAACTTAGGTGTAAGGAGGCTGGTGATAGTGGAAGCAGGGAGCAAACGTGTTGAAGGTATCATATCATTGAGCGATGTTTTCCAATTCCTGCTCGGTCTTTGACTCCCACAGCAAAACAACCTCCTCATCAAACTCTTTTTTTTTTTTTTTTTTTTTCTCATTTCCTCAATCAAAACGACCCAACAATTTGCTTCTTCTTCTTTTTATCTTCTTGCAAGGAATTTGTAAATTTGCTACGAACCTCTTCTTCTTCATTGTTTTCTTATTATTTTTGTTGTTTTAGTTGAACGGGTTTCCATTCTTGTGGAGATATTGGCTACCGGAATCTTTTACTAGTAGCTTCCTTCAGCTTTTTCTTCCCTCTTTTTTTGTTTTTTTTTTTTTTTTTTTTGAGTTTTCTTCACTTCATCGACTCGAAAAGCAACAGCATGAGAATGAGAAAGCCGTAGGATGAGATGTAAATCAGTTCTTACCAGAGAATTAACCCTCTGATTAGCTTACAAATAATGATTAGAATGACAACAATCATAACTTTGAGTAAATTAGCAAGCAAGTCAACGGTCATGTGAACTGTAGACCCAAGACCCTTCGTTGATGATTGACCAAAGAATTTTCAACTTCTTGCGGATTATGAACCATACCAACTACTACTCATTTAACCCAAAAAGTAAACATACCACCATTAGATATTTGAATAGCTCTTAATAAAATCCAATAAAAGGTGATATGAAATTATTAGATCCTATCAAATCAACTCAAAAAGAGGTTGTTCTGGACCATAGAGTAAGAATAAGCCGCTTAGAGCATCATCAACCCATCTCTATTTTTGTCTATAAACTTTATTTTAGAGTAAAATCCAATCCAATTCTATATTTTTCTCAATATATAAAGGATTTCTATGTTCTATTCTATAATTCTGGTCAAAGGAGCAGAATTCGTGCATTGCCGGAGTTGTTTTTAGAGTTGATGGAGTTTTTTCGTTCGCCAGAGTTATTGTTTATAAGCATTTTATTACTGTCTAGTGAACATAATGGTTAGAGATATGTTTGTTGTTAATTTTTCAAAAAGAAAGAAAATACATCTACTTACATTAAGAGTGGAATGAGTAGACTAACTAGTCTCGGATGGGAAACCACCATCTGAATTGTGTCAAGATTCATTCCATGACACATTGATATGAGAGAAGTGAAGGTATATTTGAACAGATCATATAAGTTTCTATGGAGCAGAAAGCTTACAAACACAGGAATGGTTGCGTTGATGTTAGCTTGGTCATAAAGCGCATGATGTTGAGCTTGGCGAAAGCAGTATAGTATCTTTACAGTTTTAACCATAACTTCTTGCGTTGAATCATGACGGAAATGACCCAAAAGATGCTCAATATCCCTGCAATTTAGAACATGATCAATGTGTTGAGGTGATTCGACAACAATGTTTTGCAATTCATGGAGAGCCTGAAAATACATAGAGAAATAATAAAGAAGTTAATTTTATAAATCTCTTAAGTCTATTTAATTTTATAAATCTCTTAAGTCTAATATGATTAAGGAAATAATTAAACACTAAAGCAAGTACAGTAAAACCTCTATAAATTAATAATGTTGGGCTCATAATATTTTATCAATTTATAATGGTATTAGTTTATCTATAAATTTACATTTATTAATTTATAGTGTAAATTATTTTTATTTTTTTGTCAACAATGTAAATTAATATTTATAGTGTAAATTAGTATTTATTAATTTATAGAAATTTTTTTTATTAATTGTTAAAATGATTTGATCAACATAAAATTAATGTTTGGATGTGCTAAAGTTTATAGTTTTAGACTAAACATTAATATTTCGAAGAGAAAATAATTTTATTGACAATGAAGAACAAAGATTATAGAATTCACTTATACATATGATATATATAAATGCAAACTTATGAATAATAACATCCATTGTTGTATTTGAAAAATCTATACGACCACTAAAACAAAAAAAAATATGGATATTCAAATTTTGAAAATTTACAAAAAAATTTGATTATTTTTATGAAAACACTTAATATTATATTATATATATATATATATATATATATGCAAATTTACATGATTATTAATTTTGATATTATTAGAACCATATTTTTACAAAAGGATATCAAAAAAGATATTGTCTTATTATATTATCCAATTTTTATACTAGCCTGATTCGGGATCAGTAAATGTTTTAAAACTAATAATAGATGACGTAATAACTACTGATGGTAAAAAATGTATTAACTCAAAGTTTGGCTTATCCAGAAAATTTACGTTTTCTTTTTTCCTCTTTTTGCCAAAAATTGACTTCGAAGCGAGTGTTTTCCGGTCCAACAACAAGCGTGTTTCGATTCAGATATAGACATGAACACGTAGATGCTGTGGTCAGATACTAACTAAAATGGCGGAGATCGGGAAGACGGTGTTAGATTCCGGCTGGATAGCGGCGAGATCCACGGAGGTCGATGTCGACGGCGTTCAGCTCACTACCACCAATCCTCCGGCTGTCAGCTCCGAATCTCGGTGGATGGAAGCCGTCGTCCCTGGAACGTAATCTTCACTTTCCTCTTCTCTCTCTCTCTCTTTTCTTTTCTTCTAAGCTATTAAACGAAGTGATTTTGTTCGAATATGTTTTATCAACTCTGAAACAAGTTTGGATTTGGTCTTCACACTTGTTTTTTCTTCATGGATCAGCTTTTGTATATGGCCGTGAGCATTTTGGACTGAGCTGCTTCTTCCTGATTCATGCATGAATGAGATATTCTTACTGATATAGGTTCTTTGTGTTCCTCTGGACAGTGTTTTGGGCACTTTGGTCAAAAACAAAGCTGTTCCGGATCCCTTCTATGGACTTGAAAATGAAGCTATCACAGATATTGCCGATTCCGGAAGGGACTATTACACTTTCTGGTTCTTCACTAAATTCCAATGTAAATGGGTGAGCCACCTCTCTCTGTTAAGCGGATTTGCAATGTTCTAACAAATTGCTATTTCACTCTCTTGTGGCTTCTTTTCTTATGTATACCATCTAAGTATGAGCCCTCATATTCCTCATAAGTGTATTAATTGTAACCAATTATATTTCCTGCTTTTGAGGTCTACCTCTACTTATTTTGTTTGATTTTTTTTTTTGCAGTTGTTGAATCAATACGTGCATTTGAATTTTCGTGCCATCAACTACTCGGCGGAAGTGTATGTAAATGGTCACAAGACTGTGCTCCCCAAAGGGATGTTTCGCAGACATACACTTGACGTCACTGATATTCTGCATCCTGAGAACAATTTACTTGCTGTTATTGTTAATCCCCCAGATCATCCTGGGACTATACCTCCCGAGGGAGGCCAAGGTGGTGATCACGAGGTACACCGCTCTCCGATCTCTCTGTGAGAAGCTCCTATCAGTGTTCTTTCTTTGCATTGTTCAATTAGCTATTGCAAACACTATTACCAATGTGACTGAAAAATATCCATGACAGATTGGAAAAGATGTAGCTGCACAGTATGTGGAAGGTTGGGACTGGATTTGTCCAATAAGGTAATTTTTTGTTAGAAGATTTAGCTTATCGGATATTTAACGGCGTTCTCTCTGAATACATTTTTTTCTTGTAGGGACCGGAATACAGGCATATGGGATGAAGTGTCAATATCTGTCACTGGGGTTAGTTTAGTTGGTCTACATTGTTTTCCAGAGATGATATCAATCAAGATTCTCCATGGAACCTTTATAATCACCTTCTTACTGAATGTTATAAATTGCTTTTATTGCAGCCTGTAAGAATAATTGATCCCCATTTGGTCTCAACCTTCTTTGACGATTACAAGAGAGCTTACTTGCATGTGACTGCTGAACTGGAAAACAAAAGCACATGGAATGCTGACTGTTCTGTGAATATTCAAATAACAGCCGAACTTGAAAACGGTGTCTGTTTAGTAGAGCATCTTCAGACAGAGAATGTTTTGATCCCTGCTCAAGGCCGTATTCAGCACACATTTAAACCGGTGTGTGGTATTGTTATCGTATATTACTTGTTTACGACTTAAATAACTTATTGCTCTAAATCTACTATGATGGTGGTATTGTCTATCCTAAAAACGAATGAAATGGTGAATTAACAGCTCTTTTTCTATAAACCTGAATTGTGGTGGCCCAACGGAATGGGAAAGCAAAACCTTTATGACATCTTGATCACTGTTGATGTGAAAGAATTCGGGGAATCTGATTCGTGGATGCAGCCATTTGGATTCCGTAAGATTGAGAGTGCTATTGATAGTGTCACTGGTGGAAGGTAAGCGTCATATATTTCAGTTTCAGTTTCAAATGGGTAGAATGGTTCTGTGAGGCTCTGCATCTTGTTTTTGAAAATTTTCCAGGCTGTTCAAGATCAATGGAGAGCCGATCTTCATCCGTGGTGGCAATTGGATACTATCAGATGGACTGTTACGCCTCTCTAAAGAACGTTACAGAACCGACATAAAGTTCCATGCAGATATGAACATGAACATGATCCGTTGCTGGGGCGGTGGCTTGGCTGAAAGGCCAGAGTTTTATCACTTTTGTGATATCTACGGTTTGTTGGTATGAATCTAAAGTGTTATTCGCTATCACCCTTCTTCAAATTTATTGCCATTTTTTGAAGTTAACGTTATTTATTCTCAGGTCTGGCAAGAGTTTTGGATCACTGGAGATGTTGATGGAAGAGGTGTTCCAGTATCAAATCCGAACGGACCACTAGACCATGACTTATTCCTCTTATGTGCTCGTGATACTGTCAAACTTTTGAGAAACCATCCAAGCCTAGCTCTTTGGGTGGGTGGAAATGAACAAGTTCCGCCAAAAGACATAAATGAGGCTTTAAAGGAAGACCTTAGGCTTCACTCTTATTTTGAAACCCAATTATTATCAGACAAGGATTCCGATCCTAGTGTTTATCTTGACGGTACTAGAGTTTATATTCAAGGATCTATGTGGGACGGCTTTGCAGATGGAAAGGGAAACTTCACTGACGGCCCATATGAGATTCAATACCCTGAAGATTTTTTTAAAGACACATATTACAAGTATGGGTTCAATCCGGAGGTTGGTTCAGTTGGAATGCCAGTTGCAGATACGATAAGAGCCACAATGCCTCCAGAAGGTTGGGAGATTCCTCTGTTTAAGAAGGGTTTGGACGGGTTTGTTGAAGAAGTGCCAAATCGAATGTGGGATTACCACAAGTACATTCCATATTCTAAGCCTGGAAAAGTTCATGACCAGATTCTTATGTACGGTACTCCAGAGAATCTCGATGACTTCTGCTTGAAGGTAAATTTGGGATCTTAACCGTTTTGGCCTTTACTGGTGTTGGCTTGCCCTGGTGCATAAATGTTAATTTTTCCCCTCAACTTAATGCAATGACTGAGTTCGGTTGATCAAAGAAACTTGAGATCATAAGTAACATATTATGACTTGTTTTTTCTCTGTAACAGGCTCAACTGGTAAACTACATTCAGTACAGAGCTCTATTCGAGGGCTGGAGTTCACAAATGTGGACGAAGTACACGGGTGTCTTGATCTGGAAGAACCAAAATCCATGGACTGGTCTCAGAGGTCAGTTCTACGATCATCTTCTCGACCAAACAGCCAGTTTCTATGGCTGCCGTTCCGCTGCAGAGCCAGTCCATGTCCAATTGAACCTGGCAAGTTACTTTTTTGAGGTCAGTGTGATTAGTTACTCTTTCTCTGACAGTCGCTGTGAACGAAGGTCTCTCAACTTAGTTTAAGAGTCTTGATCTATATAAGAAGTGAATTAAAAAGTCTGAGTCTAAGAAACTATGAAATTATGTAAATAATACATGAATTCTTGTTCTTTGAACCCCGCAGGTTGTAAACACGACTTCTAAAGAGCTATCGGATGTAGCGATAGAGGCATCAGTATGGGACCTAGACGGGAACTGCCCATACTTTAAAGTGTTTAAAATTGTCTCTGCACCGCCAAAGAAAGTTGTGAAAATATCGGAATTCAAGTACCCGAAAGCAGAAAACCCAAAGCCTGTGTATTTTCTTCTTCTCAAACTGTACAATGTCTCAGACAAAGCAGTTATATCCCGGAACTTCTACTGGCTTCATCTGCCTGGGAAAGATTACAGACTCTTGGAGCCGTACAGGAAGAAGCAAATACCTCTCACGATCACTTGCAATGTAGTTATGGTTGGTCCAAAATATGAGCTGGAGATCAATGTCCATAACACATCTAGAGCTGACTTAGCCAAGAACGTTGTCCAGGAAGACAGAAAACGCGATTTGGGGTTGCTCCAGAAGCTCTTTAGTAGATGTGTTGTTTCTGCAGATAGCAACCGTGGTTTGAAAGTAGTGGAAATGAAGGGATCTGATTCAGGAGTTGCTTTCTTCCTTCGTTTTTCAGTCCACAATGCAGAGACAGAGAAACAAGACACGAGAATTCTGCCAGTACACTACTCAGACAACTATTTCTCACTAGTTCCAGGTGAATCAATGTCTTTTAAGATCTCATTTGCAGCTCCTACAGGCATGAAGAAGTCTCCTCGTGTTATGCTTCAGGGATGGAACTACCCTGATAGGTTTAGTGTTTTTGGTTGAGACAAGTTATGTATCGTGTTTTTGTAACATACTCTCAAACCTTTCAATAAAAGAAACTTGCACATGTTTTGCCATTTGTAGCGCACTTAAATATGCACCCGACACTCACATTACCTTCAACAACCTGCTCAGAATCATATATTCAGATCAAACCTCGAGTCTACTTTTCATCACATCAAAATAAGTTACATATATATATACTAGTTGAGCAATCAAAAATCAAAAGCCTCTCTACTGTTTCTGGCAAGTCTTGCATGAGAGACAAGGAGACATTTTGTACATGTCATTTTCCTGGTGATGCAAACCTGGACTTCTCTCTCTGTCGGCTCAAGCCTCTGTCTCTTGGGGATGATCCCAACCCTGCTTGGCGCATGATTTCTGCAACAACATATACTAAAGTCAACTAATTGATTTACTAAGCTTACACAAAGTTGATACTAGTATATCATGTTTCTCAACATTACATCATTGCATGTTAACAGTGGTCAATGCAAAGCCACCATTCTAAAAAAGGTAAAACTTAAGAGCATCTTTAACATCTTTTGCTAGATTAGTAAACGGTATCAGCAACAAAGCAAGCTACCATAATTACCATAAAATAGTATTGTCTATTGATCAAGAAAATTGTGAAGACCACAGGAAACGTGCAGTGTACAATCATAAATGTCACAAAAGCGACTTACCTTGTCGCTTTCTTTCCAGTTCTTGGTCAAGCTCTTCCTTCCACTTCTTCTCTATCTCTGACAGAGCAACACTGCAAAGCCGAAACCAGCCAAGTCAAGCTGATGAAGGAATGAAACAAGAAGCCTACACTAAGGGAAAAATTGAAATTGTTGCTGGTCAATCAATGGCTAGGCTGAATTTTAAAGGAGCAGGACGGTAGCTTTGAAATCCTTAAACTCTAGATGTTAGGACGCATTTGTGATTACTAATTCTCATATGGCCGACATACTGTCAGCACTGGTGTGAAAAGCCAAAATGAAACAATTATACGACATGGAGGGCGATCATAGCTTAAGACAAGCATGGGACTTAGTTATGGCTTCTTGATTCCTACCGAGTGCCTAAGAGTAATTGAAGGAAATGTCTAAATCCTTAAAACTTAAATTCCAAACAGAATTAGCTCTTGAGCGACTAACCTCTGGCTTAATTCCCGCCCAGTGTCAACAACGAGACCCCTCCAGTCTGTGACCCGAGCTGATACACCATCCTGTGAAGCTTCATCACCTCCATTGTTAATATTCAATTCACGACTACTACCACTTCCTGGGCTCTTGGAACAACTAGTTGTGTCTGCTGCTCTTGAAGGTGAACCACCAAGAGGACCCCGACTCGGTGACCTGCTTTTTGGAGGCAGTTTCAGGAAACCACGAGCAGTTTCCTCTCTTTTACTGTTACATAAATTACTCTCCATACAACTGGGAGAGCATATGATCATACTATTGTAGTATTCTTCATAAAGAGGCGTCTGTAACTTCTTTAGATCTGCAGCCTGAGAGAAGTATATATTCACTGCCATGTTAGTGATTTACGTACAAATGCAGTGAGGACAATGAAAAATGTAGTATACAGTGCATGAGGCACCTTCTCATCTAAGAAAGCTTTAATTTTTGACTCGGTCAGCTCATCATCATCCTCTGAGTATGAAGGTTGGTCACATTCCATGCTCATTGTAGTCTCTTTCTCTCCATTACCAGGACTTTCGTCAAATTTGGACTTCAAAGCAATAGACATATCGCTTATTGCATCATAGCTCTGTACACATAGATTTTATAAGTGATGCTCACAACACAAATTGAAACATGATCCAAACAAGAGTTGAGACTTAAATTCTAAATGAGAAATTATATGTATGCTTACCTTCTTCAGATCACAATTGTTTTCAAGGGTAGGCCTCATCTCTCCGTCAAATGTCAAGAAATTCTCATCATCAATCAAACACATATTGTCTTCATCACCTCCATTATCATTTTGTTGCCATAAATTTTTGTTTTGCATTGATTTCACAGGATTTACAAGTGAATAATTCAAACTGCCCAAGTTACACATGTCACCTACATCGTCGCATGTAGAATCTGGACTGAAACAAAGGAAACAGGCAATAAACCGTCAAAATCTTTCACAAACCCACAAATTCATCTTAGTACTTTTGGTTTCAGCCAGATTTGATTTTCAGAACTTACGTGCTCTTAGTGTTATTTATCTGTAACGGTAGTGGAGGACTAAGATTGTTCTGGAAAAGAACAAAATAATCTTATCAAGATGGCTTCAGGAAAATGTTATATGATATTCATAAGATGGGTAACATCCACCCACCATGACAGAACCAAGATCAGTAGAAGCAGATTCCTTGTGTTTTCCCATAACAAAAGGATGCTGCGAATAAAACAAAATCAGGAATTTTACTCAAAACTTTCCAATCTGGTATTGAGGGCGTCACTTAAACTGTTTATAGTTCACCTTTAGTAGCTCAGATGCGGTTGGCCGCAGATTTGGTACCCTGTCAAGACGGGTCAATGATTCAGCAATTCCAAAGACAAGACACAATAGTAGTGAAGGAAGTTACTATTAAAAGTTCCAAACTAATGTTGCTGAAGCAAAGTAGCTTACTCCTGCAGACACTTGAGCAGAAAATCTTTTGCATTAGAGGAGAGAGTATCAGGTATTGGAGGATGTGATTTTGTTGTTCCAATGAAGAAGATAGCAGCAACCTAAAAAGGAAGTATGTCCACCTGTAATTAAGGAGCAAAATTCTTCACAAAAATCATCACCAGGAATACGAAACAAATTACCTCTTTATACTGCTGACTCCAAGGAGCCTTCCCAGTTACCATTTCAATAACTGTACAGCCTACGCTCCATATATCAGCAGAGCTGAAAATAATAGCCACAGGTTTGTGAGAAATCAAAATTATGGAATATACACACCAGAACTACAAATAATAGCCACAATTATATGAGATATCAGTTACAAAACATCTAGTTTTATATCTACGAGCACGATTGGGTGCTTACAAGCTATGTCCAGTTTGAAGAATAACTTCCGGAGCCATCCAATATGGTGTCCCTTTCATAGATTTTGCACCAGTCATCGTAGCCTAGAGATGAAATCATGTCAATCACATTCAATCACTATGAAGAATATGTTGTACTAGACCAACTGAGAAATAAGTGTATACACAGAACAGAACTTTCCCTGCAATGTAGGTTGTAGAAAACAAATTATTTGGCTTACCAACTCAGCTACTTGTTTAGATGCACCAAAATCAGCAAGTTTAATGCATCCTTTATTATCCACAAGGATATTAGCCCCCTGAGAACAGAAGAAACATAGAATCTCATGGGCAATGACTTGAGACCGTAAGCACTTACAAAGCATGGAGAAAAATTGCTACCTTAATGTCTCTGTGCATAATTGCATGATTGTGCAGATACTCCAACCCTAAAAGCAGCTGCCTCGTGTATGTCCGGACAACCTAATTCAATACTTCTCAACATTTAAGCACTGCAAACATTCTAAGAGATCAAAAAACTAAATCCAAGCATGACTTACTGATTCAGGGAAAGGTCCGAATTTCTCTAAGAGCGATGATATAGATCCACCGGGAACAAACTCGAGAAGGATATTCAGCGTATCATCTTCCCTCACTGTACCCAAATATCTCTAAAGCCAAGAAAAAACTACATGAGTTAGATAACACAAGGAAGTGCTGGATCCATATGAATCGAGAAGAAGACACTACCAATAGTTACTTACAACTATATTTGGATGGGAGAGATTTTTAAGAAGCTTAACTTCTTCTTCAAGCTCCTGAATATGAGCCTACTTAGCACCAAGACAGAAAACAAATTCAATGAAGTACAAAAATCAATGGAAGTTGAAAAAGGGAAAACTCAATGAAGTAGATATGCAACAACAACAAAAGAATCAGTATAAACCATAAATGAATTGGAACCTGAGCTTTTTCCTTGGAAGCAAGATTGGCTGCAATCAGAACCTGAGTAGAACAAAGCTTTTGAAGTTAAGTATAGATTTCAACAAAATAGGCTGCGAGAGGATTACGTAATTCAAATTTAAGTCCCAATTAGCTTCAAATCCACCGCAATCAGAAAACCAAACCCTAAATTACCTGTTTAACGGCGAGAAGCTCGCCGGAGTCAAGATTCATACCCATGTACACCGTACCGAACGCGCCGCGACCAATTAACTGACCTTTCCTCCACGAAATCGGAGGTGCCATGTCTACGGTGTTAGCAGGAGGAGGAGGCGAGGAGGAGGGTTTGATAAAAATCTTCGATTGGCGGATGCAGGAGGTGATCTTATCGGCGAGGAGACCGGGTAATGGAGGCTGATTCTCCTGGTTATCGTCGTCGGAAGTAGGACGGAAAACAAGCGATCGACGAACGGAGCCGAAGAAATCTTGCATTTGAACGATTAGGGAAGAAGAAGATGGGTTTCACTGTGACTCTTTTGTTTCATCGGTCGGCACAAAAGTGTGTTAACGAGTGAGAGGGAAAAAAGGCATCGATATTATATTTTGAATAGAGAAAATTTACTTTACTTAAATTACGCATTATTATTCCAAATCTTTCATAAAAAGTATGATTAATATTTGTATTCATTTCTCATTATGATTAATATTTGTATTCATTTCTCATTTTATCATCGAATTTAGGTGTCTTTAGAGGTTTTTTAGTCGTCGTTAGAAGTATTTTTCCTAGTTTTTTTTTTTTTTTTTTTTTTTTTAAGTATTTTTCCTAGTTCAAATCATTCGACGAGATATGACTAACTTTTAGTTGTTTTACCATTTACTATACTATGATTTTTTCCTTCTTAATCCACAATTGCCTGATAGAAATTCCCCTTCAAAATCTGTGTCTCTCTCTACGTCAAAAGAACAAAAAAAAAAGTCTCTTGTTGAATAAGCAACTTTATGATTACTCTTCTCATTGACTCAGACGGTTCTTCTTCCTAGGATCTCTTACTCTAATCTTCCAATGGTTTTCAGGAAAACCACTGAGCTTAGCCATTCTCCTCCACTTCTCAACGTTCTTCTCCATCTTAAGAGTCAAACCACAATAACCTTTCAACTTCTTGGGCATCTTGTCGTACACTTTCCACCATCTCTCATGCACCGACTCGCTTGCATACACACGTCGCGTTTTCAAGTCCCAGTTACAATCGTAGTCTCTGTAACATCGCCATGGTTTTAGTCCCAAGTAGTGGATGCCCTCTAAATTTTCTGGAAGATTGCGTGCTTTATCATGCCTGCTTTCATCGCCGAAGTATTTCATCGTATTTAAACGTTTTGATAACCTATGCCACCACACGAAATATTCGTTCAGAAATCCTTGGTCTCCCCCGTTGTAAGACCCAATCTTGAATGATTTGAGCATCAAATCCTCGAACAAGCAAGCTGATGGCTCCAGAACCTGAAGAAACCAGTGTTTCTTAGATAGATATAGATAGCAAATCTTGTTGACAAAAAAAATCAAAAAAACAAATTGACTATTAAGTCTATATGCATGGTAGAGAGTTTCCACAAGACAATTATCTTTAGAAACTTGAATCTAAAAACCTACTCGAATCAAGCAATATGTATCGCTAAAGAAATTGTTAATTAGATGCATTACCATGACTCCGGAGTTGAACATGACTTTGTTATTGCCAGCGGCAGAAAGTTGAGGATAGAAGAAAAGGTAATCAATATTCTTGACGATGATGAAGTCTGCGTCTATGAACACTAGCTTATCGTAATCTGTCACTTGCCACACACGTAACTTACTGTAGTTCCACTCATTGTAAGAACGTTTCTTGGAGAAAGGGCTACGGATTCTCTCTACTCGCCGTAGTTTCCAGCCGGCAAGTCTTAGGCCAATGAGAGAACTGTTTGTTATGGAGTCATCGTGGAGGAGTACCATGTCCTTGGTTGATCCAGATTGCCTTATGCTTTGTGCTAAGGCTATTGCCCCGCATACGTAGACCTCCGATGAGTGTAGTAACGTCACGTAAGCGACACGTTGGGCAGTAATTGATGATAATGTAGTTTTTGTGGATGTGAGACTTTTGTTCTTGTCTTGTATCCATGCTTCTTCTTGACCTTTAACAACGAATGAGAAATAGTACTTAGTTGAAAAAAATGTTATTGGTTAATCATATATCGGAACTTTTTGTTATCATTTTACTGCTTTTAATCAACAAAAACATTGGAATATTTTTTAACTATGCATTATGTGATCATATTGCAATAAATAAATAAATAAAGGAAACTTGTTGATGTAGAAATAAACTATGAATAATGTAATTAAAAATACCTGGCGGAGCAATCCGACATGAACCAGGAGGCATGAGAAGCTTCTGCTTCAACCTGGTAAGATCAGGCCGATACACCCAATAGTCCCCCACGCGCTTCACGCGCTCGTCACACCTAAAGATCTCATGCATAGGCCCACATGATCCGATGAAGACAACGTACACCATCCGATCAACATTCCTCCAACCACTCTCCACCGCAAGATTCGCTGCCGCCAGATTCACCTGTAGCCTGAAAACGTCTCTTAACCCTCTCTTCTCCGAGAAACCATCGCATGGAACTTTGACAACGACCACGTCTACGTCAGCATCGATTCCTTCCATCTTAGGGAGAGGGACTTCTGGACAACTAGGAGTGTGCCACGTGTGATCCTCGTCGATCCAAACCGGGAATAATCTCTCCCACGTCAGATTGTTCGGAAGAGGATCGAGCGACACGTGGACATTCTTCAAGATCGACGTCCCGCTTGCCTCGTAGCTCTCTCGCTCGTTCACTGCGATGTTGAGAAGACCCACCCGGATCTTTTTCTCATCCGGAAGATAGTTTCTGATGAGTCGGAGCCATATCGGGTGCCGGTTAACCGGTTCCGGCAAAGAATAACGAATCTCTACTATCGAAGGAGATTTGATCATGGGATTGAGCAGAAACAGAGGTTTAAAGTTTAGGACCAAACCCAAAAACGACAATGTTATTAGTATAAGATAAAACATAAAAATTCTCCTGCTCGAATTATTGTTTTTTGCCCCCATTTTTTCGCAACTCTCTCTATGCTCTTAGCGATACCTGAATCTACATACATGTAATGTGTGCGTGAACTCATAATCTCATATACATGAACGTATATGTGCCAATTCATGGGTGTGTATGATTGAAGAAGGCTCTTCAGATGCATGGACGCACGTTGGCGTAGAAGTCAATTCGTTAGGTGATTCTACGAATAATTGTGTAATAAAATTCCATGCGCAAGTTAGGCGCCTGTTTTGTGTTATAATTGAGAATTAGTTTTAATAACAACAGTATATCGGATATATATATCAAATTGGTGACCAAGCTTGTGATTGTTTATTTTTTTAAATAGCGATATCAAACATTAAACAAAACAGTGGTAGTTCATTTATGCTTTAATAAAATATTTTGTTGGCTAGCTACGTGAATTTGTTGTCGTTAACGTGGACCAAATCATTCAAATCGCATTTTAAATTATTTATTGTTAATTAGTCGGTTGATAAATCTATATCAATCGGCAATCGCTATAAGCTGATTATTAGGTATGGCCCGCCCCGGCTCAATATATTTGGAAGTCTTAGGGCAAAAAAAATTTTTTTGGCCTATTATTATATATAATGAAAAAATTTACTTAATTTTTTGAAAAATTTACGTATTTTTTATAGTAAAAATTGTTATTTTAAAATTTTTGGGTCTTTTTATACATTTTCTTATAAAAAAATTAGGCCTTTTAAAATAGAATTTTCATATTAATAATATTTTTAGAAAATATTTGGGCCTTTTTTAAATGTAAATTTTTTTTTGAAAAAAAAAGCTCCGGGCCGTCGCACCTCCGCCCTACCCTTCTAAGCCGGGGCTGGGTATGGCCCATGCAGGTAGTCCAAAAGATTTCCTCATCTTCATCATTTAAAAATCACATCAAAAATAATAATTAATCATTCAATTTTTTTTGGTATGACATAATTAATCATTCAATTAACTCAACATTTGTAGATTTATCGTCTTTCACAAAAAAAAAATTGTAACACAAAAAGAACTAACGAAAACATTAAATAAATATATATGTATATAAGAAAATATACAAGAAATTTTATTATTATTAGAGATTAATGAATTAAAAGTAAACTTTGAAAAAAAATCATATACTCCTTATGTTTCTTAATAAGTGTTCTTCTAGCAAAAAAATATAGTTTTACTTTTGTTCTTTTCAATTTTTAGTATAAATTTTATTATCAATTTATTATTTTTGACTCTTAAAATTCTGCATTTTTTTTTCATTAGTTGAATTTTTTTAAATAGATAATTAAACATAATTTAAAATAGAAAAAAAAAAACAGAAAATTAAATGATTTCTTAATCTATTTGTCAAAACAACATATAAACAACATATAAACAACATATAAACAACATATAAAATAAACAGAAAGAATATTGAGAAATTGTTAAAAATGCCCTTTTTTCAATACCCCTTTTCAAAAATGCCCCATTTGAGGGTCCATTTTTAAGTTTGCCCTCTTTTAATTTTTAATGACCATTTTACCCTTATTGAAACAAAATTAG